>NC_059178.1:55586544-55893783 GCF_019923935.1 Bubalus bubalis | reverse complement strand
CCATTCTGAATGTTCATTGGAAGGACTGATGTTGAAGCTGGAACTCCAATACTTTGGCTACCTGATGCAAAGAGCTGACTCATTTGAAAAAACCCTGATGCTGGGAGGGATTGGGGGCAGGAGAAGAAGAGGACAACAGAGGATGAGATGGTTGGATGGCATCACAAACTCAATGAGCATGAGTCTGAGTAAACTCCGGGAGTTGGTGATGGACAGGGAGGCAAGGCATGTTGCAGTTCATGGGGTCGCAAAGAGTCAGACATGACTGAGTGACTGAAGTGAACTGAACTGAGGTGATTAAGAAAGATAAAAAAGGTGTTTAACAGTGAGAGTAGAGTGTATTAAATACGGTAAGAGTATACGTCATATTTGATCAGGGGCACCTCAGATTGAGTGAAAAGCAAGAAGGAAAAATATCTTCTTAAAATTGAGATTGTAATTAAGTTCACTTAATAAGAAGTGGGTAAAATTATGTTAACTGCTTTTATCCAACTTGAAAGGAAATATATTTTAAAGTGCTTATGCTTAGCAAAATGGGGATAATAAACCAAGACATAAAGATTCTAGTAAAACTGCCTTCTCTTCATCTGGAATCCATATCAAAATACTTCTGAGTGTAAGTAAAATATGACTTCAGAGTTGTTTTTCTCCACAGGGACAAGGTTGATTTAGCCACACTGACCAGGTAGACAGCAGTAGAAAGTCAAAGCTGCTTACTGGTATTTATTACATAATATTAGCTTTTACAATGTAAGGCATTTGTAAAGAGACTGCCATATTTCTGTTTTTAGTAACCTGGTCTCCCCACACTGTTGAGATTGTTTTAGGATTAGTTGAACCCTGAGGGCAGTATGTATTTTTATTTGACTGTGGGTTAGGAAAGATGTGTATAGCATTCCATGACTTGTTTAAAACTAGCCAATGTATCACTGAAGAAAACCTTCTGAAAAGGAAAAAACAAAAAGCTATTAAAGAATCTGTACTCTTTAAAGTTGCTTTTATTGGTTTGTATCTCTTCATAAAGCAATGATACCAGTTGGATTCTTCTAAGATTGAATGCTAGAAAGGTTTTGTCAGGATCAATGCAAAATATCTATTCAGAAGATAACATAACTGATAAATTGAGATGATTCCAGAGGAGAGACTAGATTCTCCTTACAGTTCAAAGACTCTCCCCTCAAGTATTGATAAGCAGGTAGTCCATCTTAGTAACCTGTGATGTGGTGCATTCAGAAAACTTATAGCTGTGTTGAGGGATTATTCCCTCATACTATCCAAAGACTGCTGATAAACTCATGGAAATTCCTGGGATTTTTATTTTAGCCTTTTTCCTGCAACCTAGGCTTACTCGCTTATAACTACAGGTTTTTCTCTATCTCCAGATTCATTAGACTCTAAGATATTTGCAAACTTGAAAATGCAGAGAGTCTTAGCTATTTTTTGTCTTTATGTTGTGCATAGTGAACTGGTATTAAACTAAGGAGAGTGCAGGTGAGAACGTTTCTTTTTAATATATGCTAATGACTGCAGTTTGGCCCCAAATGTGCTGCTGTTTCTATGTAACACTTTGATACTGCTGGGAAGAGTCTCTCCTAAGTGGTTTTATAGTTAATTATTATCCTCTTCATACCTTAATTTGGATTCTGTGCTACCATTCAACGCTTTTTTCAGCCTTCCAATACCTGGCAAACTAGCTCATAGCTTTATCACCTATACTGAAAAGATTGAGAAAATAAATTAAGAACAATTTCTTTTCAGATTTGATTTTCATGCCTTGAAAAACATTTCAGCGAACATTAGAATTTCTAATATCTTATTCTATTACCTTGAAAATAGAGAATTTAAAATAGAAGTCTAGAATTTGAATAAAATGGACATAGTTAAGGCATTCTAAAAAGCTCAACCAATTTGCAATGGATGGATAAGAATTTTCAGCATGAATTAGAACAAGTTGAAATTATGGAACTTAAGTGTAGTGTTGAGAATATGCTTAGTATCTATTGTTAGATCTAAGATAGATATTAGTCTCTATAGATTTATCTATCTATCTATGTATAAAGAGAGAGATACTTTGGATCACTATTTTCAGTTGATTTCTCTGTACCTTGTTTTTTTACTTAGTGTTCCACTGAAACTGAGAACACACTTGCATTTAGAATCCATGTAGCGAAGAATTTTCTAGTGTCTTTGAGGCAGTTGTCGTATGGTGACTCCAACAGTTAATAACCAATTTCTATACTGCTTAGTAAGCCAGTTGTGCCATTTCCTAGTTTTGTGACTCTGAGAACACATCTAACTTGTTGGATGCCCAGTTTTCCTATATTAAATAGAGAATGGGGAGCTAATGTGGGAGAGGGGAAGTGTTTCCATCTAACTACTGAAATTTAATGATCTAGGGCAAGCTATCGCACTTCTGCTCTGACACTTTTCCAGTGTGTTAATGTGTAGAACCTTCCGAAAAGAGCATGATGCTTCTCGTGTATTGTTCCCATAAGGCTAACTGAAGATTTTTGTGTCTCCTGGAGAAACACTGAAATGATGTTTGCCTCTGAAACAAAGAACACAATACACCCAGAATCCAGAGACTTCTGGGCTATTCTATAATGCCTGGCATATCCCACCGACCTTCCCGACACCTTACCTGGTTAGCAGTTGATGGGACCTTACTCTTGTTCCTTTGTCCTTCCAATACTTCTCCACACCAGGTTTTGTTTTATTCCTTCTAGAGTGGCAGTGAAAACAATGCAAACCTCAAGTGCCAAGACAGACTTCTGCAAATGGAGAATACACAGGTTTTCAGCCCTCTTCACTCATCTGGTAGAGCTCTTGGGTGTTCTGTGGAGAAAGATAATAATGTTTTGGTGTCAGAAATATCTCTTTCCACCCACAGACTTTGGGGTTGAGGGGTAACTAATTACACAGGGAAACAGTGGTTATTCAGAGAAATTTACACTTAATCCATGGCCTCATGGACACAGATAAAGTGATAAATAAAAGTAAATTATATCCATTGGGAATATGTTCAAAATATTTTTAAATCCCTAATACTAGAGTTTGCTCCTAAACCTGCCTTGCATTCATCATAAAATAAACTAGGTTTGTTAGAAAAAGGAGGTCAGAAGGTAACTTCTCATAATCACATTTTTACAGTTGCTTCCTTCTCTCCCCATTTTCTTTTTATTTTCTTTTAAATTGATTTCCCTTTCACTTTTCACTTTCATGCATTGGAGAAGGAAATGGCAACCCACTCCAGTGTTCTTACCTGAAGAATCCTAGGGACGGGGGAGCCTGGCAGGCTTCCGTCTATGGGGTTGCACAGAATTGGACACAACTGAAGTGACTTAGCAGCAGCAGCAGCAGAAGCTTATTTGCAGGATCAAATACTGACTCATTGGAAAAGACACTGATGCTGGGAAAGATTGAAGGCAGGAGGAGAAGGGGACGACAGAGGATGAGATGGTTGGCTGGCATTGCAGACTTCATGGACATGAGCTGAGCAAACTCAGGAAGATAGTGAAGGACAGGGAAGGCTGGAATGCTTGCTTCAGTCCATGGGGTCACAAAGAGTCAGACACCACCTAGCTACTGAACAACACTAGTTGATTTACAATGTTGTATCCATTTCTGCTGTACAGCAAAGTGAATCCATTATTCATATACATATTATATATCCACACTTGTTTAGATTCTATTCCCATGTAAGTCATCACAGAGTACTGAGTAGAGTTCCCTGGACTAAGTAGGTTCTTATTAGTTATGTATTTTATATATAGTAGTGTGTATATGTGGAGAAGGCAAGGGCACCCCACTCCAGTACTCTTGCCTGGAAAATCCCATGGACGGAGGAGCCTGGTAGGCTGCAGTCCATGGGGTCGCTAAGAGTCAGACACGACTGAGCAACTTCACTTTGACTTTTCACTTTTATGCATTGGAGAAGTAAATGGAAATCCACTCCAGTGTTCTTGCCTGGAGAATCCCAGGGACGGGGGAGCCTGGTGGGCTGCTGTCTATGGGGTTGCACAGAGTCGGACACGACTGAAGCGACTAAGTAGCAGCAGCAGCAGTGTGTATATGTCAATCCCAGTCTCCCAATTCATCCTTACATCCATTACCTTTTCCCTCTTGGTAACCATAAGCTCCAATTGCTTCTTAACAAAGGTGAATTTGTTCCTTTTTTTTTTTTTTTTTTTTTTTGGAGTATAGTTGCTGTGCACCTCTATGTCAGTTTCTTCTGTACGGCAAAGTGAATCAGCCATAAGTATACATGTATCCCTTCTTTCTTTGGATCTCTTTCCCATTTGGTCACCACAGAGCCCTGAGAAGAGTTCCCTGTGCTATACAGTAGATTTTCATTAGCTATCTATTTTATACATAGTAGTGTGTGTATGTTCATCCCAGTCTCCCAATTCATCCCACCACTGCCCTTTGCCCCTTGGTATCCATACATTCGTTCTCTTCATCTGTGTCTCAATTTCCGCTTTGTGAATAAGATCATCTGTACCATTTTTCTAGATTTCACATGTAAGCACTTTTATGTGTTATTTGTTGGTCTCTTTCTGACTTTTTCACTCTGGATGACAGCCACTGTACCACGCACAGTACCTGCTCCCACTACAGTCAAAAACTAGTTGAAGATCTTAAGTTACTTGAATTTTTCAGATGTGAGACTGAATTCCTAGAAAAGGGCCAACAATTTTTAAATTTAGCTCATCAGTTCAGTTCAGTTCAGTTCCTCAGTCGTGTCCGACTCTTTGCACCCCATGAATCGCAGCATGCCAGGCCTCCCTGTCCATCACCAACTCCCGGAGTTCACTCAGACTCATGTCCATCGAGTCAGTGATGCCATCCAGCCATCTCATCCTCTGTCATCCCCTTCTCCTCCTGCCCCCAATCCCTCCCAGCATCAGAGTCTTTTCCAATGAGTCAACTCTTCCCATGAGGTGGCCAAAGTGCTGGAGTTTCAGCCTTAGCATCATTCCCTCCAAAGAAATCCCAGGGCTGATCTCCTTTAGAATGTACTGGTTGGATGTCCTTGCAGTCCAAGGGACTCTCAAGAGTCTTCTCCAACACCACAGTTCAAAAGCATCAATTCTTCGGTGCTCAGCCTTCTTCACAGTCCAACTCTCACATCCACACATGACCACTGGAAAAAACATAGCCTTGACTAGATGGACCTTTGTTGGCAAAGTAATGTCTCTGCTTTTGAATATGCTATCTACCTCGGCCATAACTTTCCTTCCAAGGAGTAAGCGTCTTTTAATTTCATGGCTGCAGTCACCGTCTGCAGTGCTTTTGGATCCCCGCCCCAAAAGGTCTAACACTGTTTCCACTGTTTCCCCATCTATTTCCCATGAAGTGATGGGACCAGATGCAATGACCTTCGTTTTCTGAATGTTGAGCTTTAAGCCAACTTTTTCACTCTCCTCTTTCACTTTCATCAAGAGGCTTTTTAGTTTCTCTTCACTTTCTGCCATGAGGGTGGTGTCACCTGCATATCTGAGGTTATTGATATTTCTCCCGGCAATCTTGATTCCAGCTTGTGTTTCTTCCAGTCCAGCGTTTCTCATGATGTACTCTGCATAGAAGTTAAATAAGCAGGGTGACAATATACAGCCTTGACGTACTCCTTTTCCTATTTGGAACCAGTCTTTTGTTCCATGTCCAGTTCTAACTGTTGCTTCCTGACCTGCATACAGATTTCTCAAGAGGCAGGTCAGGTGGTCTGGTATTCCCATCTCTTGAAGAATTTCCCACAGTTTTTTGTGATCCACACAGTCAAAGGCTTTGGCATAGTCAATAAATCAGAAATAGATGTTTTTCTGGAACTCTTTTGCTTTTTCCATGATCCAGCGGATGTTGGCAATTTGATCTCTGGTTCCTCTGCCTTTTCTAAAACTAGCTTGAACATCAGGAAGTTCACGGTTCACATATTGCTGAAGCATGGATTGGAGAATTTTGAGCATTACTTTACTAACATGTGAAGACGTTCTTTTCATTATAGGGGACTGGAATGCAAAAGTAGAAAGTCAAGAAACACCTGGAGTAACAGGCAAATTTGGCCTTGGAATATGGAATGAAGCAGGGCAAAGACTAATAGAGTTTTGCCAAGAAAATGCACTGGTCATAGGAAACACCCTCTTCCAACAACACAAGAGAAGACTCTACACATGGCCATCACCAGATAGTCAACACTGAAATCAGATTGATTATGTTCTTTGCAGCCAAAGATGGAGAAACTCTATACAGTCAACAAAAACAAGACCATGAGCTGACTGTGGCTCAGATCATGAACTCCTTATTACCAAATTCAGACTGAAATTGAAGAAAGTAGGGAAAACCACTAGACCATTCAGGTATGACCTAAATCAAATCCCTTATCATTATGCAGTGGATGTGAGAAATAGATTTAAGGGCCTAGATCTGATAGATAGAGTGCCTGATGAACTATGGTATGAGGTTCGTGACATTGTACAGGAGACAGGGATCAAGACTATCCCCATGGAAAAGAAATGCAAAAAAGCAAAATGGCTGTCTGGGGAGGACTTACAAGTAGCTGTGAAAAGAAGAGAAGTGAAAAGCAAAGGAGAAAAGGAAAGATATAAATATCTGAATGCAGAGTTCCAAAGAATAGCAAGAAGAGACAAGAAAGCCTTCTTCAGCAATCAATGCAAAGAAATAGAGGAAAACAACAGAAAGGGAAAGACTAGAGATCTCTTCAAGAAAATTAGAGATACCAAGGGAACATTTCATGCAAAGATGGGCTCGATAAAGGACAGAAATGGTATGGACCTAACAGAAGCAGAAGATATTAAGAAGAGGTGGCAAGAATACACAGAAGAACTGTACAAAAAAGATCTTCATGACCCAGATAATCACAATGGTGTGATCACTGACCTAGAGCCAGACATCCTGGAATGTGAAGTCAAGTGGGCCTTAGAAAGCATCACTACGAACAAAGCTAGTGGAGGTGATGGAATTCCAGTTGAGCTATTTCAAATCCTGAAAGATGATGGTGTGAAAGTGCTGCACTCAATATGCCAGCAAATTTGGAAAACTCAGCAGTGGCCATAGGACTGGAAAATGTCAGTTTGCATTCCAATCCCAAAGAAAGCTCATCAATATCCTTCAAAAACCAGTCAAAATAAATAACTGGCAATTTTAAGTAGAATTGGTCAAATTACAAGAATGATGGGTAATTTAGGTTTTCATCCAGCAGCCTAAGGCACTTCCCTAAGAAGGGCAATTGGAGAAACCTTGAACAGATTTTAGGATGAACTAGTTAAAACTTCCCATTTCCCACTGACAATGATAAATATATATACATATATTTTTCAAATATATCTCTGCAAATAAAGTTTTGACCAAAGATTTCACTTTCCTGGGTTAGAATACTGGAGTTGGGTAGCCATTCCCTTCTCCAGGGGATCTTCCTGACCAAAGGATTGTCCCCAGGACTCCTGCATTGCAGGCAGATTCTTTACCATCTGAGCCACTAGGGAAGCCCTAACACACAAGTCTTTAGTGAAATTCTTTAAAAATGAATAAGGGGCAATTATAGGAAAACATATTAAATAATATTTTCCAATAAAGATTATGACTACATTAACACTTAACTTTAATTCATAGGCCCTTAGTGATTTACAAAATTGTTTATGTAGGTGCAAAATAGTCAACTAAAGAAAATAGCTTCTAATCAAGTAAGTGACTTTTAATTTAATGCAGCTGTACATAGAGTGAATGTACCACATCACTGAACAGTTAATGCTACCTTTTATCCTTGATCATTTTCTTTATGAGCTAAGGGATTGTTCCTTCAGATTCTTCTAATCCTCATAATACCTGGGCCATTATTACAAATCCTTGCTCTTCGGATAACATCCAATTTCTTATGAATCTCATGAGTATTAAAGAAATCTTGTTAAATGAAAATAGAGGTATCACATCTTGCCTGGAATTTGCAATTCAGTAGTTTAGTTGCTGACATAAAGAGAGGGCTCACTTGAAACTCACATTAGTGTGTCTTTTTTTCCTCTGTCTGTAGGCATGCCACATTCAATATGTAACAGCCAGGAAAATATTACTTTTGAGTCTTTTCTTGGTCATGGGTAAGACTGAATAAGGTAAAGGGCAGAAGGAGATGGAGAGATGTAATTCTAAGAGATGGACAAATTTGTAATCAATGCCACAAAAACGTCTAGTACTTTAAAGATGTTGCTGTTTAGTTGCTCAGTTGGTTTTGCGATTCCATGGACTGTAGCCTGCCAGGCTCCTCTGTCCATGGGATTTCCCAGGCAAGAATACTGGAGTGGGTTGCCATTTCCTTCTCCAGGGAATCTTCCCAACCCAGGGATGGAACCCACATATTCTGCTTTGGCAGATGGCTTCTTTACTGCTGAGCCACTAGGGAATCCCAGTTTTTAATATAAATTTACTTAAGATATATTATCCATTGTAGTCTTCATCTTGGTTAGTAAAACCTTCCCCTTGGTACCAAAATAAAGAGCTTGGAATATTTCTTACACAACTTCTTTATTTTTAGTGCCTTACAGAACTTTCTCAACGTGATAAAAGATACTACTTTGGAGTTCAAGTTTGTACTGCCCTGGCTCCAGATCCATATCTTGAAATCCTAACACCCAATTTGACGGGTTTTGGAAGAGAAGACTTTGGGAACTGAGACTGCTCATAAGTGAAATTAGTGCCCTTAGAAAGGAGATTCCAGAGGGCTGGCTCATCCCTCCTGCCAAGTGAGGACACAGGGAGGAGATAGCTGTCTATGAACCAGGAAGCAGTTCTCATCAGACACTAAATCTCATCTTGAGTTGACTAGCCTTCAGAATTGTAAGAAATAAATGTTTCTTATTTAAGTTACCTGGGCTTTGTGACGGCTCAGCGGGTAAAGAATCCACCTGCCAGGAGACACAAGTTTGATCCCTGGGTCAGGAAAATGCTCTGGAGGAGGAAATCCTAGAAAATCCCAGGCAATCCCATGGACAGAGTAGCCTAACAGGCTATAGTCCATGGCATCACAGTCAGACAAGACTGAGTGACTAAGCACAGCACAGCACAAATATAAGCTACCCAGCCTATGATAGTTTGATATAGTACTGCTAATGGACTTATAAGAAATTGGTACCAAGAGTGAGATGCTGCTATAACAAATACCAAACAGATAGAAGTGACTTTGGAACTGGGCCATGGGTAGATGATGGAAGAGTTTATAGGTGCATACTGGGAAAGCCTACATTGTCATCAATAGTCTGTTAAGGGTGATTCTGTTGAGGGTTCAGAAAGAAAAGAGGACGGCTGTTTATCTTCTAAAGAATACTTGAGTGACCATAAACAGAATGTTGGTGTAAATGAGGAATGTAAAGACCATTCCTTTGAGATTTCAGATAGAAAGGAGGAATGTGCTATTGGAACCAAGAGAAAAGGCAATCAAAGAACTTGTCTGAATTGTGTTTCTAATCTTGTATTTTGTGGAAGGCAGAATATGTGAGTGAAGAGATTTCTAGAAAAGTGTTGAAGGCTTAACTCCTCCTGACTTTTTATGGTAAAATGTGAGAAAAGAGAAATTACTTAAAGAGGGAATTGTTCAGGAAAAAAAGCAAGCAGAATATAAAGATTTGGGGAAATTTCAGCCTATCCATATTGCAAAAACTGAGAATATGAAGGGTGTGGCCAGCTGAACATTTGATAAGGGGATTTAATGGCTTCCCTGGTGGCTCAGATGGTAAAGAATCCACCTGCAATGTGGGAGACCTGGGTTGGGTCCCTGGGTTGGAAAGATCCCCTTGAGAAGGGCATGGCAACCCACTCCAGTATTCTTTCCTGGAGAATTCCATGGACAGAGGAGCCTGGCAGGCTACAGTCCATGGGGTCGCAGAGTCAGACATGACTGAACGACTAAGCACAATGTTGTTCACGCTGTTAGGTTTTGGTCTTACTTGGACCTGTTACTTGTCCCTCATTTCCTATTTCTCCTTTTCAGGATGCTTATGTCCATCCTTTACCTGGCCCACTACTGTGTTTTTAAAATATTTAACTTGAAAAAAAAATAAAATATTTAACTTGTTTGAGTTCAGAGGTGGAGAGCAAAAGACCTCATATGAACCACACATTGAGTTTCCCGCATATCTGATGTGAATAATATTTAGATGAGACTTTGGACTTAGTCTTTAGGGCTCTTGGGATCAAATGAATGTATTTTGCTCACTGCCTCTGGCAGAATGAGCTATTCAGTCATCTACTCATCCCAAAACCTTTGAACATTACCCCTGGTCAAAAACCCTAAAGCGATATATACTCCATGCATGACAGCTCTAGTAAACAATGGTACCCCATGGAACAATCCATTATTTAAAGTCGATTTTGGGGAGACATCCAGGGTTTTCTATGTTGAATGTCCCAGCCTCAGACCCTGGCTTTCTTCAGAAAATATGGAAGGGAGTGTAATAGACTGGGATGCCTGTCATGTATTCAGGACTTCCAAATTGGACTGTCATGGAATTTGTCATTCAGTGTGACTGAAGGGTGCAGTTTATGGTTTCAAATAAAAAATTATTCGAATAAGCACTACATTTTTCCGAGAAACACATTAATAGGAGAAGGAGTTGGTTTGGGTTGCTGGAAATAGAGACTATTAAGTGTGGCCCTCAAGACTGTACTCCTTGTTTGGGAGATTTTAGAATATTTGCAATGACGGAGGTGAAAAGGCGTGATGGAGGTCATTACAACGAGGCGGACAAATAGGGCTGAGACAGCCGGGGAACAAGCCTACTGCTCCTCCAGAGTTAACAGGAATAGAAAGCAAACTGGAGGAACATGACCCTTCATCTTTCAGGATCCTTCTATTGGCCACAATTTGTGAAACTGCTTAGGAAATCAGCTGTTAAAGTAGAATTAATAGTCTGCAGGATCCAAGTCCTAGCCTTTCAAAGGGTGAGTTTAGAAGTGTAAGAAAAGCAACGTAGTAGCTCAATTTTAATATTGATGTTTCATTTTAAGCTGTGGGTCAAAGGGAGTGGACAGAAGATCTGAAGGAGAGAATGAGATACATAAATGGACCTGGATCCAAACAACACGCATGTGCACGCGCGCACACACACACAGACACACTCTCACTCACTCGCTCACTCCCTCCCTCCATCCCAGTCCTGGGTTGCAGGAAGGTTACAGAGTAAACACCACCATTATCCTCTCTCCGTGAGCCTGTAGAGGAGGGACTTAAGAAAATGAAAAGCACCAGACATGTGACATTTTCCTTCTGTATCCTGAGTTGTACTTAAGACGGTCTTAAAGTTGAAGAAGTGAATGTGAGAAAGTCTGCAACGTATTAGTAATAACGAGGAACAGCGCTGTGCCCCGGTGAATAAACCCCTTAGTCTCGCTCTGTTAGCAGGGTCATCACTGTGGTGGGATGTGTACTGATATCAGTATGCGGAGGCATCATCCGTTAACACAGCACGGCCGAAAGCAGCAGCTTTGAAGTGAGAGGAACTAAGTTTACAGCTTTCTGGTTCTATGTCATTTAGGCAGTTAAGCTCCTTGAATTTAGGTTAGCTCTAAAATGGAGAAAATTATGTCTAACTTATAGCACTTGTGTGAGTTTAATTTATATAACTGATAAGTGCAGATAGAGCATGTTGACTCGACACTGACTGCATATTTAATAAATCATAGTTTTTATTATTATAAATGTAAACTGCTTTTCATACTGAACTGCTAGAAGATCGATGAAGGAATGGGCAAAGGGCAACTGATGTTTAAAGTGTGTACAGGGTCAGAGAAAAAAATGTCATGTCTGTATAGAGCAGGAGTGATAACTAGCAGATATATCACCAAATGGGTCAAAACCTCAGGTAGCGTAAGTAACTGGAGGCTCTAATGCTAACAGATTAGATCCCTAATTTAATAACTATATGATAACAATGTATTCACAGAAAAACTTATTCTCTTAATTGGCAGTTTTGATTATATTTAACCAAAAATCACAGTCTTTACTTTTGTGAAGAGTAACATCAAAATGACATACCTATTATCTATCATCTCTTTTTTCTCTCATGTATCTAGCCATCCATCCATCCATCTACCTGTCTATCATATGTATCTGTACTACTATTGTACAGTATTATGTGGAGGTTTTCAAGTAAATTTGTATTAAAGAATATATCTGAATAAAAATTCTGTTTAAATTATTCCTTGACAGACCAATACACATGGGAATTATGGTTCCCTCACTTTGGACCGAAACTAAATATTTGTTGAAAATATAGAAATATGTAATAATACAATATACATTTTTAAGTAAGGTTTCCACTGGCATTATTTGAATGGCTTTCTCTACGATTTTTCATACATCATTCTTTTTAAATAATGTAAATTAATAGCCTAGAATTTTCATTATCATCATTGTTGTTATAATTATAAAACAAGAGAGACATTAAAAAGAGCAAGTTGAGAAGTAGAACTGTGCCATGTAGTACAAAATGCCTTTCTACTCTTTTATTCTCAAACATAATCCATTTTGTGTAACCTAATCATAATATATACAAAACTGTTATCCAGACTCTCTTCCTTACTTAGTAATATATTTGCAACCCAAGCATGTGCCATTTTTATTCCAGTCATTAAAAAAGCAAACATTTGTAAGTCTTTTAAAAAGCTTTTCCCAACTTCACTGAGGCATAAGTGATATACAGAACGTGCACATATTTAATACGTGCAGTGTGAGGAGCTTTTCCGTATGTGTGTTTTCAGAACACCGTCGCCACAGCCAGGACACTGGATCCGTCGGCCATCTCCAAATGTGTCCTCTTGTGTCCCTTTGTTGGTTGTTGATTGTTGTTTGCTTCGTGTCTGTGTGGTGAGAACAGTTTACATGAGACAAATCACAAGGAGATATCATCTCATATCAGTTGGGATAATTTTCATTTAAAAAAAAAAGAAAAGTTTTGGTGAGGATGTGGAGAAATTGGCACTCTTATGCACTACTGATGAGAACTGTAAAATGCAGCAACTCCCATGGAAGAGTATGGAGCATCCTCAAAAAAAATCAAGAAGTGACATATGAGCCAAAAGCTCAATAGACATTACTTAGAGGAATTAAGTGATATATCATAATGTAGAGATTCATCTGTTTTATAAGTAGAAAGATTCAGTATTTTAAGATGTTAATTTTCTCCAGTTTACCTAGAGAGCAATGCAACCCTGTGGAAATCACAGAAAACATTATTACAGAAATTGAAAACTGAATTTAGATATGTATATGGAAAGACTTGAAACAAATTTGATAAAAGAAAATTAAGTTGGCTGCAGTAGCTTAATGCAGCCAACTTAATTCAAAATTTGCTCAAAGCCTGTAGTAAACAAAGGTATTTGGAATTGGCAAAAGGATAAACTTATAAAAGTAAAAAAAAAAAAGCACATATTCCAAGGTATTTCAATGGGAAATGGTTATTAATAAACATTTTTAAATTTTTGAAATCCATTAAAAAAACTGAACCTTTACACTTACCACACACTACACACAAAAATAAACACACAATTGATATTGGACCTAAAGATAAGAGCTAAAAAATATAAAACTTCCAGAAGAACAATGTTTTGATCTTGAATCTAGAACCATCTTTTAAAAATCAGAGACAAATTATCAGCCCTAGAAGAAGAAGAAAAACCTTTAGAAAACATTTATACCTTCACTTAGCCAAAGTGCTAAACAGAAAATATACAAATGTCAAGGAAGCACAAAATAAGGTTATCAACATCTTTCCATAATAAGGTTATCAATATCTTTTTTTGTAGAAATTCAAACTACGATGAGAAGTCAACAGACACCTATTAGAATGCTTAGAATTAAAAAGACTGGTAATAGGACAAAGTACTGATGATGTAACTCAAGTGCATGTGAAAATGCAAAATGGTACAACATTCTACAATATTTTTGGCCATTTATTATACAGTTAAATAGGTAGATTACATATCAAGAAATTCCAGTTTTAAATATTAAACCAAAGAGGTAAAAAATACATGAACAAACATAGACTTGATCTCAAATATCTTAACAGCTCATCCAAAAATACCCACCAAAAGTAGAAACCACCAAAATTCCCACCAACTAATTAAACTAAGAAAATCGTGGTGCATACATGCAACTCATAATATGAACTCAAAATCTGAAAAAAATAACTAGCTTCCTGTTATATTCATAAACATGGATGGACCCTAGAAATATAACTGAAAGAATATACAACATGCTCTATATTGAATAATTACATGATCATCTTGATAAGACAAAGCTCAGTGAAAGAACAATGGTTGCCAGCTGTTGGGTTCCTTATATGCTTTTTTAATGCCACTCCTATACTGCTGTGATTCCTCTAGCCTTGTAACCTAATTTGAAATCAGGAAGTATGATGCGTTCAGCTTTCTTCTTCTTGCTCGATTGCTATCTAATTTCTCTACCTCAACCACTGCATTAAAATAGCTTCAGCTGGGGTCACACCTGACATCTTTTCAATATTTGTCCAACTTGTCTGCAGCAATTGGTGTGACTGCTGTCTCCCTTTATTCTGAAATGGTTCTCCTATAATTTCTAAGATATTGCTCTTCTCTGCTTTCCCACTTGCCCATCTGCCTTCTCTGCTGCAGTTTTCTATTCCACATACCCTTTTACAGCCTTTCTCAAAAGTCTGTGTTCTTTAAGAGTGCATGAACTCTGAAAGCTCTACTTGAATTCACTGTGTTCAAAAGCCACTTTCAGGATGCCAAATCTCAAATCTTGGCCTCAGAAATTCTCTTCTCATTTCTAGACTTTTAAAATCAATTGTATGATATTTTTAGTTCCTCCATTCATAAATTGATTTATTATAACTCACTTAAAATATTTTGTTCAGAGTTCATTTTGCATAACTTTAAAATACTTTCCTCACTGCATGAGGAAAAAAAACAAAAAAAAAAACAAAACCAATGAACGGTGTACAGCAAGGTTGACAACCAAATAAATAGGCAATTGCAACAAAAGTTAGGTTTTCACTCAGCACACTGTGAATGTTTCATTTTTTAAATGCTGCTTTATTTTATTCCAAATTAAGTGTTCCTACTAAATTTGAAAATATCTTGATTTTTTTTATTGGAATGTAATTGCTTTACAATGCTGTGTTGGTCTCTTGTGTACAATGAAGTGAATCACCATAAATATTCATATGTCCCCTCCCTCTTATACCTCCCTCCCAGCACCCCCTCCCACCCCTCAATGTCATCACAGAGCACCCAGCTGAGCTCCATGTGCTGTATGACAGCCTCCTACTAGCTATACACTTTATACATGGTAGTGTCTATATGTTGATGACAATCTCCCAATTCACGCTCCCCCCACACCCTTATGTCTTTACATCTGTGTCTCTATTCCTGCCCTGGGACTAGGTTCATCTGTACCATGTCTGTAGATTCCACATGCATACCTTAATATATGACAGTTGTTTTTCTCTTTCTGACTTACTTCACCCTGTATGTCAGACTCTAGGTCCATCCACATCTTCATTAATGACCCAATACATTTCTTTTTATGGCCAAGTAATATTCCATTATATATATATATATATATATATATATATATATATATATATATGTACCACATTTTCTTTCTCCATTTCTCTGTGGATGGACGTCTACACTGCTTCCATGTCATGGATGTTGTATAAATAAATGATGCTGCAACGAACCCTGTGGTCCATGTGTCTTTATGAATTGTGGTTTTTCTCAGGCTTTATGCCCAGGTGTAGGTCATATGGTAGCTCTATTTTTAAAGAGACCTCCACACTGTTTTCCATAGTGGCAATCTCAATTTACATTCCCAGCAACAGTGCAAAAGGGTTCCCTTTTCTTCTTACACTCTCCAGCATTGTTTGTAGATTTTTTTTGATGCTAACCATTCTGACTTGTGTGAGGTGGTACCTCATTGTAGTTTTTTTTTTTTTAATTTTATTTTATTTTTAAACTTTACAAAATTGTATTAGTTATGCCAAATATCATAATGAATCCACCACAGGTATACATGTGTTCCCCATCCTGAACCCTCCTCCTTACTCCCTCCCCATACCATCCCTCTGGGTTGTCCCAGTGTACTAGCCCCAAGCATCCAGTATCGTGCATCGAACCTGGACTGGCAACTCGTTTCATACATGATATTTTACATGTTTCAATGTCATTCTCCCAAATCTTCCCACCCTCTCCCTCTCCCACAGAGTCCATAAGACTGTTCTATACATCAGTGTCTCTTTTGCTGTCTCGTACACAGGGTTACTGTTACCATCTTTCTAAATTCCATATATATGCGTTAGTATACTGTATTGGTGTTTTTCTTTCTGGCTTACTTCACTCTGTATAATAGGCTCAAGTTTCATCCACCTCATTAGAACTGATTCAAATGTATTCTTTTTAATGGCTGAGTAATACTCCATTGTGTATATGTACCAAAGCTTTCTTATCCATTCATCTGCTGATGGACATCTAGGTTGCTTCCATGTCCTGGCTATTATAAATAGTGCTGCGATGAACATTGGGGTACACATGTCTCTTTCCCTTCTGGTTTCCTCAGTGTGTATGCCCAGCAGTGGGATTGCTGGATCATAAGGCAGTTCTATTTCCAGTTTTTTAAGGAATCTCCACACTGTTCTCCATAGTGGCTGTACTAGTTTGCATTCCCACCAACAGTGTAAGAGGGTTCCCTTTTCTCCACACCCTCTCCAGCATTTATTACTTGTAGACTTTTGGATCGCAGCCATTCTGACTGGTGTGAAATGGTACCTCATAGTGGTTTTGATTTGCATTTCTCTGATAATGAGTGATGTTGAGCATCTTTTCATGTGTTTGTTAGCCATCTGTATGTCTTCTTTGGAGAAATGTCTATTTAGTTCTTTGGCCCATTTTTTGATTGGGTCATTTATTTTTCTGGAGTTGAGCTGTAGGAGTTGCTTGTATATTCTCGAGATTAGTTGTTTGTCAGTTGCTTCATTTGCTATTATTTTCTCCCATTCTGAAGGCTGTCTTTTCACCTTGCTAATAGTTTCCTTTGATGTGCAGCTTTTAAGGTTAATTAGGTCCCGTTTGTTTATTTTTGCTTTTATTTCCAATATTCTGAGAGGTGGGTCATAGAGGATCCTGCTGTGATGTATGTCAAGGAGTGTTTTGCCTATGTTCTCCTCTAGGAGTTTTATAGTTTCTGGTCTTACGTTTAGATCTTTAATCCATTTTGAGTTTATTTTTGTGTATGGTGTTAGAAAGTGTTCTAGTTTCATTCTTTTACAAGTGGTTGACCAGAGTTCCCAGAACCACTTGTTAAAGAGATAGTCTTTAATCCATTGTATATTCTTGCCTCCTTTGTCGAAGATAAGGTGTCCATATGTGCGTGGATTTATCTCTGGGCTTTCTATTTTGTTCCATTGATCTATATTTCTGTCTTTGTGCCAGTACCATACTGTCTTGATGACTGTGGCTTTGTAGTAGAGCCTGAAGTCAGGCAGGTTGATTCCTCCAGTTCCATTCTTCTTTCTCAAGATCGCTTTGGCTATTCGAGGTTTTTTGTGTTTCCATACAAATTGTGAAATTATTTGTTCTAGCTCTGTGAAGAATTCTGTTGGTAGCTTGATAGGGATTGCATTGAATCTATAGATTGCTTTGGGTAGTATACTCATTTTCACTATATTGATTCCTCCAATCCATGAACATGGTATATTTCTCCATCTGTTAGTGTCCTCTTTGATTTCTTTCACCAGTGTTTTATAGTTTTCTATATATAGGTCTTTAGTTTCTTTAGGTAGGTATATTCCTAAGTATTTCATTCTTTCCGTTGCAATGGTGAATGGAATTGTTTCCTTAATTTCTCTTTCTGTTTTCTCATTATTAGTGTGTAGTTTTGATTTGTATTTATTTTGTACTTAGTGATGTTGGAGATCTTTTCATGTGCCTCTTGGCCATCTTTATGTCTTCTCTGAAGAAATGTCTAGGTCTTTCGTTCATTTTTTGATTTTTTTTATTGAGCTATAATCCTGATATGCATCTTTTACTATCCAATCCCTAGTCTTGTCAGTAACTTAGAGCTTGATTCTGAAGCTTTTAAATTCATCACATCAAGTGAATTAATTATGGATTGTATAAGTGATTTTTCTCTTTCAACTTATTATGGATTGTTGATAGATGTTCTAATACAGAAATATGTTGGACTGTATTTCTATAAGAAAACATACTATTATTTTTATAGAGAAGTATTTCATTGCCTTTTTTTTTAACTTTCTACCCCAGGGTTCCCAATTACCTTCAGTTAGATTCTTTGCCCATCTTGCTGTTCTAGGGTTTTGTCCCTAATTGGTCCAAGAACTTTGTTATTTTCATGTGGATTCAACTGTGGTTATATTAAGCCAGTCCTCTATATCATAAATGAGGTTTTCAGCTGTGTTTGTTTTATTTCTTGAAGTTCTATTTTGTTCCTATCCCTTCTGTAATGCTATTCATTTGGCATTTAGTTTGTTTCCCTAGCTCTGCAATTTCTGTATCATTAAATTCTACCCTTTATTTATCTCATCTTTAAACTTAGATGTTATTAAATTATTCAGAATCTCAAATGTTCTTTTCAGTGTGAAACACAGATGGGTAATGTTCGCTATTTTTGGTGTAGTATGTTTTATTCTAATTTAGTTAACATGGCTTGCCCGTGTTCTTTCCTCCTTCCTTCTCCCTCCCCCATGTGATATGTTTGCATGAATGTCATAACAATCTTTCTGACATGTTAATATGTAAACTCTGCACCTCTTTGTATGCCATTTTTTTGTGCTAATGGATTATAGATAAATCCCCTCCATTCTTCTAAGTATCCTATATTTTCCCCCTCTTCATGCAAGTACTATGGTTTAAGAACTGGGTGTTTTCAGTTTAACAGAGGAGGTATGGAAATCAGACAGCTATACTCAGAGCCTTGAGTGCCAAAAATGGGAGGTAAATTCCAAAGAGTTAAACCAAGTTGAAAGTGATGAGTTGTGCATAATTTAGTTTTCTCATGACTTTTCTTTTGTCCACAAACATTATCTTTTGTTTAATGACTACCTATAATCCCCAGCTTTTGTTTATTTGGAAGCATTTATAGAGTTCATAGGTGTAGATTTTAGAGTTCATTCATTTTTTCAGTCGCTAAGTTGTCCAACTCTTTGTGACCCCATGAACTGTAGCACACAAGGCTTCCCTGTCCTTCACTATCTCCCAGAGTTTGCTCAAACTCATATCCATTGAGTAGGAGATGCCATTCAACCATCTCATCCTCTGTCACCCCTTCTCCTGTCTTCAGTCTTTCCCAGCAATCAATCTAGATACAACATGTGATAAATAAAAGACTGAAATTACATTTTAAAGTAATGAAAACACCTAGTTAAATGACATCACATAATTTATTGGTAATTGATGTTAGCTTTCAGGAAAATAAAATATCTTAGCAACAAAATATATTTATAAAAGACCCAGCATCAGGGTATTTTCCAATGAGTCAGCTCTTTGCATCAGCTGGCCAAAGTATTGGAGCTTCAGCATCAGTCCTTTGAGTGGATATTCAGGGTTAGTTTCCTTTAGGATTGACTGGTTTTATCTTAACTGGCTTTACTCCACAACTTACAATGAAATTGTTCTTTCTCATTTAAAATTAACTAAAACATATAAACATGCAAAGCATTTTAACACATTTTAGATAATTAGTATAGTCCTATTCAAATAAAAAATATCTCATTTGAGAGAGGCAGAGTTAACTGCTGCTTGGCAAAGCAGATTTATTCTTCAGAATAAAAGGTGATTAAATAAGGGAAAAATATTCTTTACCAGATATTTATATAACTCAAGCAACCAAAAACATTTTTATAGTTGATGAAAAATCACTAACAGTAACACTCATTCTTGAATTAAAAAACAAGCATTTATCAAACTAGACTGTCTTTAACTTAATAAAACCTGTCCAGTAGAACTTGAGATTTTATACCTAAAGAAAAAATGCTTTAAACACTCTCCAAAGGAAACAGCAAGACATGTAACAAATGCTTTTGACCAATGAGGACAAAGCAATAATAAAATAGAAGGAAAAGAAATTAGGTATGCCAATACAAGAGAAGTGACATGTATCTTTTTGTTTGTGTCCATATATAGAGATATGTGTGCGTGTGTGTGTGTGTGTGTGTGTACACTAATATGTGTATGTGTGTTTATGCTGCTGCTCCTGCTTAGTTGCTTCAGTCATGTCTGACTCTTTGCAACCCCATGAACTGTAGCCTGCCAGGCTCCTCTGTCCGTGGGATTCTCCAGGCAAGAATACTGGAGTGGATTGCCATGCCCTCCTCTGGGGGATCATCCCAACCCAAGGACCGAACCCGGGTCTCCTACATTGACAGGCAGATTCTTTACTACTGAGCCACCAGGGAAAGTCCATGTGTATATATAGATATATATATTTATAATTACCAATGTTTATTCACCTTAACTGAAAAAGTATTAGAATAACTGTAGTTTGATATATGTTTAAATAGCAAAATTGTTAGGATTAATATAAAGCTAAAATTATCAGTTAAACATGGTATCATTCTGAAGCATAAACCTTTCAAGATTTTCTCAGTAAATACTGAGAAAAACTATAAGAAGGCTATAAGAAAAACTATAAATACTTATGAAAAACTATAAGAAGGCTTATTCATCCTGTGTGTTCCTGACACAAGTATCTTATATATGACTGTGGATTTTCCTGTTCCTACTTTTAATTTCAACTTTGTCATGTGTTAATATGGGTACCAGTTTACCAATTTAGGACTTTAACTACTACTGGTATTGAGTATTATGTCATAATATTTCTGTTTGTCTCTCATAATGCTTTTGATCTTGAAACCTGCTTTGTCTATGGTAAATATAGCAACTTTGATTTTATAGTGTTTCATTATATATCTTTTCAATCTTTTTAAAAATTTTCTTGCATCTTTACCTTTAATATGCATTCCTTATGAACTGCTTTTAGTTGCTATTTGAAAAATTTTTCCTCTCCTGATGAATTTGTCTTTTTATTTTTACTGGCATGTATACTCCCTTTATATTATTCTATATTTCTTTCATTTTAGCATTCTTTGGTTTGATTGAGAACTGGTTGTTACCCTCTATAAAGTATGTTATTAATAATTGTACTTATACTTCCTTATACTTTGTTTACTATGATTACAGTATATTTAATTCTTTTTTGTGTTGATTTAAGGACTTTATTCTTGATGTTCAATTTTCTTCCAATCATCACCACCCACCTTGGCTCTAGCTCCTCGTGCAGAACTATTATATTTCTGCTACAAGCGTGTTGCTACTTTTGCTAAGATCTTTGTATACTCTGCATAATTTGACTCTGACATTTTTCCCAGTAAATTCTTCATTTCTTTGCTTTTTCAGAGCCTACTTTAAAATATAATTGATGAATTCAACTGGGCTTTTCTTGCTTGTTTTTTGAAAAGTGTGAGCCTACAAAGACAGGTACATCAGTGCCCTAGGCTAACAGAAATTATTTACGGGTCACAGTGAGGCACTGAATGGAATCTTATTGCTCTTGTGTGCCTATATCTGTATGTGTATGCCATTATATGTCTATCTTAGTCAGGACAAATCTCCAAGATTCAACATAAGTAAAACTCTAAGCCTCTTTCTTATTTTCTGAAAGTTTTCTGGAGTGTATAAAGGACCACCCATCTTCTCAATCAGTTCTACATTCACTTTCAGTTCTTGGTATCAAACCATGCAAAAGAAACTCACAGACCCTATTCCATCCTAGGAAATCCATTACTCCAAAAGTGTGTTGGCTTTGTCTGCCCAGGGTATACCACATATTTTTTAAAGAGTGCATGTTGCTGCTTTGTTTGAGAGTCTCAGTTACAGTTGTCTCTTACTGATATTCCTCCTTTTATTTGAGTCTCCATGACTCTGATGCTTTTCACAAGTAAAAATTTAAGGCTAGGAAATAAACACATTTTATTGAAAGTGAAAGTACTCCTTTCTTATTTGGCTTGATTTCCTGATGAATAATGGAGTGTGTGCTGCTCATTCTCTCATTTGTGTCTCTTTGCAACTCCATGGACTGTAACTCGCCAGCCTCCTCTGTCCATGGAATGTTTCAGACAAGAATACTGAGTGGGTTGCCATTTCCTCTTCCAGGGATCTTTACAACTCAGGGATCAAACCCGCATTTCTTGTGTCTCATGCATTACAGGGAGTTACTTTACTGCTGAGCCATCGGGGAAGAATAATGGAGTAGGAAATGGCAACCCACTCCCGTATTCTTGGCTGAAAACTTCCATGGACAGAGGAGCCTCGCAGTCTACAGCCCATGGGATCCCAAAGAGTTGGACATGACTGAGTGAATAAGCACACACACCTGGTGAATAAATGCTCTTTATTCTTATAAGACCTTTATTTTTTCTTAAATTATATTTCTACCTCTATTCCTAAAATCAATCTAGAGGCAGCATGTGGTAGATAACAGACTGAAATTACATTTCAAAGTAACAAAAACACCTAGTTAAATGATATCACATAATTTATTGGTAATTGATGTTATCTTTCAGTAAAATAAAATATCTTAGCAACATAATATGTTTATAAGCCCTTTAAAGAAATTGAATTCAGTCTCAAAAATAAAAAAAAAAGGAAAGGAAAAATATACCAAACTACAAAACATCAACAGGAAATACCTTTGATTTACATTAATTTAATTTTTTTTTAATTTTATTTTATTTTTAAACTTTACATAATTGTATTAGTTTTTTAAATAGTTCTCTTTAAAACAAAAACAAACACTTTTTTGTTATCATTTCAACTATATTTTCCTCTGGTACCAGTTTCTCTGTGAAGTGAAAACTGATGAATCTATTTTCTTGACATTGTGTTGGTTGCCAAGTCCAGTTCCAACTCTTTGTGACCCCATGGACTGCAGCACTCTGGGCTTCCCTGTCCTTCACCATCTCCCAGGAGTTTGCTCAAATTCATGTCCATTGAGTCAGTGATGCCCTCCAACCATCTCATCCTCTGACCTGCCCCCGCTTCCCCTCTCGCCCTCAATCTTGCCCAGCTTCAAGGTCCTTTCCAGTGAGCCAGCTCTCTGCGTCACGTGGCCAAAGTATTGGAATTTCAAGTTTAGCAACAGTCCTAACAATGAATGTTCAGGACTGACTGCCTTTGAGATTGACTGGTTTGATCTTCTTGTAGTCTAATTTAGGAGTCTTCTCAAGCATCACAATTTCAAAGCATCAGTTTTTCAGTGCTTGGTCTTCTTTATGCTTTTTGGACCAGGAGGAATTGGCAGAAGTCATCCTTCTCCTGGACACTGGGCTGCAGACATCAGAGGCAAGGACTGGAATGTGACTCTTGGCCCACAGGTCCCCAAAGTGAACAGGGGCATGGGAGAGGCACGCTGTGTCAGTAGCAGACATCCAGTAACTGTGTGTTTCATCAAACATAGTTGCAGCAATTCTGACATATCTCCCCAGGATATTAGAATACGGCAATATTGCAGGATGGGTGAAACTAGCCTCACTCCTTGTGAGGTCTCACTACTGGGTGCTGGACTAATGCTATCGGTGTAAACCATCCTGTCTGCGGGCCCAGTCATTGCATTAACTGGAGGGGAAATCATTTGTATGGGAAAAAACCACAAAACATAAAAAATGAGGTTTTCTGGTGAGCTGACTGAGAAATGAAAAAGAAAAAGTCTTTTACACTTTTATAAAAAGCTTATCATAAGGTGATATTGAGTCCTGATTTACAAGAAAATGTCTAAGTAACAGGAGGTTTTCACAGACACATGTAGGCTAGTCAAAGCTACAAGAAAAAAAAAAAAAGAGAGAGCTTTGCGAGTTCAGTTGAGATTCCAGTAAAGGAAAAATAATCTCTTGGACTTGTAGAGTGCTTTTGTAACATAAAAAATATAGGGCATGAAGTGATTAAATATTAATGCCCTTTAGCTGATGTTTCCAGGGGAATATTTAATTATAAAAGAAGGGTTATTGTGCTGCACAGTTGGAGATGGGCTCAGCGAGACACAAAGATTTGGCAGGAATTAGGATACAGCTCATTTGTGCATGGTAATGAGTGGACCTTCACTGTATAAGCAAAATACTTGATGAACATTTTTCAAGTGCATTATTTTGAGTCATGCAAGAACACTTTAAAATAAAACACATATATCCATTATGTAATGCCAACAGCACTGTCCCCATCAAGTCCAGCACTAACTATACAAACAAGCCTGAGATGAGTTAAAACCAAAGTATAAGATGTTTGGTACAGAGCAAATTAAACATCGTATTTGGTCAATAATCTAGTTTCTCAATCTCTAGTGAGCCTGTGGGGCTTCATGGGTCTGATCACTGGCGTCTTGCTCAGTGGTTTGGTGTTTGGTGATACTGAGGGGCCTCCAGAGGAGACAGAAGTCAGAGTCTTGAAAGAACCAGAAAAGAGATTTCTGTCTCTGCTGTCGGGGTGGCACTCTGGCGCCATACTGATGTAATGACGGAGGCCGTGTCATCAAGGGTCACAACTGGCTGTGCTTGGGCAACTGGCACAACGGAACATGCTCCCTAGTGTCCTCCGAGTCCCGTGCACATACCTCACCTCACACATCCCTCATGCCTTCACTCTCCCCACGTTACTTTGGACAATAAGCTGGGCACCCCACTCTGCTCTTATGCTAGAAGGCAGAGGCATCCACTGCAGGCAGATTAACAGAAGTTTAAAGCAAATCATCTCCACTTTAAGAAGACATAGGTGTTAGGTCAAGCTCACAAAACAGAAGAGAAAAAAAATTAAAAGGCTGAGGTTGCAACCACATTAAGAGTAATAACTTCTGTCCTTCAAAATACACTACGAACATATTTGAAAAGATCCTTTCAGTACATTACAGAGCTCAGAATTCACCTAACCCCAAATGCTAGCATCAAAGTCTATGATATTCTCTTCCTTGTGAAACACTGAGGTGATGAAAAACCCGGGCCAGATGTTCTTGGAAATATGGAAATATAATGCTAGGCAGAATTCTATTCATTGGAAAATCTTATCTGGAAAAAAAAAGTGAAACAAAAAATAAGAATTTTAAGATGTAACACCTAATGTGACAAGATCATCTGTTGAAAAACCAGAATTTATGAATTGGGGATTTTTAATTTTTTAATTTTTAACTTTATTGAACTATAGTTGACTTACAATGTTTTGTTTCAGGCATATAACAAAGGGATTCATACATATATACACTCACTGTTTTTTAGATTCTTTTCTTATATAGGCTATCACAGAACAGAGAGTCCCCTGTGCTGTGCAGTGGGACCTTGTTTCTTGTCTCTCTTATGTATACTGGGATGTGTATATTCATTCAAACCTCCTGATTTATCGCTCCAACTACATTTTCTCTTTGTTAAGTTTGTTTTGGATATTGACAGGTCTGTTTGCTTTGTAAATAAGCTCATTTGTTTTATTTACTAGATGATGATATCATATGGTATTTGTCTTTCTCTGATTTACTTCTCTTAGTATGATAATCTCCAGATCCATCTATGTTGCTCTAAATGGCTTTATTTCATTCTTTTATGGTTGAATAACATTCCGTTTTATGTCTGTACCACATCTGTGTCCATTTCTCTGTCCATGAGGTTGCTTTCAAGTCTTGGCTAGTGTAAGCAGCGCTGCAATGAACACTGAGGTGCACGGATCCTTTTGGATTACGGTTTTCTCCAGATATATGCCCAGCAGTAGGATTGCTGGCTTATATTGTAGTTCTATTTCTAGTTTTTTATGCAACTTCCATACTGTTTTTCATGGTGGTTGTACCAATTTAATTTACCACCAACAGTGTAAGAGGGTTTCTTTTTCTCCACATCCTCTCCCACATTCATCGTTCATAGACTTTTTTTGATGATGGCCATTTTGACTGGTATGAGGTGATAATTACTTCATTGCAGTTTTGATTTGCATTTACCTGATAATCAGTCATGTTGAACATCTTTTCATATGTCTCTTGGCTATTTGTATCTCTTCATGGAGAAATGTGTATTTATGTCCTCTATTTTTTTGTTGTTGTTTGTTTTGTTTTTGACATAGAGCTGTTGGTGTATTTTGGAGATTAGTCCCATGCTGGTTGCTTTGTTTGCAAATATTTCCTCCAATCCTGTGGGTTGTCCTTTCACCTTGCCTACAGTTTCTTTTGCTGTGCAAAAGCATTTGAGTTTCACTCAGTTCAGTTCAGTCGCTCAGTCGTGTCCGACTCTTTGCGACCCCATCAATCGCAGCACGCCAGGCCTCCCTGTCCATCACCAACTCCCGGAGTTCACTGAGACTCACGTCCATCGAGTCAGTGATGCTATCCAGCCATCTCGTCCTCTGTCGTTCCCTTCTCCTCCTGCCCCCAACCCCTCCCAGCATCAGAGTCTTTTCCAATGAGTCAACTCTTCACACGAGGTGGTCAAAGTACTGGAGTTTCAGCCTTAGCATCATAAGAAATCCCAGGGCTGATCTCCTTCAGAATGGACTGGTTGGATCTCCTTGCAGTCCAAGGGACTCTCAAGAGTCTTCTCCAACACCACAGCTCAAAAGCATCAATTCTTCGGCACTCAGCCTTCTTCACAGTCCAACTCTCACATCCATACATGACCACAGGAAAAACCATAGCCTTGACCAGATGGTCCTTTGTTGGCAAAGTAATGTCTCTGCTTTTGAATATGCTATCTAGGTTGGTCATAACTTTCCTTCATTAGGTCCCATTTATTTATTTTTGTTTTTATTTTCATTACTCTAGGAGATGGATCAAGAAAGATATCATTGCAATTTATGTCAAAGTGAGTTCTTCCTATATTTTCCTCTATGAGTTTCACAGTGTCTGACATTAAACTTAGGTCTTTTATCCATTTTGAGTTTATTTTTGTATATGATGTTTGATAATGTTCTGATTTCATTCTTTTATATGTGTCTGTCCAGTTTTCCAAGCACTGCTTATTGAAAAGACTGTCTTTTCTACATTGCATATAGAATTTATGGATTTTGGAAGTGGGCAGGGCTACTTATGTAGTAAAAAACCCACCTGTAGAAGAGACATAAAATGCAGGTTTGATCCCTGGGTTGGGAAGACCGCCCCTAGAGATGGAAATAGCAACCCATGCTAGGATTCTTGCCTGGGGAATCCCATGGATGGAGGAGCCTGGCGGGCTACAGTCCTTAGGACTGCACAGAGTAGGATATGCCTGAAACAACAACACAGCACACATGGATGGAGAATGGACATTTAGTCACGTGAATATTTCCTATCTTCTTGACTGATGTAGTAAAAAAATCAGGACGCTCCCAAACAACAAGACTTCTCAGAAAGCATTTCAAACCAGCATTAAACATTTACCTATGACTTGAAAGTCCAAAGGTATGAGAGAAATGGACATTACCTGGAAACTGTGTATATAGATTGATACCCTGGGTGTATGTTTGCTCCTGGCTTGTGAGACAGGAATCATTAATGATCTTTATGTTGATTAAGATCCGTGTTTCATTGAGTGTGCTTTAATGCCTCAACTTATCCCATTGAGGCATTAAAATATAAATCTCCCATTAATCAATAAAATCAAAAAGAATCCACAAAAATGAAAAATATTAAGAATATTTCAAAAACAAGTACATATTTGAATAAATGCTCATTCTTTATTAATAAATATAATACAAATTCTACTAAATATGGGCAAAAAAATCAGTGGGCTTTAATTTTTCAAACATTGATCAGAGTATGATGAAAAACAATGACAACATATAGAAGAAAACACATAATAACATTTTTTTAATTTTAAAAAGTATTAGAATAGGCAAAAAACACATGGTATATTGCATAAGGAAGCACACATAAAGCCAAACTCTTAAGAAAATCAAGAGGATAGCAGATATAAAGTATGGAATAGTGATAATTTCTGAATGACTATATGGTCACAGAATGCCACACAGTTCTTTGGCTTGGTTTATGAGTTCAGAATTTTTGGACATTTTATTCTTCTACCTTACATACATATACTCACACACACACACATATATATATATATATATAAACATTTATTTAGTTTATAAATATGTTCTAAATTACATTTTGAATAAATCTAGAAGTGACTTCCTTCAGGTAAGATTACCAGAGGGTACTTGACAAATTTACCATTTCATTTTTAAATAAATCTCTTTTTTTCCTGCTCCTATTTAACTGTTTTATTTTTGGATATATAATTCCAGGACAAGACAGTTTTTATTTTCAAGAAATATTTTGTGTTCTTGCAAAATGTATGGAATAAATGTCAAACTTTTCACTTTTTTACAAATCTCACAGAAAATATTTCTGACAAGTCTGAAAAAGTGTTTTTCTTTTCCTTGTAGCTGTAACTAAGCAGTTTCAAGTCATCAAACATACTATTCTAATATGTCAGCTCAGCATAACTGCAAAAATACCATAATATAATTTTAAGATGTTCACTGTATTGTTTAATGGGTAGAATATATATATAGTTACCTGCAAAATGTATTATCTACATGAAAATTGTCTGAAAAAAACTATTAGATTTAAATAACATTTAACTCTGATGTCCTAGAAAGTAAAAATGAATGTTGAAATAAAATATTTATACTAACATTTATATTTATACTAAAATTTAAATTATTTTTATGATTAACCATAGGTAAAACTGATTTTTCTACAAATTAAAAAAAATTAATTCCTGTGTGTAGAAATAATTATATATACACACATATATGCATGTTTAATATTAAAACAAATTTTCTAATTAGAATTTAAGCATATGACAGAACCAATACAATATTGTAAAGTTAAAAAATAAAAAATAAAATTAAGTAAAAATTAAAAAAAAAAAGAATTTAAGCATACCATTTCATAGCAATGTAGACATTTTTACAGAATGTTTTCAATAGACATTTGGTCTAGAGATAGGTGATTTTTCATTACCATTTGCTAAATGAGATATTTTATAGTTTTTATAGTCATAGATTTGATTTCAGATTTTTCTCTTGTGATTGATTGAACTTCTGAGTCACAGATCTTGTCTCATCACTGAACATTTTCTTTGACCATTACAACATCAAATATTAACTTTGGAAATTTCTACAAAGAAATTTTCCAAGTGTATTTTTCTTATCCTGCTTTTACTTGGCTTTATATTTTTATTGGCTTTCTACTTTTATTGGCTTTCTACTCATACTAATACAATATCATTTGATTATTTGTTGATCATTTTGATTCAGTGATTGATTACATTAATTCAAAACTCCCAAGTTAAATCTTCCTTAATCTCCCTTGAATAGATTCTTTTAAACAGAACCCCTTTCATAGTGATAGGTTCACGGTGGTCCATTTAAGAGGTTGATCTTTCTGTATTTGTGACAGGGGTGGTTGTGAATGGGGCAACTCAGGTGTCCACCTTCACTAGAGTGATTGATTAAAGCCAGGGGCATACCCACTGTGAGATGCTATTTAGTGGCTAGGAGTATCAGATACACAGTAAGAAGCATTGATAGATTTAACAAATTTTGTTGACCAAGAACTACAGTACTCATCAAGGACACAATTTCAACGATACACATCAAGTTCATTACATCAGTCACCCATGGAGAGGAGGTAGCTAGAAATGGGGAAGGATGATAAGGAAGAAATTCCAATCAATCAAGCAGGAGGGCTTTGCACAGAGTGGAACAGAGGAAGGGAAGTTAGGACAGAGCGCTGCCTTCTGGAAGGTGTAAAATGTATAAAATTTAGAATATGTTTTTTCTCCTAGCTGAGAGTTTTACAGGACCATTTCAGTGTCCATGACAAAGTATGAGAGAATTTAGCTATATTATGTTTAGCTAATTGAGCTTAGCTTGTAAGCAATTTTTGCTGTTTTTTCAACACGTAAGAAATTGCTTGCACTCTGTGTCTTGGCATATGCCCTCCTCCTCTCTGCGCTGTTCTCTGACATGAATCAGTTACCTTCTCAGTAGAGACTGTGCTATCTAAAACCGAGCTTAACTTGAACACAATATTTTGTACATAGAAAAAATTTTTTTCACAGATTGTGAAAAGGTGAAAACAAGAATCAAGCAACCTAAGGTTCTCTATGGTCACCTCCACACTGTCAGTCACTCATAAACAACAGAATGTGGTTTAGAGACTGTCCACATCCCGGAGGCAACTTCTCCAGCAAAAGCTTCAATTCAGTTCAGTTCAGTTGCTCAGTCATGTCCGACTCTTTGCGACCCCATGAATCACAGCACGCCAGGCCTCCCTATCCATCACCAACTCCTGGAATTCACTCAAACTCACGTCCATCGAGTCAGTGATGCCATCCAGCCATCTCATCCTCTGTCGTCCCCTTCTCCTCCTGCCCCCAATCCCTCCCAGCATCAGAGTCTTTTCCAATGAGTCAGCACTTCATATGAGGTGGCCAAAGTACTGGAGTTTCAGCTTTCGCATCATTCCTTCCAAAGAACACCCAGGACCAATCTCCCTTAGAATGGACTGGTTGGATCTCCTTGCAGTCCAAGGGACTCTCAAGAGTCTTCTCCAACACCACAGCTCAAAAGCATCAATTCTTCGGCGCTCAGCCTTCTTCACAGTCCAACTCTCACATCCATACATGACCACAAGAAAAACCATAGCCTTGACTAGATGGACCTTTGTTGGCAAAGTAATGTCTCTACTTTTGAATATGCTATCTAGGTTGGTCATAACTTTCCTTCCAAGGAGTAAGCGTCTTTTAATTTCATGGCTGCAATCACCATCTGCAGTGATTTTGGAGCCCCCCAAAATCAAGTCTGACACTGTTTCCACTGTTTCCCCATCTATTTCCCATGAAGTGATTAGCCTCTCAATATTGACAGAGCCTCCCCAAACCATGCATATAGTTTGGAGTGGAGGTATTCGATTTCACACAGCAGGTAAACTGGAGAGAAACTTCAGTCAAAATACTTTGCTTAAAGTATTAACACAGAAGAACAAACAAGCAAATGCTGTTATTCAGTTTTAATTAATTGAATAAACAAATAAATATGGACTGGGTACTTCAAGAAGGGCTGGAATATAGAATTGGAAAAAATGACTTTTCATCCTCCTTGAGCTTACATTCTAAAGGAATATGAAGGTAATAAGCAACTGATGAGCAAATATTTATGGAATATTAGTGGTGAGACCTAACAAAACAGAATTTACAGACTGGGTACTATGGAAATTTTAAATAGTACAGTCTTCACTGAGAAGATGGGGCTTCCCAGGTGGCTCAGTGGTAAAGAACCCACCTACTTATGCAGGAGACACAGGCTTCATTTCTGGGTCAGGAAGATCCCCTGGAGATGGAAATGGCAAGCCACTCCAGTATTCACGCCTGGAATATCCCTTGGACAGAGGAGCCTGGTGTGGGCTACAGTCCATGGGGTTGCAGAGTCGGAAAGGACTGAAGCGACTGAACACAAATGTACTGAAAAGGTGATTGGTTCATAGAGCTGGATAATATTAGCAAACATCACACAGGTGGGAGGAACAGATGCCAAAACACGGCGTGCAAAAATTTCTTACGTGTTGGAAAAAACAAAACAACAAATGAGTTAAGTTAGGAGAAAATTACTTTCCCAGAGTAAACCAAAAGAGGAAAACAATCACAGTAAACATAGACCTGGAAAGTAATGTAGTCATATTAATAACTTAGGCTTATCCTTTTCTAGGGCTTCCCTCATAGCTCAATTGGTAAAGAACCTGCCTGCAAAGGAGACCCCGGTTCCATGTGTGGGTCGGGAAGATCCGCTGAAGAAGGCTACCCACTTCAGTATTCTGGCCTGGAGAATTCCATGGATTGTATAGTCCATGGACTTGGAAAGAGTTGAACAGAACTGAGCGAATTTCACTTTCACCCTTTTCTCAGTAAATGTAGGAGTGTATTTGAACCAGGACATAACATGTTTGACCTGATTTTGAAATGATCACCTCAACAACTCCTGAGAAATAAGGTTGACCATTCTAAAAATGGAAAGTATTATTTTTAGAGGCTGGTAACTTTTAACTGACCTACAACTCTCAGATCTTTAAGTATTACATGGTAAACATTTTTCTGTGAAAAGTTTTTGCTGGAGGATCTAGCCAGAAGTTGCCCTTCCTAAAGTTAAGCAATCTCTGGTTAATTTGGATGAGATCTTACTTTTTACTTTAGATGAGACAGTTGTCTGGTTCCACCTTCTTGAGTTTAGGTTAAAACTCTCTTCAGGAACTTCTTTAGGAAAGCATCCATCCATTTCCTGCAAGAACATCTTAATACATACTACGTATGGAGTTCTGGACTTCCCTGGTGGTAAAGAGTCTGCCTGCCAATTCAGGACCGTCTATGGTGCCATGGAAAAGTACTCAAACCTGGAATAAAATGAAAGTCTTTGGGCTGGGAATAGTAAGGGTCCTATTCCCTTAAAATTTTTTTCATATAACAAAGCAAAAATGACCAATGATGTTAAATACATAGCTTCAGAAAGTTTGTTGATAAAAGCACAATTTAGCAATCATCCAAAACTAGATACAAAAAAAGGTACGTCAATCATATTAACATTTTTTTCACCAGCTTATAGCACATAGCCAACTCCTCCAGAGGGGCCCATGATTTCATTGCAGACTTCAGATTTGAAAGAGGAAGGTTTTAATTAATGTAAGTACTCAGTTAATTGTATGGCAGGGGAACTGATGAGCTAATTTTAGTTTTAACATCCATATGTACTTTTTCTTCTTAAAACTGTGATTTCTATTTTACTTTTCAGCTACATCACAATATAGTTTTACAAACAGGGGGTAAAAAAACTACACCAAATAATTTCCTTTAAGCATACCCTGAAGTATTTAGAGCTCTGAGTCATTTTAGCCATTTTAGCTGTAACTCTAAGAATATATTTTACAGGGCTACACTAAATATTTTATCCCTGGTAAAACAGCAATGGAAAGTACAAAATGTATGTTTCCCTTGACTATAAACAAAAGATCATTTTCCATAAACCTTTTGACTTCTTTATTCAATAATTTTCCTAGACACGTCTCAGAGTTCAATATTTTATAGCATCTTTGTACTTGAGAGATTGACTATCCTAACAATAACTCACTGATTTTATGACTGCAAATAAAGGAATGATTTAAATGACAAAACACTCTTAAATATTTTTTTTTAATTTCTCCATCTTACTCCATAAAATATCCCTGGGTGTTAAAATAATTAACACCATAAAATTGTAAAATGTTCCTTGATTCAAATTTAGAATAATAGTCATGTCCTGATCCTAAAAATTACATCTTAGTAATGATTGACATTATTGCCTATTGCTAATTGCTTAGTAAATTGCTGTTATTCACAGTAAAATGTATTTCCATTTACCATCTTCAGCAACTTTTAACTTCTACATAGTGGGTAATTTTGTTTGTTTATTCTCACCAGTTTGCAGAGTCAGCAGCATACAAGATAGAGAAAATGGGTGAACATATTTCTTTTAACTACTTCAAGTATGCATGTCCAAGGTCAGCTAATCCTTCAATCCATAAATATCCTTTACTATGTGCCTCAAATCATCTTTATAATCACCATGTTTCAGATAGAGGAAGCTCATAGAAATCCTCCTTATATTTTTACACTTTGATTGAATTAATAAACATGTTTTGCTGATTGGTTTCAGGTAAACAAAAAAGTGGCATCAGTCAATTAGGACCTGATTTTAGTCTGAGAGAAATAAGAAGCAAATGGGGGTGTTTTGAGCAGGAAAAGTGATGAGACCTTACTTCCATTTTAGAAGAATTTCTCTGAATCTTATGAAGGAGCTCCTGGAATGAAAAGTCACTTACCAACTAAGATAAGTGGCCATGATGGAATTTTTCAGAAGTGATGACATTCTGAAATAGTTTGGAGATAGAGACCAGGATTTTTTGCTGGCTTAGTGCTAGAGTGAAAAGAAAAAAAAAAAAAAAAAAGAAAGGCTTTCTTGGTGGATCAGGCAGTAAAGAATCAGGATACAATGCAGGAGACCCAGGTTTGATCTCTGGGTTGGGATGATCCCCTGGAGAAGGGGAAAGAAAAAGAAAAAGTAAGGATAATTCCAAAATATCTTCCCAGAACAAATGGAGGAATAAATTTACCACATAAACAAAGGGTAAGGTTGACAGTGAGGAAGGGATAGCCATTAATGAAGACTTTTATCTTCTTTGTGCTAAATTTGAAATATTTCTATGACCTTCAATTGCAGAAGTCCTAAAAACATCTAGTGTTAAGAAATCAGTCAGGACTGAGGATCAAAATGTGAAAATCATTACATACAGGAAAGACTGTGTCCTATACATTCACCCCCAAAGTATCACTCAAAACTTTTTATTATCCATTAACCATCATTTATTTCTATACCCATCAACCACATGAAGGGATGAAAACTGCCATTACTCTACTTATTGCCCATGCAATTTCTGATTTAAAATAACAGATGCTGTCTAAATATTTGTTTCTGATCTTGTGCAGTCCAGTGTAACATGCATGCAGCCACCACGCTTATCTTTGAAAATAGACATTTGACCATGTCAGATCTGAACTTTCTTTAGTTTTCCATTGTGCTTGGGTAAAATTTAAAGTCTTTAGAAATTCAAAATGCTTTTCAGCCTGAGTGTACATTTTTTAAAATGGTATTACTTATGCTCAGAATCCACTTTGTACCAAGCAGACCTGATAAAGAATCGTGATATCAGAGATGTTTAGAGGTAGTTGATGATACTGATGAGTGGTCAGATAGAAACCCAAGGTCTTAGGATCCCATAAAAAGCTTTTCATAATTGTGTAATCATCCTATAGACCTCATAAATCATTATTTCCTTCCTCAAGCACTTCTCTTTCCTGACTTTGACAAGCTCCTTTAGCCAGGTTTCCTGTTTTCTAGAAACATTTTTTTTGTTGTTTTACTATTTTCTCCAACTTGATTCTTTTCTATCAGGGCTCATCTATTCCCAATCCTTTCTCTAGTGTTCCCCAGAGGATTCCAGCTAGCCCCTAATCCACCACCATTGATTGTACCCGACCAGGTTCCTCAGTCCATGAGATTTTTCCAGCCTAAATACTAGCATGGGTTGCGATGTCCTTCTCCGGAGGATCTTCCTGTCCCAGGGATCAAACCCAGGTCTCCTCAATGCAGACAGATTATTTACCACTAAGCCACCTGGTAAAGCCCTAATCCACCACTGACCTACAGTAGGCATTTTTTTTTTTTTTCATGTGCATTCATGTTCTTTGATGATCACAACATTTTTCTTATTCCCTTTAGTAGACAGGACAACAGTATAAACCTAGAAGGTGCTTGAATCAGACAGAATAAGACCTCCTTTCCTGAGATGTACACATCCCAGTCCTTGAAACCCAAGAATGTTCATCTTATATGACCAAGGGCATGTTGCAGATGTGATTACATTAAGGAATTTGGAAGAGCAGCCCACATTATCCACATGTGTCCAGGAGATGGAGAAGCCTTATTACAGAAGAGAGGCAAGAGGTCAGAATCAGGATTAGACCTGATAAAAAGAGGAGAGGATAGGGTGTTAGGGGTTTGCGGGCCAGGAAGCAACAAATGGAGGAGTCTGTACAAGGTGAAAAAGGCAAGGATTTCCTTTAAGAATCTCCAGAAGGAGCCAGCCTTGTAAACATCTTGACTTTCTTCTACAACACTGATTTTGGACTTCTGACCTCTAGAACTCTAAGATAAATTGCTACTTTTTTTAAAACTACTAAATTTGTAGTAATTTGATACACAAGCTATAGGAAACGAATACAGAGGTCAAAACATTTATAGGGCTGGTTATTTTTTTACTAATAACATTGATTTCCGTTAGATGTGGTATTAATATATATCATTACATCATAGACAGCATTTAGAAAACAATTAGTTATACCTACAAGCTCAATTTTCTGGCATCTGAATTAGTTCACATATACATCTGTATGATTGTTGCCCAATCTTAATTGTCATAATGAACCTTACATAAAGGCAGTGCCCTGCCCTCCCTGTTGCTGTTGATCTTCATATTCACAAGGCTGACACAAGAGTCAGGATTCATTCTGCTGCCTTCATCTTTGGTTTTCAGGCACTTGGCACTAAAATTCAAGTGCTTAATTTCTACTTGCCTCTTCCCTTTGATCTTCTGTTGAGCCCTTACCTGACTTTCTTTGGACCCCTTTCTTCTGAGAGTAATTGTGTACCATAAGATAATCTTAAGATGTAGGGTATGTGCAAAACCAATAAAGAGAAAATACAGTCAGTGTTGCTAAGTGAAATAAGATTCAGAAATCCTTTGGATGGAGGCCAAGTTGACTCAACAATAGTGAAGAAATGACCTATGAATCTAGAAAGATTCAGCTATATTGAATTCTGAAAAGCTGTGAATCTGTGACAGCTTAATTTTTATTTACTTTGGATTTTCCTGAAAAAAAATAATAATAAGTTCACTAAGGCAAAATGTTATGGAAGAAATCACACGAGCCTCGAAAGTGAGTCTCGAATGCACAGAAGGAAATATCTATAAAATTTATTATCTATCACTTACCTATGTCTTCAAACCTCTGCAGGACTATTCAATCTGCTGTTGCACACATACAATTTCCATAGTACTGGAATGGCAATAAATACTGCGGGAAAAATCTGTTTTCTCGCCAACTCATTGAGCTCCTTTCATGATTTATGTTCAACTTGGAGCCCACCAAGGAATGATGATAATAAAAATCTAGCCCAGAGTAATAGAGCTGCTGGGCCAGGGTTTCCTTCACATTCCTCTCTGCAGGAAGAATATGAGACTTGCTGAGTAAAAATCTGGAATGAGATTTTTCTCGACATCTCTCCATTGTATCTTTCAAATATTTACAATTTTGGAGCTGTTGGAAGAACTTCTCTTCCTAGGAGATTATTAGTTCATTCCTGGATCCCTTAATGATTTGCTGCATCATTTTTCACTTTTTTTTTTTAATGGTCATGATATAAGCTAGTATTTTGCATCTTATTCTATTCCGTGCTTCATGCTTGGGCAAAATGTCTGAGATTCCTTAGACCTGACATAGTCACAGATATCACCCATAACTATTATGCTTTTATTGAAATGAGGACAAAACATAGTGCTTTAAATACATGCATACAGATATGTGTTCCTTTTCATGCACAAATTCATACTTAATGTAACTGTTTCTAAATTGTTGCCAGTGTGCTATTTTGTCCTTATCCTTTACAACTGGGAGCTTATCCAGTCAACTTAATTGCTGTGGATTCTGCCATTGTCACCTTCTCTAACCCTGCAATTAATGCAAAAAATGTGTGAAAAGCTTTCTTAGGTTTTCACGCTCACGCTCACATACATGTATACACACTTATAAAGCAAAATCAGCCTCTATCAAATGTAAATGAAGGTAAAAGCACATCAATAGTTTTACAGTATCTCTGAACACATACCAAACTTTTAATAGCTAAGTGTTTTCACCAGTTTAATAAAGTTTCTTTACTCTACATGGATAATATTCCCAACACCACAGTATATTTTCTATCTAACATTAGGAAAAGGAAAATTTAATATATAAACAGAACAGAATTCTCAGCATTAGAAGATGATGCTTCAGAACACTTTTCATTTTCCATCTATTATTCTGTGGCATATAACAGTTTATTGCTTGCAAATTGCCTTTATGATACAGATATTTGGAAACTGAAAGTGTGTGTGTGTGTCCCCTCTACTAAAGAAAGGGCTGCATGTTTTGTTTTGCATCTACAATAAAAACATTTTGCCTTACAAGCAGATGATATATAGTTAAACTAAAACTTGGAGGGAAATTGAAAAGCAAAATATTAACTGTGCTTTCAGACAGAAAATATGTTCAAATCAGTACTCAGGTAAACCACTATGGGTTTTCAATATAAGCTGCAGAAAAATACACTGATTGTAAAACAAAAGTCAATATTTTGATTAAATGTAAAAATAAAATTTAATTTCCTTTTTCAAATATATAAGAACATAAGTATGAAATGGTAAATGGTGAAAAGCAACACAAAATCACTGATGGTCACCAATAATTGGGGGAAGCCAAAACTTCATGCATATATTTTAAAAGCAATTAGTGCCTGCCTGATACCAGATACCATTCCATGCGCTTGTATTGTTTCATTTAACCATGAAAACATCCTTATGAAGGACTGCTATCATTATTCTGATTTTTCCCAAGTCACATGAAGCACAGAGAACTTAAGTAATCGACTAGGAGTTAAAATTTTACCCAAACCCAGGGAATAAAGAAAGGTTTAATTCTAGCAGACACTAAACTATACTTTAAATCACTGAATGCCACAGGGAGGAAAAAAGAAAAAAAAAAAAAAAAACCAAGATAGAATGTAGACATTCACTCATTTATTTTATGATAGTTTCGTATGAGATGTTACTATGAATTGAGGATTAAATACCTGTTTTATTTAAGAAATACTGCAGATAAAATTGGCTTCTATATGAAAGCAATTAATTTCTAACTTCCAATAATATCAATGCTCATAATTTAATTTGTCAAATTCTAGGTGGAATAGGAAAAAATTAAAAAACTTCCAAAGTGTACAGCATATTTTTAAGCAAGAAATCTCTAATTTACAGGGAAAATGTTAACAGATATGCGGATGTAAACATTAACTACTTTTGTTTTATGAAAGATATTGCATTTTAAACCTATGTCAAATTTATAGCAGGCGAGAATGGATGCTTGGGGCTGGTGCACTGGGACGACCCAGAGGGAGGGTATGGGGAGGGAGGAGGGTTCAGGATGGGGAGCACGGGTATACCTGTGGCGGATTCATTTCAATGTTTGGCAAAACTAATACAATATTGTAAAGTTTAAAAATAAAATAAAATTAAAAAAATAAAATAAAATTTAAACTGGAGGATGATTGCTTTGTGGCGTGTGGTGTCAGTCTCTGCCTTACACCAAGGTGAATCAGCCATCAGTTTACACCCTCCTCTCTCTCCACCCCTCCCCACCTACCCCTCTGGCTCATCACAAAGCCCAGGGCTGAGCCCGCTGTGCTGTTCAGCAGCTTCCCACCAGCAATCCACTGTGCAGGTGGTGGTTTAAATATGTCAGTGCGAAGCTGTAGATGAAGGGTGTGTTGCTTATAATGTATGTATTAAAACTTTAACATGCTGATAAGAATGAGAAAGCAAGAACGAGAGGAGCAAATTTTAATAAAGTAAAAAAAAAAAAAAAAGGAAGTAAAGGATGGTAAGTGTTACTCAGAAAATAATCAATTCAAAATAAGATAGGGTACTAACCTGACCAGTAATCTGTACATACAGATTCAAATAAGGTACTAACCAGACCAGTAATCTGTAACATACAGATTCAAATAAAAGCAAATTATCATTTTCACCTGCCAGATCTGGCTGGTGGAATAGAAGCGGAAGAAAGAGAACAATACAACTGTAGAAAAGAAAAAATGTCACATAAATTGCTAATAAAAGTGTGGATAATTGCCATGTTTTCTCAAGTAATCTGGCACAGTTTTATCAAATTATAAATTCATATGAATTTGCTTCATAAATCCTACTGTGGGGTCTATTTCCTGGAGATAAAATCACACATATATGAGTGTGTAAGCTATGGTAGGTCTGGAAACATCTCAGGCTGGAGGCATGTTGAACAGGATATGAAAGGTTAATCCACTAAATGCCTAATAATTTTTACCCAAAATGTCTACTTAATGGCACATAAAATGGCTGGAATAAGCTGTGCAGATACTAGTAGAATTTAATGAAGGAAATGCAGACCATCTGTGAGAGTCTTAAAATCTTTTGGAAACCTCTTTACTGAAAATACCAGCTGGTCATCTATAATCTAATGCAATATTAAATATCGAATAATTTTGAAAAGAGGACTATCACAATCAAAATTTTATAGTATAGAGTTATTCTTAAACTTCATAAGGTATTTACTTCAGTGAGAAATCAAAGGTTTCTTGGTTATCCTCCCCATTACATAGCAAGGGCTACATTTGGCTTATGAGGGAAAACTTGTCATGCATCCCACACTATATCTTGGACTGTTTAATTATGTAATTGTGTTTTTAAATCACATTAATCTGTTATGGCATCTATATAGTCCTTTAAGATTTCCAAACTAATAATTTTACAGGTACCCAAATTAATCTGGTGACTCTCTTTGATAAATGTATTAAGGAATTTTTATAAATAATGATAATTGGACATTGATTATGCACTTGGAATTGTTGTAAATACTTTAAATATATAAAATTTAATCTTATCAATATATCCTTGAAATATATGTCATTCTATTACTCCAGTTTCATAGAAGAGAGCAAAAAGTCACAGAGAATTTGGCCAGGTTGTTCAGCTACTAAGTGTTACCATGGACTTTGAATCTAGGAAACATACTCTTCTATCTGAACATTTAAACTCTATACCATATTTTCTTCTTCAGAAACCTAGCACTACCTAGTTAAGACTCAGTCCAATAGATAACTCTGCACACATCATTAAGAAACTTGAATAAATGTTTCAAAAATCTTGTCTAATACCCAATGGCCCAATAGTGGTGGTGTTTCATGATCTGGGTTGTTTAACAAAGAACCCATGATCAATCACATGGATTCAAGTCCATTTTCCACAATATTATACTAGAGTGATGTTGTTAAGAAAGATGCCAAAGATTTTCTAAGCCTCAGTTGTCTATCCAAAGCAAAACTAAATAATATCAACAACATAGCATAGCTAGGAGGATTAAATGAACCAATGCACAAGGAAACGCTTTTCTAAACATTTAATTTTCTAGTCAGGTTCCTTTGGTTGTTCCCTAATGTCCTTTATCTATTTCAGGATCCCATGCAGGACACCACGTTGCATTTATTTGCCATGTCTCTTGACTGGCAGTTTCTCAAATTCTTTTTGTTTTTGAAGACCTTGACAGTTTTGAGAAGTAGTCAGGCATTTGGTAGAATGTACCTCAGTTAGAACTTACATGACGTTTGTCTCATGTTTAGACTGACATCATGGAACTTGGGAAGATGACCAGTAAACCTTTCCCTTTACTTCATACCAAGGGCACATGCATGCCATCAACATAGCTTAGCAGTGTTGCTGTTAAACTTGATTACCTGACCAAGGTTTTTTATGAGAAGACAAGGAAGTGCTTTATAAGAATAGGTAAAATGATGTGCATGCTTCTAACCCTTTTTAGAATAAGCATCCATCTCAAAAATATTAAAAAAAGAGCCCATGCATTAATATCTCCTTATCTATGATGTATGATATAATCTTAGAAACTCAAAATAAACTGCAAATTACCAAGTAAGGCAACCAATTTTGTCTTTTTACTACTACAATATTTGATGTTTATAATTTTTATGTTCACCTATTTTATAATGTCACTTTGATTAAAAATTTAATTATACAGAGAAAATTGTAGTGGTCATCTGACCACTACAGTCATAGCCATTAGCTTGTCACAGATTCTATGGTTGATTCATTTTATTTTGCAGCTGAAGAAGCCTCATGCTGAGCACAGACACATCTGACTGGCTCCCCATCCCTGCTGGAAGCTGCCTCTTCTGAGATCCTTGACTTTTATGACCTCAAAAGTAAGTGCTAATATTTTACAACTAATAGTGTAAAAGTAAAAGTGAAAATAGAATATATGATGAACAGGTTCATTTTAAACCATGGATTCCTTAATTCATTCAGATCTTTAGAACTGATTTGCTTGTTCAGCCAACCACTGTCAACATGCAGGAAAATCTGAGCTTCTGCTGTAGGAATACTGAACATACACACTAGCAGTAGTATTTAAAGGAGAAAGAAAATTCAATATTGAGGAAGCTTTAAATGTTAACTATGCCTTTTTGCTTCAGACTTCTATAACAGAATATGCATGGAATTTTATTTCAGTGAAACTCAAGATTTCGTGTTTTATTTATCATCAAGTGCAACATTGAGACAGTGAATTCCTAACAATTAGGGGTAGATGTCTCTTTGAAATGTTTCCTTCCTTTGCAATCTGAAAAGTGATTTGTATTTCTACCTGATTTTTTTTAACTACAAATTTTTTCATTGGAGTATGATTGCTTTGGGCTCCCCTGATGGTTTCTCAGAGGATAAAGAATCTGGCTTTAACACAGGAGATGTGGGTTCGATCCCTGGGTCAGGAAAATCCCCTGGAGAAGGGAATGGTTACCCACTCAAGTATTCTTGCCTGGAGAATTCTATGAACAGAGGAGCCTCGCAGGCTACAGTCCACGGGGTCACAAAGAATCGGACACGACAGAGTGACTAACACACAGACACACATGATCGCTTAATAATATTGTGTTAATATCTGCTGTACAACAAAGTCAATCAGCTGTGTGTATGTGTATATATACATACATTATCCCCTCATTCTTAAGCCTTCCTCCCATAACTACAATGTTTGTATTCTACCTCCTGTTTGGATTAATTGAAAAGATGAAGAGTAAAATAAGGGAAATTTAAAATCCAAAAAAAGTAGAAAAATATTACAAGGAGTTCTACAAAAAAGCCTGGAAGTCTATGGTCCAAGGGGTTGCAAAGAGTTGGATGCAACTGAGGAACTAACACTTTTATACAGAAATGAAATTTGTTGGTTGATTATATTAAAACATCCCTTCATTCCCATATATCTTCTTCATGAATGTGATTCCATCTAATCTTATGAAAGGGATTGCCTCCATAGAGACTAAATTAATACTGTAGAATTATATAAAGAGTATCAAGAGCCACTGAATGTTGAGGTAAAAAGAGGCTACATAGCAGAGGGAAAAAGGAAAAATTATATATTTATTTTAATTTCCCAATAAAGGGTCAACAACTTTACCTAGAATAAATCAATTTCATGCTTTTAATCAACAGTATTAAATACAAATGGCTTGGCTTACTTGAAGAAGCTTTATTTTAGGTCTTTTATAATTTCATATGAAAATAACCTCAATAACCCCAATTAAGTATGTTAATTTTTGTGTACTGTGTAAGCTGGGTACTGTGAAAATAATCCAAAGATCTAATTTTATACCTAGTGTTATAAAGTAAATATTCTATGTATTTCTACTCATCCATCATGTGCTCATACAGACACCCATCAATATTTATGCCAATAGTCATATTTACATTTATTAAAATGTCACAATAAAATTCTTTATGTGCAATGTTAAAGTAGTGTGTGAGTACGTTTTAAGTCAAGATATCTAAAGAAAAGGAAAGTAGTTCTGAGTTGAAAGTTATCTATAATCCTGAATTTCAAGTATATTTTAAAAGCATACCATAAAAGGTTCTTACCAATTTATATGCAGCCGTCGAGAGTGAAGAGAAACTTTCAGTTATGTATTTTCCCATTACTTATCTACCAATCTAACAGGTAGAAATATCATTTTACAAAATTAAAGGTCATCTGAGATGGGTTCTATCCCTGGGTTAAGAAGACCACTTGGAGAAGAGAATGGCTACCTATACTAGTCCTCTTGCCTGGAGAATCCCATGGACAGAGGAGCCTGGCGGGCTACAGTCCATGGAGCCACAGAGTCAGTGCTGAGCACAGCACTGTCTACCAATATAAAAGGCAGAAATCCCATTTTACCAAAATTAAGGTCCCACCTGCTTTTTGGCTATGATCCATTTACTTGTGAAAGATTATTGTCCCTCTGAAAACATGTAAGTAGGAAAAAAGTAGAAAATTTCCTATGAAAGGATCAAATGAAGAAAAAAAATGTATTGGAATATATCCAAAACCTATTTATTTCACCAGGACTTGAGATATTTCATGACATGACATATGTTAGTCATTCAGTACTGTCTGACTCTTTGGAACCCCAAGTACTGTAGCCTGCCGGGCTCCTCTGTCCATGGAATACTCCAGGCAAGAATACTGGAGTGGGCAGCCATTCCTTTCTCCAGGCGATCTTCCCAACCCAGGGATCAACCTGGATCTCCTGCATTGCAGGCAGATTCCTTACCATCTGAGCCACCAGATATCTTAATCCTAGAGAAATCATGACAGAAAAGGAAGAGTGATGCTCTTCTAGAGAAACATAAGCTGTTTTAGAATCTCTACGTGTTTTTCACACAAAATAGTTGGCTTTCATTAAAAAACAAGGCAGGCCAGTATAGGACCAAAAGAGGTCAAATAAGAGAAAAAATTGTATTAGAAAGTGATCCCGGAGAACCTAGATATTGTCTTTGTTATCAAAGTTCTTTAAGTACCAGGGTTATTATCTTTACTAAGAATGAAAAATTAGTGAAAAAGCAGACAGGTCAAGAGAAAATAACCAAAAGGAAACCCTCAACGGTGAAAAAGGATACAAATAACACATGTACAAACTTAACTACTCCTGAGCAGTATGAATACAAAGAAATCCACACTAAGTATATTACAGTATAATTGCTGAAAACAAAAATACAAAAGGGAATTCTTAGAAGCAGTCTCAAAATTTGCCATCAGCAACACAGCCCTTCAAAGATACAAGTCAGCTGTCAACTAGCAGACTTACAGGGATTTCTATGAGGTGTTACCAAGGAGAAAAGCAAGATATAAAAACAGTCTTTAAAAAGGGAAACTTGCATGCAAATAGTCCCTTCATATGATATGCATATTTGTCTATGAAGGGCAACAGAGAAAATATGGAAACATCCATCCTAGTGAACACAGGAGATAGATGAGCATTGCTTTTCTATGTAGAATAGACGAAAAACAAAGAGCAGAGAAATAAACAAACATAGTCATACAAGGATGAGGAGAATGTATTTGCAGACCAAAACCAGAATTGATACATTACTCTGTGTGAAATTTTATGTAAGTGTCCCTGCATGAATACATTAAATAGCAAAGTAATATCTTCTAAGTCTGGAATTTATCTACTTTAAGGAGTTAGGTAGAATTTTTTTTTTTTAACTGAATAATACCAAATTGTGCCGTGTTGCTGAGTTGCTCAGTCGTGCCCAACTCTTTACAACCTCATGGAATATAGTCCACCAGGCTCCTCTGTCCATAGGATTTTCCAGCCAAGGATATTGGAGTGGGTTGCAATTTCCCTTCTCCAGGGGATTTTTCCAGTCCAGGAATTTAACCTGTGTTCTCTGCATTGTTGGATAAATAATCATCTTTCCCCTGTGATTTGAAGTAATACCTTGAAATCTTTTATGCACTTATATCTAAATATTTGTTGTCTTAATTTCTGAGGAAATAGATAAATGACCTCAAGTAATCTGAAATTTTTATTGTTACTATATCTAGGAAAAATTTTTATCAGCATATGTAATTACAAATATTCTAAGGTTTGGGGTTTTATTTATACAATATTAACTTTGTTACAAAAAAAGAAACCATTTCTTCCTCTCTTAGCATTTTATGTAAGTTAATTTGGGGATGCAAATTGATGACAATTTGAATGTATCTTCCTCTTAAAATGTTTACCCTGGGTATTTGTTTCATAAATTTCACATGTATATGATAATTCTTTGCTTACAGTCTATCTTTAATAACTTCTGTGTTGCTAAGTTAAACTATTTTCAAAGAAAATCATTTCTTTTATCCAGATTTTATATATATATATATATATAATTAGATAAAATATTTACTATTTTTAATTTGGGCTTCCCTGGTGGCTCAAACGATAAACAAGCCACCTGCAATGCAGGAGATCCGGGTTCAATCCCTGTGTCAGGAAGATCCCCTGGGGAAGGGAATAGCTACCCACTTCAGTATTCTTGCCTGGAGAATCCCACAGATAGAGGAGCCAGGTGGGTTACAGTCTATGGGTCACAAAGAGCTGGACATGACTGAACGACTAAGCACATTTTTAATTTCCTAGATACCTGTTGCTCTTTTCCCATTATTTGCCTTGTGATTTCAAAATAGCCAATTTTTAAACAATGTACTACACATTATTACTTCTATTAATCGTGCCCTGAGATACGATAGGTAAAGACTTACTCTCATAATATGCCTCCCTATTTCTCCTGTAGTTTAGAGAGAGAGAAAGAATATGTAGAGAGGGAGAATATATATTCTGAACAATAAAAGCAATTCTGAATGGTGGAACAGTGCACTAGTTTTGGTCTGTGAATTTTCAAAATTCATACAGACTTACTGGCAATTTTCAGTGTGTAAATTAAAACAAGAATTTATACGCATTAGGTCTGTATCCTGTTAAAAGAAACTGGATTGTACTGACTCGCTTTCTAGTTGTGAAAACATCTGGAATTCAATTCAGTTTAGTTCTCCAATATATTTAAAGACATGAATTCAATGGCATCTAAATTGTGTTTCCATTTCTAATCTACTTTGATTCCAAAATAATCTGTAGATAATAGCATTCAAGACTCTCATAGAACTAGTATTCTTCACAAAGAAAACCATCAAGAAATGTGTGATCATGTATTTTTGCCTTTGTGCTGAAACATATGTAATAAACCAATCCAATAAATGTCAAGGAATACCAATTTACAACTATGTATTTTGAAATTGGAGGAAATAGATGAAACATAAAAATATAAAGGAAGAAACCATTATATAGAGACAAAAATGTGTAATTGAGTTTGTTCAGCAATGGGGGAAGGGACACCATTTAGACTCTCTTTCTTCCCAATGCCATCTAATTACTGTAATTGACTCAAAGTTATTAGTTTTCTCTTTTTGATTTAAGGTGTGTTCTTTTTATTACTGAATGGATTTTAATATATCTACTAAATACTAATGTTTCCTTTTCTACCTGATAACATTCCCAAGTTAATTCAAAAATGACTACTGAGATTTTATTGGATTTCTGCTAAATTATTTTCCTTTTCATAATTGCATTGTTTTGTCTGTCATATCTTGAATTTCTCCAGAGAATGTAACTTCATATCCTCCTGCATTTTGATATTTTCTCATTTTTGGCAGACTGTTGATGGATGTATATAGAGAGACTACATATATTTAGGACAGAGCAAGAATATCTATTAGTAAATCGATTACATTTACAATTGAGATTTCTTTTAAAAGGATTCTGTAAATTACTAATTTAAATAATATAATCTTTAGAGACAATTCTTTATGAAATACACATTTAGTTTGAGTATAATATAAAAAAACATATTGGCAAAATTCAGCAACTCACAGATAATGAGTAACTCACTGTGAACATTATGCATTTATTGGGGTGTTACTCATTAATGCTAGGAATCATTTGCTTTCAGGTCTCTTTTTACCTACCTTCTGGCACCTCACCTGGCACATCTATAATAAATAGTAGAATTGGTAAATCAAGGAAGTATCCAATTAAGCAAAGTATTTTTATACTCTTATTTAATAAATTATGTTTCCTTAGAAATTGTGATCGTTAAACTAGTAGTAAACCACTAGTGTGGTAAAACTCTTCTTTGAATTACCAATCTGTTTGCAGTTACACACACACATAGGAAAAAACTAATGCTAGAATCCATGTACGTCCCAGCAGCCATACAAATCATAATTGCTATGGCAGATTAGAAAGCGAGATGCTCACGCGACTGTGGGCGTCAGGGAAGGACTCAGGGGACTGAAGGCCTGAGCTGAGGGCTGGGGACTGGTCTCACATACATAAAGGGGGAGGCTAATGAAGATGAGTGTTGGCCACTAAGGCATCCTTGGGATATTTTAAACATACTTTGGGGCAATAATGAATGCACCAATGTTAATAGATAAGAAGGATGTCTGAAATACAGGAGACAATTTACCATGAGTTGTGCATACTGAGCAAAGACAGTTGAACTTCAAGTTGTGGTTAATAACACAATCACTTGATATTACTGGGTTGTGAGGGAATGTGTGTTCTATCAAACTCTTAGAAACTCGATTCTGTCAATATAAGGTAGAAGGATTTGTGAAGGGAAAAAAAAAAAAAAACAAGGAGACCACAAATGAGGAAACTAATTCAATATCGAAAGGTCACGGAAACTCGACACAGGAAGGAAGAATTTCACATTCATGCTCATATCCTCAGAACCAATAAAACTTTTTGATACTTAAACATATATGTATTGAATGAACAAACTGTATGTTCAAAAAGAGATGAATTTTGTATTTTACTTGTGTTACTAATTACAGGAATATTGGCAAGTTATTAATGTGGGTTTGGACTTTTAATCAATATACAAAATGGTCTAATATAGGTGGTAAAATGTCATATAATTTTAGTAATCCTTTTAATCATTATCATTTCCACCCAGGTGAAGACCTGCCTCCCTGACACACCTGTGATGATAGTTAGACCATCTCAGGTAACATGTTCAGGAGAAAGATAAACACATTTAATTGATGTAGAAGAACATATATCAGATGTGCTATGAGGATGGAAATGCAGATTGGAAAGTAAATTTCATAAAGCCAGAAGTAGAAAATACGAGAGTAACTGACATTTCCATTTCTGAGAAGTGTCAACAACCCAAGAAAACTTAGCACTTTCTAGTTCTTTAAATTCCAAGACCTCTTCTTGGTAGTTTAGCCTGGTAGTTTAGTTTCCCTGAGTTGGTGTCTCAAGTGAAGAAAGCTAATTTTGTTAAATTAGTCCCCTGGTAATGAATTATTGGAAAATGGCCTCTGGAATAGTTGATTAATGAATAACCTATTGTAATTATTTCAGCATAATTTAACTCAATGGAAGTAGGAGATTTTTGTGAAACACACAGGCTATTTTTATTTTTTTCTGCAGAGTTATTGGTACAGTGACTAAAGAGGAAAAGATAGAAATTTATTTTGTTCCTCTTTTAATCTGACCCCTTTTGCTTTATAGAAGAAAATACTTAGATCCAACCTTTCTTCCACTGATGGGATATGGTTGGTAATAAATGTATTGTAAACCAATTCCTTTCCAGTCGAGACTCAACTGCTGCTGCCATTTTTGGTCAATTGATTTGTTTTTATTTTGTTGAAGATATCATCTGAACCCTTTACCAGGGTGACTCAGCACCCCACCCAGTACCCTTATAATCTCTTTCCTCATATCTGATCATCACACCAGGACTCTCTGTTTTTCTTTTCCTTTTTTTTTTTTTTGTTCCCTGACCCCTGGAAGCCCTTAGAGCAGAACAGAAAGGAGCAGCTGAGTCATTTTCCTTTTATCAATTAATCTAATTTGCCTTGGTGTGTATTTGACAATACTAATGGTATTATTAAATATTACAGAGGCATCTTAAAACAGTGTATATTTTAAACCCCCAAATATTTAGCACCTGAACATTGCCAAGTTCTATGTTCCTTTTTAAAAGAAAGTATGAGTACCCTCCCCTGGAGCAGGAAATGGCAACCCACTCCAGTATTCTTGCCTGGAGGATCCCATGGACAGAGGAGCCTGGCGGGCTACAGTCCATGGGGTGGCAGAGAGTTAGACAGGACAGAGCAACTAACACACACACGGGTACCCTATCTGTACAAGACTTTCCCTGTGATGGTTCAAATTATGATTTTTTTCCCACCTTATGCCAGTGCAAAAGGGAAACATTCACTAGAAACCTTATTTTGAATTTGGATCTTTTCCGGTGCCAGCAATATGCTATAAGACACTCATAAAGCTGGGCAGACCAGTGAGTCCTAGCTCCCAGTCAGCCATGAGATCACAAGGGTAAACAGCCAATACGCTTACAACCATTCTGCTTTTCACTTTCAGTACAGTATTCAGTAAATTACATGAGCTATTCAACACTATTATTAAAAAAGCTTTGTTTTAGACGACTTTGCACAAATGTAGGCTAATGTATGTGTTGAGTATATTTACTGTAAGTTTGGCTGAAGTATGATGTTCAGTATTAAACACATTTTCAGCGTCTGATATTTTCAACTCACAATGAGTTTATCAAGATATAACCCCGTTGTAAGTCTAGGAAGATCTGTAAAGACAGAAATAACTTAAAACACGAGAAGTCTATTGCTATAGCATTCCTTTTCATCCGAGTCCACATGTTTGGTAAAAGCATAGCAGTTTAAAAATATCCACTCTGTGATTAATATCAGCCTAGTACTGTTTCTCTTTTAAACGGTGTTAGTTCCACAGAAGTGAGTTCAGTAAATTCATAAGCTCATCCCTTAGCCGTGTGTGTGTGTGTGTGTGTGTGTGTGTGTGTGTGTGTGATTTTCTCCATATGCCAGTGTGTTTCTGCACAAGTGCTACATACAGCAGAGCCCTTCTTTAGGACACGGGTGACTAGGGACCACTGTTCGATATTAGCCACATTCTGGGGCTAGCGCCCAACGAATTTGAAGAACCAGGATTTTAGGCTCTTTCATAGCGTTTGAATACTTTATATGCTCCTGGCTCATGACACAAAATGATGTGAAGTACTTTCATTTGATCCTCTGAATGATGAAAGAGTCTCTGGTTTTCCTGAGACTTTAGGTGAGATCTAAGAATGTTTGCCAAGATGTGCCTTGTAAATAAATCAGTTCTTTCTACTTCATAAGCTCTTTAGACAGGTGGTCATTTAGAATTCAGTATTTCACTGGGAAAAGGAAAGATGAGGGAAAGGATAAAATGTTACTGCATATCGTAAACCACAGGCATGCACTGTAACAACAGCCAGATATGTACATATCTCCACTGAATGGAGAAATATACATTTCTCTTTTGTATGCACAGTTGGAAATTATGAATTAACTCACATTTGAAATATGCAAAATAAAACATCTATGTAATCTAGAAAATGTGTTAATTATGTTTTTATTGTAATTTTTTACTAATCATAGAAAACGTTTCAGGATGAAGCATATAGATAATTTGAGATATTAAAACAGATAAACATTCACAAATGATCCAGTTTAGCATGAATTCTTAATCTGGGGGAAAATGGCATGTGTATGTGTTTGTATGTATGTGTGTACAATCTCATCAAAAATATACTATCATTTAATTTTCAAATTTTAGAGAGGTAATATTCTTATGACATTTAATTTCTTAAGAATTTTTTTGGAGCAGTTTTAGGTCCACAGCACAATTGAGAGCACGGTACCTAGGTTTGATTCCTGGGTCAGGAAGATGCCCTGGAGAAGGGAATGGCAACACACTACAGCACTCTTGCCTGGAAAAATCCCATGGATGCAGGAGCCTGGCAGGTTACAGTTCATGGGGTTGCAAAGAGTCAGACATGACTGAGCGACTTCACTCAGTCACTAATAATGCCATATATTCATCATTATAGTATCAGATTATCTTCTCTGCCCCCCAAATCCTCTGTCTTCCCCCAGATTCATTCTCCCTCCCCTACTCCCAGCTCTTGGAAAGTGAACATGTTAGTTGATCAACTGTGGCTGACTCTGCAATCCCATGGACTGTAGCCAGGCTCCTCTGTCCATAGGATTCTTCAGGCTAGGATACTGGAGTGGGTTGCCATTCCCTTCTCCAGGGGATCTTCCTGACCCAGGGATCAAACCCAGGTCTCCTGTGGTTCTTGCATTGGCAGGCAGATTCTTTACCATCTGAGCCACCAGGGAAGCCCATGGAAAGCCACTGATCATTTTAATATCTCCATAGCTTTGCCTTTTCCTAAATGTCTTAAATTTGGAATCATATATCATGTAGCCATCTCAGATTGGCTCCTTTCATTTAGTGATATGCATCTATGGTTCGTGTTTTATAGAACTGTTATGCCAATAAAGGAACAAAAGTTGTTACGGAGACTACAGATTTGGTGATGTTTGCCAAAATTAGAATCTTTTAATTGTTAATGCAAAAGAGAAGTGTTTTTGTTGATCCAATTTAATTAATTACTTTTGTCAAAAGCACAAGCACACCTACACTGCACAAAAGTCGCATCAATTCAAATGGAGAAATATAACCTCAACTTTACTCCAATTTCTCCATCTCAGGTGCTTGGTACCACTTCAAATTTTATACCCCAGATCATGAGCTTTGCTAGAGCAGTCAAGAGTCACAGATTTGTAGCTGCTGTTGTTAAAATAGAGGTCAGACGGATTCTGGATAAAATTTCTAAGAAATCTCTTTCCACCACGAAATCCTGATGCTATAGTCACAGATAGCTGTAAAGAAGCTGCTTGTGCCACTGAACTCTCCAAGAATCTTAGTTCTTAAATCATTTTATCTGAAAATAGGATAAACAGGCGCTACACTATCAGGGAAATAATACATCTATACATTAAACCTCCTGATCCGAGAATAAGGGCAGAATACAGGAGATGATGTTGACTTTAAATTCTACTCTGACGCTTAATCGTCTGGAAAGGGTGGTGAGAAAGCACAGTGACTGTAGTGTCTGCCCACCCGGAATGTACCCCGTGCAGGAGGCATCAATGCACGACACGAAATTTATGGAAATGCAAATGACTGCTGACTTCCATTTCTGCATTGTGTACCTGATAAGCTCAGAGAAGAAATTTCTTCACCTAAGAACACATTTTTGCAGCTACAGAGGCCAATTGCTCTTGATTATTGGCAAGAGTGCCTTCATGTTTATTATGAAACTTTGATGCTTTAAAACATATAAAGTCTTTTTATACATCAAGATATTGTTCACATAGAGCAATATGTAATAATACCATTTACTCCTTATTCTTTAACCAATGATGAGAAAAAGTTATTTTTACAAAGTGTGGTAGGCAGAATAAAACCCGTCCCTCTCACCCTCAAATGGTCCAATCCTATTCTCAGGAGACAGTAAATAAATTGTATTATAGGCATTCCTCAGATACATTGCAGGTTGCATTCCCAGACCAACACAATGAAGAAATTAATACAATTAATAAATATATAGTAATAAATTAATAAATACAACAAATTATAACAACTATATAAATATAATAAATTAATACAGTATTAATAAATAAAGTAAAAATTATTTTTAAACATTTTACTTAATAAAGTAAATTTTTTGGTTTCTCACTGAATGTAAAAGTTATGTTTACGCTATAGTCTGCTATGTGTGCAATAACCTTAAGTCTAAAAAAGACTAAAACTTCAGTTCAGTTCAGTTCAGTCACTCAGTCGTATCCGACTCTTTGTGACCCCATGAATTGCAGCACGCCAGGCCTCCCTGTCCATCACCAACTCCCAGAGTTCACTCCAACTCACGTCCATCGAGTCAGTGATGCCATCCAGCCATCTCATCCTCTGTCGTCCCCTTCTCCTTCTGCCCTCCAATCCCTCCCAGCATCAGAGTCTTTTCCAATGAGTCAACTTAAAACTTACATACCTTAATTAAAAAATACTTCATTGCTAAGAAATGCTAACCAGCATCTGAGCCTTCAGAGAAGAGTAGTAGCAATATAAAAGGTCACAGATCAACATTACAAGTGGAACAACAATGAAAAAGTTAGAAACAGTTTGAAACATTATGAGAAGTACTGAAATGTGACAGACACAGACACTAAGAGAGCAAACGCGGTTGGAAAAATGGTACCTCTGGACTTGCTCACTGAGGGGTGGTCACAACTTTTAATTTGTTAAAAAAGTATCTGCAAAGCACAGTGAAGGGAAATGCAATGAATTAAGGTACACCTGTATAAAAGAGGCGCTGCAGATGTGATTAAGGTGAAGGGTGATGAGATGGGGAGATAGCCAGAAGTATCCACTTGGGCCCAATTTCATCACATGGAAAGAAACGGCAGGTTTCCCAGTGGTAAAGAATCCACCCACCAAAGCAGGAGACATAAGAGATGCAGGTTCGATCCCTGGGTCAGAAAGATCCCCTGGAGGAGGAAATGGCAACCCACTCCAGTATTCTTGCCTGGGAAATCCCTAGTGGGCTACAGTCCATGGGGCTGCAAAGACTCTGACACAATGGAGCACACAGGAGCTGTTCCTGATAAGCTCAAGAACGGTGGTGGGGGGGAGGGGGGCGTGGCTGGGGGAGGGGGTGTCAGAGGGAGGCGCTGCTGTAAATGATCAGGGAGGTTCAGCCTTGCTGGCTTTGAATGAAAGAGGGGAGCTATGGGTCAAGGAAAGTCAGAGGCCTGTAGAAGCTGGAAAAGGCAAGGAATTTGGATTTTCCCAGAGACATTTCATAAAGGAAGCAGCTCTGGCAACATCGTGCATTTCAGCCCTTAAAACCCATGTGGGACTTCGGATCTGTGGAATTGTAAGATAATAAATCTATATTTTCATAAGCTACCAAGTGTGTAGTCATTTGTTATAGCAGCAATAGAAAGCTAATACACACAACAGACTGTATTTTCTTGGGCTTCAAAATCACTGCAGGTGGTGACAGCAGCCATGAAATTAAAAGACGCTTACTCCTTGCAAGAAAAGTTATGACCAACCAGACAGCATACTAAAAAGCAGAGACATTACTTTGCCAACAAAGGTCCGTCTTGTCAAAGCTATGGTTTTTCCAGTAGTCATGTATGGATGTGAGAGTTGGACTGTAAAGAAAGCTGAGCGCTGATGAATTGATGCTTCTGAACTGTGGTGTTGGAGAAGACTGTTGAGAGTCCCTTGGACTGCAAGGAGATCCAACCAGTCCATCCTAAAGGAGATCAGTCCTGGGTGTTCATTGGAAGAACTGATGTTGAAACTGAAACTCCAATACTTTGGCCACCTGATGTGAAGAACTGACTCATTTGAAAAGACCCTGATGCTGGGAAAAATTGAAGGTGGGAGGAGAAGGGGATGCCAGAGGATGAGATGGTTGGATGGCATCACTGACTTGATGGACATGAGTTTGAGTCAACTCTGGGAGTTGGTGATGGACAGAGAGCCCTGTCGTGCTGTAGTCCATGGGGTCGCAAAGAGTGGGACAGGACTAAGCGACTGAACTGACACACAGATTTCATTAATAAATCCATGAGAAATAGGACCTGCTAATTCACAGAGAAGTAGATAAGACTCCATTTCCTTTTCTCCTTCTCCCTCCTAGACTTGTTTGCATTGTGAAACTCGGAACAGCCAAGGGAGCTTAATCTTTCTGGGATTTCTCAGTCTGCGGCCTGCAGTTCTACTGAGACTTTTCCTGGAAACCCCAGCTGTTCCACAACAAATAAACAAGTCTGGAAACCACATCAACCAAATCACAAATAATCCAGACAGAATAAGCTCTTGTTTATATGGGGTGTAGGGCTGTGGTTCCTACTATCCTTTATTTTTTCTCATTTTTTCTTCCTCCTCTATAGTTTCCATTTGTTTCCCTTCGGTACCTGGATATTGCTTAGCAGGAGTTTTCTGAACCCATCCTTCCTATTGCCTTCACTGAAGCTTCAGGACAAGACTCGTCACTCCCATGGAAGGCATCAGGGATTGCCATCATGATATGCTTTTGACTTCTCATCACAGTTTATCATACATCTTCAAGCTCACTGACTCCATACTTATCCTCATTCCCCTTGTCAGCTTCATCTCCATTTTGTAGTGAACCTTTCCAGATCTTTAACAGCCAGGAAACTTCCAATGGAGTTTTCCTCACCCCAGCATGAACCGTTAGCATTTTATTTTCAACTAGTTCCTAATTAGGGCCTCTTTAGAATGTCACTGGTGTCTCAGACGGTAAAGAAATCTACCTGCAGTGTGGGAGACCAGAGTTTGATCCCTGGGTCGGGAAGATCCCTGGAGAAGGAAGTGGCAAACCATTCTAGTACTCTTGCCTGGAGAATCCGGTGGACAGAGGAGCCTGGTGGGCTACAGTCCACGGGGTCCAAAGAGTTGGACACACACATACACTTCTCTCCAGCACCAGTTGAAAGGCAATAGTGAACATCGTGGATTCCTTATCTCCATAAGCAATCTAAAGAAATTTCCTCTGCAAATGCATTCCTTTGCCTGGGTTTTAATTCATTGCAACAGTCTGAACTTTCAGAGAGACTAAAATTGCCTTCCTTCCTATAATTAAACCTGACAATTTCCCAGTCTTGCTCACAGAGACGAGCACACGGGCTGCATAGGGAGAGAGCTCAGTGCTAAGCATTTTTACCACACTGGTGTTACTTTTTAAGAAAATAACCTTATTGAAGCCTCAGGCCAGGTGGTTGACTACAGGAGCTAGATCACATTTTTAAAAGGTCAAAGGGTACAATCTTGCAGTTAGAAGAGATCTCACGCACAGTCCTGTGACTAGTTAGTACCATATTATCTACTTCAAAGTGACTAAGAAATGGATCTTAAATGCTCTCACTATGCAAAAGGAGTGCTTTCCTGGTGGCTTAGAGGTAAAGAATCTGCAGGCCAATGCAGGAGATGCGGTCCGATCCCTGGGTCAGGAAGATCCCCTGGAGAAGACAATGGCATGCCACTCCAGTACTCTTGCCTGGAGAATCCCTATGGACAGAGGAGCCTGGCACTATCCATGCGGTCAGAAAGAGTTGGACACGACTGAACGACTGAGCACACACACAGAAGGAGTGATAATTGAGGGACACGATGGGGGTGTTAGCTAAGGCTGTGCTAGTGATTATGTGGCAACATATGAATGTATGAAAACGTGTGTGACTGAAACTCACACAGTGCTATGTATCAGTTATATCTCCACAAAATAATAACAATTTTAAAAAGCCCCTTTCAACATGAGCAAAAACGGAGAATTGCTACTGTTGATCTTAGTCCCCGTAGGTATATTAAGTAGAATCGAACACATCAATCTCATTGACAACTGTTCCATTCTTGCCCAACACGAAGTCTTCACAGCATTTTTAGCCTCTCATCTGCCAAAACACGATAGAAAACTCTCACTCCTCATCCCGGGTTTTCAGACAAATCCCCCTTTTCTAGTTTTAATTATCCCTTCCCCTCAGTCGTTCCAAACCCTTCCAATCATTACAGTTTTCCCTTTCTCCAGACTGAGGACGCCTGTGAGAGGAAAAAGGGACGCTGAGGTTCTAGCCCGCTCACTCCGAGGTGGCCGCTGAGGCCCCCTGGCGGCCAGTTCTGGAGCTACCTCATCCTCTGTGCTCAGAGGTTCACTCGCGTCTGACCCTGCGGCCCTTCGGACTCTAGGCCGCCAGGCTCCCACGTCCCGGGGATTCTTCCAGCAAGAATACTGGAGTGGGTTGCCATTTCCTCATCCAGGGGCTTTTACCTATCTTCTGTTCCCTGCATTGGTAGGTGGGTTCTTTACCACTAGCGCCACCTGGGAAGCCTGTGCTTTACCCACAAATAATTTCAACTCCTTGACATTCCCCAAAGCAATGGAATAGAGCCAGCCAACTGTGTTGTCAACCACACAATATCAAATGCAAGCTGGGCCCCCAGAATGTTCTATGTGTAGCTCTTTCTCCTCATTCCCTGTTTTATAAAAATTACTACTACTATTGCCTGATTCTTGTTGTTATTTTATTTCTATCCCTCTGCTGTTAAATTTTCAGATATTGCCACCAAGTAAGATTTGTCCACACTGTCAAAATATTCACAGAAAACTCAGAAGTGTAATTTCTTTTTCTGAATTGGTGCAGCCACTATGGAGAACAATATGGAGGCTCCTTAAAAAATTAAAAACAGAACTACCATATGATCCATCAGTCCCACTCCTGGGCATGTATTCAGGAAAGATGAGAACTCTCATTTGAAAAGACACATGCACCCCAGTGTTCACAGCAGCAAGACATGGAAGCAACCCACATGCCCATCAACAGAGGGGTGGATAAAGATACAGCAGACACACACACACACACACACACACACACACACACAGTGGAACGTTGCTGAACCACAAAAACACAGTACATGAAATCATGACATTTGCAACAATGTGGATGGACATACTGAATAATTCATGTGGAGAAAAACAAACAGTACTTACATGTGGAAGCTAAAAATAGTACAATTGGACTTATTCACACAACAAAAACAGATTCACAGACATAGAAAATAAGATTATGGTTACCAAAGGGGAAAGAGGAGGGAGAAGGATAAGTCACAAGCATGAGATTAACAGATACACAATACCATGCATAAAATAGATGAAAAATGGATTTCCATTAAATAGCATACAAACTGTTTTCAGTATCTTTTAAGAATCTATGTTGCAAAAGAAACTGAAAAAGAATATATATATATAAGACACATATTTATATAGAAGAATATATATAACTGAATCACTTTGTTGTATACCTGAAACTAACACAATAGTGTAAATCAACTATGTATCAATAAAAGAGAAAAAGATAATTCATTATTTTTTTGCCTCCAAGAATATAGTCATGTCACTATTAGGATGTCTCCAAGTTCTTGGTAGCAGCTTTCCTTTTTTCTGGCACAAAACTCCCGTTTTCTTGTGGTAGCAAAGAACTAGCTTAAGTTGACTCAGACAGGACTAGAACTTGACCAAAAATTTAAGTGGAAGTTGGTGCTTGGATATTATCATGCTTCCTTGATATCTCTGAGAAGCTGTCTCACCTTCCTCCCCTTCAACAGAATTCTTTAGTGCTCTCTTACAATGAATGTCAGGGGTTTAAAGTTGTGTGTTTATTTGGTTGTTGCTTTTGCTTTATTTATGAGCTGTCATAGAAACTGTCATAACAATTAGGTATGTGATAGTCATGAATTGTTACTCATAGGACTGTAGTTTAGCAAGGCCTTTAGACCCAAGGAATACATATATTTTTTCATAACATTTTCCATCACCAAGAATTGAATTTGAAAAGAGAGCAAGGAAATGAAAGGTGACAAGTTTCAGTACAAAACAGCAATTATGTATAAATATCCATAAATGGGAAAATATTAAAACACCCAGCAGTCAAAAGAATATGATTACCCCTCTTAAAATATGGGGGGTGGGGGTAGGTAGACATTAGACACAGTGCATGGGCTTTGGTTATATTCTGGTAGTCTATCATAAAATATAAACAAGACACTTATGGACTTTAAAGAATAGAAAAAGATTATTACATAGGCCATCATGAATTCCTATTCTTGATTTTCACTTATGTAAATTATATAATGTTCATTGATAAGAATTAAAAAGGACATTGCATATTTATCTAAATATAGTTTGAGTCAAATATATTCTCTAAAGTAATGTGTAAAGAACTGGATATTTTTGAAATTTTTTAATAAAAGGAAGAAGTCGCCAAAGCAAAGAATAACAGCTATCATCCTGGAGGTTATCCCATTCTCAGAGGGACTTGCAGGGTTTCAAGTCCATTCATCAACTGTGAGTTAAGGAAGACAGCAATCTCTTTGACTGAAGCATCTTTCTTCAGTGTCACTGGGGTGCTATCCATCAAAAAAGAACCTTTTGGTAAAAAGTCTACAATCAGCCTTGACTTCACAGGGTTGTAGAAATGCAGGCACAGTAAAGAATATTCAGAATTGTTCATAACTTCTCTTGTGTTTGTTGCTGTTACCCATATGTTAATAGTAGGAAAAAAATCATACCATGGAATACTTATAAAACTATTAAAAAGAATGTGGTTCAATTTCTATGCTCAGTATGGAAAGTTGACCATGTTACAGTGTTAAAATTGTAAAAAATCAATGTATATAAAATATTATGCATCTATTTTTGTAAAATCTGTTTGTATAAACGTGTATATTGTTAAAGAAAGTCTGAAAAGACACATGTTTATTAATACACAGGCTTATGCTCGAAAAAATAAAACAGTCAATCCAAAAGGAAATCAACTCTGAATATTCACTGGAAGGACTGATGCTGAAGCTCCAATGCTTTGGCCACCTGATGTGAAGAGCCAACTCTGGAAAAGACCCTGCTGCTGGGAAAGATTGAGGAAAGGAAGAAAGGGGGAAGGCAGAGGATGAGATGGTTGGATGGCATCACCAATGAACATGAATTGGAGAAAAGTGTGAGAGAGAGCGAAGGACAGGGAAGCCTGGCGTGCCGCAGTCCATGGGGTGGCAAAGGGTCGGATGTGACTGAACAACAACAACCCTGGAAAGTTGAATTTCACAATTTTATAATTGACATTGTCCTATTTTCTTATAACAAATTTAAGCCTTTTGTTAAAATATAAGTAAATAACTACTTTTATCTCAAGTCCATACACAACCATAAATGCTGTAATTTTAGTTCTCTCAAAATTTGGGTAAGATGAGGAATGCTGAAGCAACTTAGCATGCATGCATGAGGAACATAGAGTATGCATATTTATCCATAAATCAACTCTGTATCATTCTTTCTGTGGATCATCTTTAGACTCCCTGAAAAAACAGTAGTGTTTATGGCAGTAGCAGGGGAATCCTCCGAGTAGCAGTAACTTTGCCTGGTGAGAAACATACCATGGCTGAAGATGAATGACGGACACCCTCCTGACATTGAAAGGGAAAGTCTTAGTTGCTGAGATGCGTGTGACACTGTGTGACCCCCTGGACCATAGCCCACCAGGCTCCTCTGTCCACGGGATTCTCCAGGCAAGAATACTGGAGTGGGTTGCCATTTCCTTTTCCAGGGCGTCTTCCCAACCCAGGGATGGAAGCCACTTCTGCATTTCAGGCAGATTCTTTACCATTTGAGCCAGCAGGGAAGCCCCTCTCATGACTTTGAAAGGAAATTCTAGTTAATTACATTAGAAGACATGTCAGTACAGAGGCAGAAATAACTTACTATAAAATAATCCTGAAATGTTGAGAAATGTTCAGTTTAACACAGAGCTGGCTCCCCTATTACACTGATGGTCAGATTCTCCTTCAGAGGGAGGAGGAAGTGAAGCAGACTCTTCACAAGCCACAAGTTCTGTTAGAATCCGCTGTGGAATGCATAAGCCAGGACTGATTTAAATAGAACTTTACTGACCACGGTGCTTTAAATCTGGAAATTGCTGCTGAAAATGACTATGTACATGGGTGTCTTTCATTCAAGACCAGGAAGCAGGAAGAGGCGCTTGGGGTGTGTTTTCTCACCAGAGTTTTAGAAGCTGCATCACGGAGCAAGCCAGACCTAAGGCTGTCTCCCCTCTCGTTCCCTCTCTGGTGACAGGAAATCTCCTGCATCTGCAGTGCAGCCTGTTTATCATTTAGGTGTTTGGATTTGTCAGCATCTCCACTTGTATATTTCGGACAAGGCAATGGCACCCCACTCCAGCACTCTTGCCTGGAAAATCCCATGGATGGAGGAGCCTGGTAGGCTGCAGTCCATGGGGTCGCTAAGAGTCCAACACGACTGAGTGACTTCACTTTCACTTTTCACTTTCATGCATTGGAGAAGGAAATGGCAACCCACTCCAGTGTTCTTGCCTGGAGAATCCCAGGGACGGGGGAGCCTAGTGGGCTTCCGACTATGGGGTCGCACAGAGTCGGACACGACTGAAGCGACTTAGCAGCAGCCACTTGTATATTTACCCTGGAAGGTGATATCCTGGAAAGCAAAGCAGGGGAAATTTATGATCACCTGTTTCTAATCAAAATCATGTTTCCAGTCATAACTGTTAGCATATGTATTAATATGGAAAATGATAATGTAAATAAAATTGAATTCAGGACTCCAAAGAAAGTGAAAGTTGCTCAGTCGTGTCCAACTCTTTGTGACCCCAAGGACTGTAGTCCATGGAATTCTCCAGGCCAGAATACTAGAGTGGATAGCCTTTCCCTTCTCCAGGGGATCTTCCCAACCCAGAGATCCAGCCCAGGTCTCCCTCATTGCAGGTGGATTCTTTATCAGCTGAATCATAAGGCAAGCCCAAGAATACTCCAGTGGATTTTCCCAACCCAGGAACTGAACCTGGGTCTCCTGCATTTCAGGTGGATTCTTAACCAACTGAGCTATGAGAGACTCCTAAGGAATTGTTGTTCAAGTTTTCTTTGGCATATATCTCTATCTCTATGTCTGCTGCTGCTGCTGCTAAGTCGCTTCAGTTGTGTCCAACTCTGTGCAACCCCGTAGACAGCAGCCCACCAGGCTCCCCTGTCCCTGGGGGATTCTCCAGGCAAGAATACTGGAGTGGGTTGCCATTTCCTTCTCCAGGGGATCTTCTCAACCTAGAGATTGAACTCTAGTCCCCTGCATTGCAGGCGGATTCTTTACCGACTGAAACACAAGGGAAACCCATAAGGAGAGGTACATCTCACATTGTAATGAGGTGCAAATCTCACGTTGTTGCTTTGTTCCCGATCTTAGGAGGAAAGCATTGTCCTTCACTGTGAACTGTAATGTTAACTGCAGGATTTTGGGGTAAACACTACTTATCCAGTGGAGGAAGTACTCCTCCATCCTGTTTTCTGAGACTTTTCATCCTGAATGTGTTGCATTTTTCAAATGCCTTTTCTTCAACTGATAGGGTCATGTCATTTTCCTTCTTCAGTCTATGAATCTGGTGCACTACATTGATTTATTGTCAGATACTGAACCAGCTTTGCATTCCTACTATCAGCCCTAATTAAGCTTTGGTGTCTTATTGCATTTGCATATTATTTAATTCCATTTACTAATATTCTGCCAAGGATTTCTGCATCTATGTTCACGAGGGTTATTGGTCTGTAGTTTATTTGTAGGTTCATATACAACAATATATATATATATTGTGTCCACATATAATTGCACACTGCATAGATTTCACTCTTTCTCTACTTTTCCTTCTGTACCCCATCCTGAAAATGTCTTCTCCGTGGGAAACACTATCCTTTCTGGGCTTCTTCCCCAGTCTCCTACAATTTACTCATCACTTTGACTTTCTTTCGTATCTCCTAAGCATGTTTTAAAATTTCATCTTACCCATGGGTGGCATTTTGTCTGAGGAGCCTCTCTGATTGTCTTTCAAGAGGAGCCCATACTTCCGCTGTGTGGCAGCTTCATCTTTTTGTACAAGTCTGTATTATTAAGCAGTTTATTCTAATCAGATTGGTAACACATATGAATGTATTTCAAATGTACAGAAGTGTATACAAGTAACAATAGGACCCCTTTCTTCCCCATGCACTGTTATCCTCACAAAATTTAATACGTTCAGATAAGTGAGACTTATGCAGCAGTGAGCAATTTCTACAGATATAAAATACATTCTACAAATGAGAGCATAGTTAACATTATACTTTGATTAGTCTCTCTACCTCTACATTTGCTCTAAGCTCATAAATGCTAAAATGTTAGGAAGTGTACTTTTTCTTCCCTGTTTTAACTTCACTGGCCACCAAAGCAACTGGGCCTTGATGGACACTCCATACATATTAGGTAAATAGATGGTGGGGAAATCTGAAGTATATTTATAAGAGTCTTCAGGTGGAAACAATTCAATAAATATCATTTAAAATGTTAAGTACAGTGAAAAAAAAAGACACTCTAAATAAAGGTTTAATAAAGCTAACAGTTTAAAAATTACACTGTCATTTTGTTCTTGGCACATGACTTTGGCTTATGAAGCTAGGGAGCTTAACTGGCATGGCCTGTTTGCCCCAGTAATGACCAAATATTAGAAAGTATTGTGACTGATTGGGATTTTTGCCCTAAGAGTAATATCCAGTAGAAACTTACGAGCAATAGCAGAGAGAAAAAGACCCAGCATTGTCCCATTTATTCTTCCATCATGACTATGCCGGTGTAGCCTAAAACTGCCAACTCTCTTGTTTTATTTAAAGCTCAAAAGATACATAGACACAAAGTAGAAGATGAGCTGTGAATTTCCGTGACAGAAAATAGTCAAGAATTTCAGAAACTGCAGGGATTAAAGATGCAGATAAATATTTATAAATGTGAACTCAATAAACTACAGTCAACAGAATTCTCAGGAATTTTCTGCCCAGTGTTTTCATTTTTGTATAGTCAGACTGCTCCTTGAACTTCACATCTAAGAATGAAAGTGCCTTTCACTCCAGCATCCTTCCTAGTTTACCTGTACTTTCTAGAAGCAGATATTAAAATATTACCAAACTGGTTTTCTGAAAGTTTTCTTCTTTCTTTTAATCCAAGTTCTAGTCTCTTTATATTTCCAAGCTTGTATAATAAGTTCAACGGAGAAGGCAATGGCACCCCACTCCAGTACTCTTGCCTGGAAAATCCCATGGACGGAGGAGCCTGGAAGGCTGCAGTCCATGGGGTCGCTGAGGGTCGGACACGACTGAGCGACTTCCCTTTCACTTTTCACTTTCATGCATTGGAGGAGGAAATGGTAACCCACTCCAGTGTTCTTGCCTGGAGAATCCCAGGGACGGGGGAGCCTGGTTGGGCTGCTGTCTATGGGGTCACACAGAGTCGGACACGACTGAAGTGACTTAGCAGTAGCAGCAGCATAATAAGTTCAAAGATGAAAAGTATAACTTGACTTTCATTTGAGTAAATTAATATCTGTGTGTCTGTAAAAACAATTGGCAATATCATTAACATTTCCTGATTGAAAACATATTGTGTTTTAAATAACTTATGCAGCGTTCTACATTATCCCCACATCTAGCATTGTAATGCTGTTTAGTATCAATAAGCATCAGTTAAAGTTTTGTGTTTGTGTTAGATACCTAATAGACACACGTACAGATAGTTTTTATAAGAACATCCCCCAATAAGTTAACACATAAAGTAACCATCACAGTACATAAACTTTGCTTCACTCTCTGGGTAGAATTTCTGATTTTCTCCAGACCAGTGACTGGATCATTGCTACCAATTATTTGGCCCTCCTTGTTGTACAATTATGTATCATCCCTTCCACTTATCATGAGACTTGTCTTATCGTCCTGTAGGAAAAGGATATTACACTGCCTTTTGATTTGGGACTTGACAATGCAATAATCCTAAACACAGCATATATCCTTCAGTCAATGACCCACAAAAAGAAAACCTCTGGAGCCAAGCTGTGTAAGCACAGGAGAGCCGAACAGAGCTGCAGCTGACTCAGAGCCTCTGATAACGTGAGCAGGAAATAAATACTTGTTTTTGAGAGCCATTTAAATAATGGGTTTTCTATTAGCCACTGCTTTCTAATATACCATATTACACAAGGGGAAAGAGTTTAAAAACATGAGGTTAAATTCTATGAAATTGAATTGAAACTACTAATATAGATTCACAAATTAAAAAAAAAAAATCACTGAAATGATCTAACAAATATTACCCCAGTATGAATGATAACTTCAAGAGCTCAAAGTATAGCTGCTAATATCATTTCCCTGTGTGAGGAAACTGAGTCTGAACAAGGGGTGGGATTCTGGTCAGCAGAATGGAAAGAGCAAGGTGAGACTTGTCTAAGGTATGTGAAAACATAGGAAGGGCTTTATACATTCATCTTGCCTTGCTGCTGCTGCTGCTGCTGCTGCTGCTGCTAAGTCGCTTCAGTCGTGTCCGACTCTGTGCGACCCCATAGACGGCAGCCCACCAGGCTCCCCCGTCCCCGGGATTCTCCAGGAAAGAACACCGGAAGGCAATGATCAGTGAGAATGTGGATAAAAGGGAAGACCTGTGCACTGTGGCTGGGACTGTAAAGTGGCACAGCCATTTCGGAAAACAGTGTAGTTTTCTCAAAAAATTAAAAAATAAGAACTGTCTGCTGATCCAGCAATGCCCCTTCTGCTCAAGTAACCAAAGGAAACGCTAAGAGTTATCTGTGTTCCCGAGTTCACTGTAACATTATTCACAGTAGCCAAGACCCTGATGCTGGGAAAGATTGAAGGCAAAAGAGGAATGCAGTGGCAGAGGATGAGATGGTTAGATAGCACTGCCGACTCAATAGGCATGAATTTGAGCAAACTCTGGGAGATGGTGAAGGATAGGGAAGCCTGGCGTGCTGCAGTCCATGGGGTCACAGAGTCAGACACGACTTAGCAACTGAATAACAACCAGAGGATATGAAAACAACTGAAGTGTCCACAGACAGTTAAGGATGGATAAAGAAAATGGAGTGTATACGTTTATATACATTGGAATAATGTGCAGCCTTACAAAAGGGAAACCCTGCTGTTTATGACAACATGGGTGAATCCAGAAGGCCTTACGCTAAGATAAATAAGTCAGGCACAGAAAGACAAATATTTCATGATCTCAGTTAGATGTGAAATCTAAAAGAGTTTGAATTCATAGAAGCAGAGGGTAGAATATTAGCTGCTAGGAGCTGGGGATTAGGGTTAATGGGAGATGTGATCTAAGGTCACAGAGTTTCAGTTATGCAGGATAAGTAAATTCTAGAGATCTGAGGTATGCATGGTGACTACAGTTAATAACACTGTATTACATACTTGAAATTTGCAAAAAGAGTAGACCTTAAATGTTATCACAACACACACATACCAAAATGCTAATTATATGAGATGCTACAGATGTTAAACAGCATAATTGTGGTAATAATTTCATAATTAGTACATATATCAAACTATTACATTGTATACCTTAAATATACAAAATTTTTATTTGTCAACTATGCCTTAATAAAGCTGGAAAAATACATGACATGAGTTGTTCAATTAAAAAAAAAGTTGGTGCCAAAAATATAAATCTCTGATAACTTAAACTTGAGAGAAAAATTAAATACAAGTGCAGAGTAGATAAACCATCTATTTCTTTAAGCCGATTAGGAAAATGAGAAAAAAACTGGATATTAGACGAAAACTTATTGAAATGAAAGGGTAGATAATAGAAGAGCACATTAACAAGGAAGATGAACAGCATCTTTTCCCGCCCCCCCGCCCCCACTGTTTTATTTGGCTCATTGGGTTGGCAAAAAGTTCATCCGTGTTTTTCAGTAAGATTGTATGGAAAAACCCAAATGAACTTGTTGGCTGACCCAATCTGTGCGCTCATTTGATTGTAAAATCAAAAGCTGCATACTTTGTATAAAGTATACAAGTATTATTATAGAATACTTTGTATAATCATTTGATTTTAATAATAGGAGAACGACATCATTGTTTTTTGACTTGCCTATGTGTTTCACTCTTATTCTCTGAAATAATCCAAAATCATTAGAAGAAAGTAAATAAGCTGGTCAGGGAAGGGTTTAAGGTAGAACCTGATGTCCACTGCTGCTCGATTCTAGAGGAACTCCTATTCCTGTAGACCTCTACCCCAGCTTGAAAGTGAAAGTGAAAGTTGCTAAGTCATGCCCAACACTTTGTGACCCCATGGACTATACAGTCCATGGAATTCTCCAGGCCAGAATACTCGAGTGAGTAGCTGAGTACCTGTTCCCTTCTCCAGGGATCCCTCCCAACCTAGGGATCAAATCCAGGTCTCCCTCATTGCAGGCGCATTCTTTACCAGGTGAGCCACCAGGGAAGCCCAGTTTATGTTTCATTTAACTCCCAAGGAAATAGCTACCAAATTTTAAACCATGAAGAAGCATGAATTTATTTAAATTACAACATGAAGGGGTGGATCAGTAACAGTTGGTGTTAAAAGAGAACAATCTACTGCCAAAGTTGAGGAATATCAATTGGGATTAACTATAGTAAAGTAACCTCTCTTAGGAGTTGAGTCCGTTTTCTAGAATAATTACATTACAAAATCACTATTTCCCAGGGAGGTCTCTAGTTCACATTAAAGCTTTCATTTTCTAGTGCTGTAATTTATTCTCCAAACAGCCTCAGGAAAATTAAATATAGTACAAATGCCTATAATGACCATAAGGATGGAATAAAAATGCAATCAATGAAACCAAATTAGATTTCGGTTTGCAAACAACTGCTCACAGACTGGCTGGACATTTGTTAACTGTTTGGTGAAATTTTGCTTCCGTTTGCATTTCTTTTGTTTGAGTGTCTCTAAATAAGGCTTATTATTAAATAATAATAGACCTACTGATGCCCTTTTTGTGCATAACAATAAGGCCGCCTCGATTAAACACTTTATTGTTAGCTATTATTCACTTACTACAATGGCTTTCATTAGGGATACCAGAAAATCTTTAATTCATTCACATATATAATTTCTTCACTACTGCATCTCAGATGTAAAATAGCTAATTAAGCTCTCTTAGTATTTCCTACTCTGTGAAATTTCTTGGGGGCCTCTGTTTTCAAGCTTTTACTTCATACTAGATTTTGATAATATTTTGACTCTAAGCAACATATTCGGAGAAGGCAATGGCACCCCACTCCAGTACTCTTGCCTGGAAAATCCCATGGATGGAAGAGCCTGGTGGGCTGCAGTCCATGGGGTTGCTAGGAGTCGGACCCGACTGAGAGACTTCACTTTCACTTTTCACTTTCATGCATTGGAGAAGGAAATGGCAACCCACTCCAGTGTTCTTGCCTGGAGAATCCCAGGGACGGGGGAACCTGGTGGGCTGCCATCTATGGGGTCGCACAGAGTCGGACACGACTAAAGCGACTTAGCAGCAGCAGCAGCAGCAGCAGCAGCAGAATCTACTACTTTTATGGGCTGATTGATTTACTCAAGAACAACAGCAATGACAAGAAAATGTTAAAACCTTCATTCTCTCAGATTGTCTAAACCAATATTAAAACATTTTCTTACATTGTGCAGTGATAAGGTTTCCTCTACTTAGGGTCACTGGTTAAAAAAAAAATACTATGTTTTCAGTTAGATGACTGTTAATGTGCTTTCCTCTGGATCAAGTTTTACTAGAATATTTGTAATTGTGAAAACACTACCCTTAGCACACATGCATTCTGTGACCTTGATATACCAGACACCCCTGTTTCATTCTTAGATACTTTAAACTTTTCTGAATAAAATTAAAAGCTCTTCCTCATAAAGGCCTATGTATGTGCCTAAGTCGTTTCAGTTCTGTCTGACTCTGTGTGATCCCTTGGACTGTAACCCACCAGGCTCCTCTGTCCATGGGATTTTCCAGGCCAGAATACTGGAGAGGGTTGCCATGCCCTCCTGCAGGGGATCTTTCCACTCCGGGGATAGAAGCCATGTCTTGGCAGGGAGGTTCTTTACTACTAGCGCCACCTGGAAAGCCCAGCTTTTACCAAAAATACTACATATTGAACTGCCTCCCTTTCTACTTTAGTATTGAGAGAAGACTTCATTCTGAAATTTGGAGAATCTAGACTCTTGTTTACTATATATTAAATCAAGCTTACTCTCTGTTTGGTGTTCTTAGTCTAATTCCGATTTACTTCCTGGGCTTATAAGCTGAGCAATCACACAGAGCTCCAAGCTCAAAAGGGACCCCGACTTCATACGATGTTCTGCAGTTACCATCTTAAAATTCTTAATAATTTTTTAGCAAGGACCACACCGAGCCCCAACAATTATTTAGCTGGCCTTGGTCTAAATCCCTCACAAATCCTTATCCAGTAAAGAAGTCATTCGATTATACCTTTTAATATCTTTGTATCTCAGTCACTCTTGTCTGTCTTTTCATATGTACAGTATGCCTAATTTTGTCACTTCAACTCTACCAATTCTGACGTAAAGGTAAGAATTTGGGTAACAGGCACATGCTTAGACTCTGAGTAGTATGGAACAAAATGGAAACATTTTTCTTATCAAGGACAGGTACCATGTCAGAAGATGCCACTTGCCTCTGAAGATAATAGATCTCTGAATGCAGAATTTCAAAGAACAGCAAGGAGAGAAAAGAAAGCCTTCTTAAGTGAATCATGCAAAGAAATAGAGGAAAATAATAGAATGGGATAGAGGAGAGATCTCTTCAAGCAAATTAGAGATACCAAGGGAATATTTCATGCAAAGATAGACACAATAAACTACAGAAATGGTAAGGAACAGAAATGGTAAGGACCTAACAGAAGCAGAGGATATTAAGAAAAGGTGGCAAGAATACACAGAAGGACTGTATAAAAAAGGTTTCAAAGGATAATAGATCTCATCCCATATTAAATGGGCAAAGATGGTTTCTTTGCACCTTCTTTCTGTTCATATCTTTTGATAGTGCTTAGAACACAAATCATGGGGCACAGTATATATCTGAAATCTCTCTTAAGATTCTGAATTGGACTTCTCAGTATTAAGCTAGATCTGTAAATGACCTTTAGTATTCAAGCAGATGGTGATGACATAAGAGCAGTGGCAGTGATGATACTGAGGGGTGAAAGAACAAAAGTGGTTTGGATGGTGTTTCCAGAGCTAGTGCATGTCAAATACTGTCTAGCTTTCAAAGACTCAGTCCAAATTCTACATCAACATTGGAATCCTTCACTGTTTTAAATCAAATAATCATTTCCCTTTGGGATTCACATAATATTTTTTTCTTTGGCTCTGTTAGAAACCTGTTCTATGCCATAGGCATGTGCACATGTATGCTCTGTCTCTTCAGTCATGTCCAGCTCTTTCCATCTCCATGGACTGTAACCATCAGGTCCTCTGTCCATGGGATTCTCCAGACAAGAATACTAGAGTGGGTAGCCATGCCCTCCCCCAGAGGATCACCCCAGACCAGGGATCAAACTCATGTCTTCTGCATTAGCAGGCAGTTTCTTTACCATAGTACCACCTGGGAAGCCCATTTTACCATATTCTATGCTAGTAAAGTAATGCTCAAAATTCTCCAAGCCAGGCTTCAGCAATACGTGAATGTGAACTTCTAAATGTTCAAGCTGGTTTTAGAAAAGGCAGAGGAAGCAGAGATCAAACTGCCAACATCCGCTGGATCATTGAAAAAGCAAGAGAGTTCCAGAAAAACATCTATTTCTGCTTTATTGACTATGCCAAAGCCTTTAACTGTGTAGATCACAATAAACTGTGGAAAATTCTTCAAGAGATGGGAATACTAGACCACCTGACTTGCCTCTTGAGAAACCTATATGTAGGTCAGGAAGCAACAGTTAGAACTGAACATGGAACAACAGACTGGTTCCAAATAGGAAAAGGAGTATGTCAAGGCTGTATATTGTCACCCTGCTTATTTAACTTCTATGCAGAGTACATCATGAGAAATGCTGGGCTGGAAAAAGCACAAGCTGGAATCAAGATTGCCGGGAGAAATATCAATAACCTCAGATATGCAGATGACACCACCCTTATGGCAGAAAGTGAAGAGGAACTCAAAAGCCTCTTGCTGAAAGTAAAAGTGGAGAGTGAAAAAGTTGGCTTAAAACTCAACATTCAGAAAACGAAGATCATGGCATCTGATCCCATCACTTCATGGCAAATAGATGGGTAAACAGTGGAAACAGTAGCAGATTTTTTTTTTTTTTTGGAGGGGGGGGTGCTCCAAAATCACTGCAGATGGTGATTGTAGCCAAGAAATTAAAAGACGCTTATTCCTTGGAAGGAAAGTTATGACCAACCTAGATAGCATATTGAAAAGCAAAGACATTACTTTGCCAACAAAGGTCCATCAGTCAAGGCTATGGTTTTTCCAGTAGTCATGTACGGATGTGAGAGTTGGACTGTGAAGAAAGCTGACTGCCAAAGAATTGATGCTTTTGAACTGTGGTGTTGGAGAAGACTCTTGTGAGTCCCTTGGACTGCAAGAAGATCCAACCAGTCCATTCTAAAGGAGATCAGTCCTGGGTGTTCATTGGAAGGACTGATGCTAAAGCTGAAACTCTAGTACTTTGGCCACCTCATGCGAAGAGTTGACTCATTGGAAAAGACTCTGATGCTGGGAGGGATTGGTGGCAGGAGGAGAAGGGGACGACAGAGGATGAGATGGCTGGATGGCATCATCGACTTGATGGACATGAGAGTGTGAACTTCGGGAGTTAGTGATGGACAGGGAGGCCTGGCGTGCTGCAATTCATGGGGTCACAAAGAGTTGGATATGACTGAGTGACTGAACTGAACTGAATGCCCTATATTATTTTATAGACTAAGGTTGAAGGCTTCACAGATTATTCAATAAGTACTGAGATACACATTGCACATGAATGAAAACTTCCTTGACGATCCTCATTATTGAATTATTGAAATAGGTGTCCGTATCTCAGAGTCACCACGAATGAGGTTTCGACATCTGGAAAGAATTAAAAATGTGTGGCATCCATTAGTTAGCAATAGAATTCCAATTTCTCATTATTCCTAAGAGAACTGTATCTGTGATACATGATAAAATTTTCTAGTAGTAACCTTATATAATTTTGTGTGTGTGTGTGTGTCTTGATTGGTTTTTATTTATTTTTTTATTTTATTTTTAAACTTTACATAACTGTATTAGTTTTGCCAAAGGAAAACATGCTACAATTTAAGAATGGGCCTAATCAGAAAATAAGTTCATGGATTCATGAGTCCAAATTATGATATTGAAATCATTCTGATCATTTATCTGATTCAAACTCTCCCAAAGAGCTCAACTCCACAACTAAAAAGTTACAAAAGAAACCAAGGAATGTTATTTTTAGGCTGCCTGTAAAAGTTTTTGAAATTTTATTTCATCATAACTTGGTAAAACGATGGTAGTTAATTTACTTCTAATTGATGTGAATTATTAAGACTAATGCAATAATAATCACATATACATGGAATTTAGAAAGATGGTAATGAAATGCAGTACTTGGATGCAATCTCAAAAACGACAGAATGATCTCTGTTCATTTCCAAGGCAACCCATTCAATATCACAGTGATCCAAGTCTATGGCCCAACCAGTAATGCTGAAGAAGCTGAAGTTGAACGGTTCTATGAAGACCTACAAGAACTTTTAGAACCAACACCCAATAGAGATGTCCTTTTCATTATAGGGGACTGGGAACGCAAAAGTAGGAAGTCAAGAAACACCTGGAGTAACAGGAAAATTTGGCCTTGGAATACGGAATGAAGCACGGCAAAGACTAATAGAGTTTTGCCAAGAAAATGCACTGGTCATAGCAAATACCCCCTTCCAACAACACAAGAGAAGACTCTACACATGGACATCACTGGATGGTCAACACCAAAATCAGATTGATTATATTCTTTGCAGCCAAAGATGGAGAAGCTCTATACAGTCAACAAAAACAAGACCAGGAGCTGACTGTGGCTCAGATCATGAACACCTTATTGCCAAATTCAGACTTAAATTGAAGAAAGTAGGGAAAACCACTAGACCATTCAGGTATGACCTAAATCAAATCCCTTATGACTATACAGTGGAAGTGAGAAATAGATTTAAGGGCCTAGATCTGATAGATAGAGTGCCTGATGAACTATGGAATGAGCTTTGTGACATTGTACAGGAGACAGGGATCAAGACCATCCCCATGGAAAAGAAATGCAAAAAAGAAAAATGGCTGTCTGGGGAGGCCTTACAAATAGCTGTGAAAAGAAGAGAAGTGAAAAGCAAAGGAGAAAAGGAAAGATATAAGCATCTGAATGCAGAGTTCCAAAGAATAGCAAGAAGAGATAAGAAAGCCTTCCTCAGTGATCAATGCAAAGAAATAGAGGAAAACAACAGAATGGGAAAGACTAGAGATCTCTTCAAGAAAATTAGAGCTACCAAGGGAACATTTCATGCAAAGATGGGCTTGATAAAGGACAGAAATGATATGGACCTAACAGAAGCAGAACATACTAAGAAGAGGTGGCAAGAATATACAGAAGAACTGTACAAAAAAGATCTTCACGACCCAGATAATCATGATGGTGTGATCACTGACCTAGAGCCAGACATCCTAGAATGTGAAGTCAAGTGGGCCTTAGAAAGCATCACTTTGAACAAAGCTAGTGGAGGTGATGGAATTCCAGTTGAGCTATTTCAAATCCTGAAAGATGATGCTGTGAAAGTGCTGCAGTCAATATGCCAGCAAATTTGGAAAACTCAGCAGTGGCCACAGGACTGGAAAAGGTCAGTTTTCATTCCAATCCCAAAGAAAGACAATGCCAAAGAATGCTCAAACTACCGCACAATTGCACTCATCTCACACGCTAGTAAAGTAATGCTCAAAATTCTCCAAGCCAGGCTTCAGCAATCTGTGAACCGTGAACTTCCTGATGTTCAAGCTGGTTTTAGAAAAGGCAGAGAAACCAGAGATCAAATTGCCAACATCCGCTAGATCACTGAAAAAGCAAGAGAGTTCCAGAAAATATATATATTTCTGCTTTATTGACTATGCCAAAGCCTTTAACTGTGTGGATCACAATAAATTGTGGAAAATTCATAAAGAGATGGGAATACCAGACCACCTGACCTGCCTCTTGAGAAATTTGAATGCAGGTCAGGAAGGAACAGTTAGAACTGGACATGGAACAACAGACTGGTTCCAAATAGGAAAAGGAGTACGTCAAGGCTGTATATTGTCACCCTGCTTATTTAACTTCTATGCAGAGTACATCATGAGAAACGCTGGACTGGAAGAAGCACAAGCTGGAATCAAGATTGCCGGGAGAAATATCAATAACTTCAGATATGCAGATGACACCACCCTTATGGCAGAAAGTGAAGAGGAACTCAAAAGCCTCTTGATGAAAGTGAAAGTGGAGAGTGAAAAGGTTGTCTTAAAGCTCAACATTCAGAAAACAAAGATCATGGCATCTGGTCCCATCACTTCATGGCAAATAGATGGGGAAAAAGTGGAAACAGTGTCAGATTTTATTTTTGGGGCTCTAAAATCACTGCAGATGGTGACTGCAGCCATGAAATTAAAAGATGATTACTCCTTGGAAGAAAAGTTATGACCAACCTAGATAGCATATTGAAAAGCAGAGACATTACTTTGCCAACAAAGGTCCATCTAGTCAAGGCTATGGTTTTTCCAGTGGTCATGTATGGATGTGAGAGTTGGACTGTGAAGAAGGCTGAGTGCCGAAGAATTGATGCTTTTGAACTGTGGTGTTGGAGAAGACTCTTGAGAGTCCCTTGGACTGCAAGAAGATCCAACCAGTCCATTCTGAAGGAGATCAGCCCTGGGATTTCTTTGGAAGGAATGATGCTAAAGCTGAAACTCCAGTACTTTGGCCACCTCATGCGAAGAGTTGACTCATTGGAAAAGACTCTGATGCTGGGAGGGATTGGGGGCAGGAGGAGAAGGGGAAGACCGAGGATGAGATGGCTGGGTGGCATCACTGAGTCGATGGACGTGAGTCTGAGTGAACTCCGGGAGTTGGTGACAGGGAGGCCTGGTGTGCTGTGATTCATGGGGTTGCAAAGAGTCAGATAGGACTGAGCGACTGAACTGAACTGAACTGAACGAAAGCCCTGTATGCGAGACTGCAAAAGAGACACAGATTATAGAACAGTCTTTTGGACTCTGTGGGAGAGGGAAAGGGTGGGATGATTTGGGAGAATGGCATTGAAACATGTATAATTTCAAATATGAAATGAATCACCAGTCCAGGTTGGATGCGTGATACAGGATGCTTGGGGCTGGTGCACTGGGATGACCCAGAGCGATGGTACGGGGAGGGACGTGGGAGGGGGATTCAGGCTGGGGACACATTTACACCCGTGGCGGATTAATGTTGATGTATGGCAAAACCAATACAATATTTTAAAGTAATTAGCCTCTAATTAAAATAAATAAATTTATATTAAAAAAAGCGCTATTATCTATTAACTGTAGGTTCCACTGAATTTATTTTAATGAACTTGTTGGGATATGAATATGTAAGATAGGAACATAATCTTTTTACTTTCAATAATTGAGTAAAGGGATGGATGGATGGTTGGATGCATAGATAGATATACACACAAATGTTTGTTGTATTAAAAAAAATCTAGTCAAATGTAATTATAATCTAATTCATGTATTCTCACATTCAATAAGCTTAGAGATTTTTTTTCTACTATGATATTGTATAGTAAATGATACATTTAAATCTTAACCTTAAAGACTTTATAAGAGCTCTAAGTCTCTTATGGATAAATACAGGAATATAAATGACTTAAATACATTGGATGATCATCGTATTTCATGTAACAAATGAATTCAACTGCAGTGGAGTCTTGGATGCATTCATTAAAATTGCATTTTCTTTGCTGGTACTAAATGCAAAGTGTTTTATCAACAACACGTAATATGCAAGATTAAAGGAGGACAGATCTGCTCCTCAGCGTGCTTGCAGTCCTGCAGGGTGATCACGTACATTAACAGACTCACCACATTGAAGAAAGTTAATAAACTATGAAGACACATTTTGTTCAGATGCATATGGATCTTGGGTTGATTCATTAACAATGTTTTATATACATATGTGTGTGGGTATGTGGGCATGCGAGCCTATAGAGAAAAGAATCAGATTTCCATGCATTGAAAACCCAAACTCTGTACCATATAAACATAGTTGTCTTGCTATGCAGCTAACTGCTAGGACAAATAAAACTTGGCTTCAAGTCTGTAACCCTATGACAGAGTACATTTTAACAGGCATCCTTCTTAACATGTAATGAATAAATTTCGATAATTAAAATGGTGACTATAAAGGTCAAGAATTGTGAATTATCTCTACTGCCTAGGAATCCAGGGAATCTAGGCTTGAGTTTATAGCACATTTATTATAAACAATGAACGCAATGATCCCATTTGAAAAACGTTACCTAATATATTCCTTCTTTGCAAATTTCAGTCTTTTGATATTAATTCAGTTAAAATGCTACAACGGTTTTGCTGACTCTTACACTCTTTTATGCTATGTAAATTCTATTTACATTTTTAATATTTTATAACAGCACTTTTCTGGAAACAGATCATGGAAATACTGTAAAAACCTGAAAATGAAGTTTAGATTTGAATCAAAAGACATGACACTTGTTGGAGAAGAAAGGATTCACTTTAGATTATTAGAGAGGGATGACCAAATTATTTCTTTGAGTTTTTGGTAACATAGTACAGAAAAACCGAATGAACTTTTTGGCCAATCCAGTATTATTATTATTCATTCTTGTTTTTTTCACAGATGCTAAAAATGTATCTTTGTTAAGGAAACCAGCAATTTCCTTCTGGGAGGAGAAATGAATTACCTCTCTTATTTTTAAATGCATATAATCTCTTTAGAAATGGTTATGCCAGTTAGACATGTAAATCTTGTATCAAAGTTACTGAATGATAATGACTTCTAATTGTTTTCTTTTTCTCAAAGTTAAAGCATTTTTTTTAACAGTGTCAACAATATAGAGGCAAGAGAGGGAGACACTGGTATTGCTATCTCTTTTGTTGCCAAGAGAACTACCCGCTTCTCATGATTGATAGTTAGAGTGAAATAGAAATAACTGGCTTAAATTTACATCACAAGAAACAGTGTCGAATGTTTGAGGATGTAAAATGTCCTGTTTGATGTTAACTACTGGTTGAAAGAACATGAAACAGATTTTTAAAAAAGGAAGTAGAAACAGAACTTTTCCTCGCAACAGAAACTTAAACCAAAATTGAAAAGGGAATACTAAAAGCAACACTTAAATCTGCATTTCTTTTTATTCACATCGCACAAGAAAGTCATATTCTATAGTATATTGTTGTTATACATTTCTTTTAAGTCTATATTATTATCTCAAGGAATAGACATGTGCCTATGAGGTATAAAATTTCATGAAACTAAGATATGTCTTCAGAATAATTCAAGTCGTGACTTGAGTAATAACAATATTCAAATACAAGAGCTTTTACACCCTTCTTTTGTATAATTTTGCTTCCCTGGTGACTCAGAGGTTAAAGTGTCTGTCTGGAATGCAGGAGACCGGGTTCTATCCCTGGGTTGGGAAGATCCCCTGGAGAAGGAAATGGCAACCCACTCCAGTACTCTTGCCTGGAGAATCCCATGGAGGGAGGAGCCTGGTAGGCTACAGTCCATGGGGTCACAAAGAGTCGGACACGACTGAGCGACTTCACTCAGTTCACTTTGTATAATTTTATTAAATGCAGCTGAAAATGAATTTCTGTAACATTGTTAAGGAAATAATTATCAGAAAACATCAGAATTTAAGGGAAATGCTTTGCTAAACACTTGAAAATTTAATCCTTTCTTGTAATGTCAAAGCAAAATCAAAGCATCCATTTTAAAGAAGTCACATCATCTACAGAAGAAAATTGCACTTCAAAGTCATCTAGAATAAGTCTAGTCTTTTAAAATTTTGAATGTTAAGTGATCTAATACTGTCTGGCACTTCAAAACAAATGTTAAAAAAGGTTATCTTAAAGAACCCGATTTTATAGCAATCTTTGAAGCTACATAGCTCATCAGTGGAAGGAAGGAAGGAGGCCAACTGAGACGTCGCATTCACAGAGGATACTAAAATCCTTTTTAGTTGTTATTCTTAAACTGTGTTTCTTATGTTCAATTTTTCTAAAAAAATTTTTTATCATTATCCACCTGCATATTAAAATAATATGCCTGTCTTATCTGTTAATAACTGTGAATTAGATATGATATTATGAAAAAAATCTCTTGCTAATGCCTATACAACTGATTGGATGAAATTAAAGAGATTTGCTCTTTAATAGTAAATAACAGCAATGTCAAAGCTCTGATGTGATTTTTTAACTGTTTTCTCAAAGTATAATTTCTCTATTATTTCTCAAGTACCAAAGAATATTTTGTCTGGTAAATATTTAGCTCAAACTGTTTAACTCACTCCAGAATATGCTTCATACTGACTTTAAGATACTAATTTTGTGTTTTAGAAAAACACAATGACACAAAAAGTGAGTTCTAAGAAAAAAGAATCAAAAAGGTTGAAATGTTCTTATTTTCTATTCGACTCCTCTGGTTTGGGGCCATTTACAGAAAAGTCTCTCTTCTATATAACTGAACATAGTATTTTAAGAAAATACAGGGAAGAGGCTGACTTTGATACATCCAGCTGAATATCTGGAAAGAATATACCAAGAGTGAATAGTAATGGAATATTCTACCAATGACATGGTGTGTTTTTGAGATGAAGCCATTTGGGGGAATTAAGACAGGAGACTAGTTAAAAAGGCAAGCATTACTCAAGTTAAAACAGCATAATGAGTGAAGAAGAAGGAACTATTTCTCTTTAATGTGAAACCTCACAAAATCACACATGCTTATGTATCCCAGTTCAAACAGATAAATTTATCAGATCAGATCAGATCAGATCAGTCGCTCAGTCGTGTCCGACTCTTTGCGACCCCATGAATCGCAGCACGCCAGTCCTCCCTGTCCATCACCAACTCCCGGAGTAACAAGGGCTCAGTTGGTAAAGAATGCACTTGCAATGCAGGAGACCCCGGTTCAATTCCTGGGTCAGGAAGATCTGCTGGAGAAGGGATAGGCTACCCACTCCAGTATTCCTGGGCTTCCCTTGTGGTTCAGCTGGTAAAGAATCGCCTGCAATGAGGGAGACCTGGGTTCGATCCCTGGGTCGGGAAGATCCCCTGGAAAAGGGAAAGGCTACCCACTCCAGAATTCTGGCCTGAAGAATTCCATGGGGTTGCAAAGAGTCAGGCACAACTGAGCAACTTTCACTTTCATAATAACAAGATCACAAGCCACATGTCATGTTGCTTGTAATCTTAGACTAATACTTTTAAAGTTGAATCCCCGAATGAAATGTGTGTTAGGTCAGAAAAATACTTTTATTTTCAATATTTTTAAAAACTAAATTCTATCCTTGAGATCACTTCAACTAAGGTGTTGAGTTTTAGCTCAAAGTCTATTGCTTATAACCAATTAATAGATCTGGGAGCAGACAGATGGAATCATGCTATATTATTACTGTTGATAAACTGGAGAATTTGACCCAATCTACATCCAGACTTCCTACTACTTTCCTCTACTATTAAAATCATCTACTCTGTTTGCAGGGGAAATGACCACTAATGCTATAATAATCTATAAAAGGGGGAATATAAAGAAGCAGAGAGACAGAGAGAAAGAATGAGGACAAAGAACACATAATCAGTCCACATACCGGGTTTCAGAAGAAGGGAAGGTAACTAAGATATTGCTTCTCAATAATGTGTTGGAATTATTACTTCATGACCAAGGTTTGAAATCTGAAAAGAAAATAATATCCCCACTGAAGAGGATATAAAAATTACACATTTTCCAAGGGTCAAAGGAAAAAATAAATCAAATGATAATACTTCAATTCAAATTCCATGACCAAAAAAAATGCTTAAACACCAAGTTTTCTACCTTCTATATTTTGTAGAAACTATAATGATAAGATGGAAAGTAACATTATAAAACACTAGTGACATGCAAAAATCAGATGACATTCAAATAGGAAGCAGTGTACTTAAGACTTTATAAATAAGTCTGGAGACATTAACCTTTAATTTTAAACTAAATGAATTCTTATACATATTCTTTTATTGAGGCATAGCTGACATAGAACATTATATTAGTTTCAGGTATACCACATAATGACTTGATATTTGCATCTACTGCAAAGTGATCACCACAATAATCAAATTAATGTCCATCATTATTCATTAATAGAAAGAAAAGAAAGTGAAAGTGAAGTCGCTCAGTCATGTCTGACTCTTTGCCACCCCGTGGACAGTAGCCTACCAGGCTCCTCCGCCCATGGGATTTTCCAGGCAAGAATACTGGAGTGGGTTGCCATTTCCTTCTCTAGGAGATCTTCCCAACCCAGGGCCTCAGTCTATTGCATTATTTTGTGTTTTTTCAACATTTTCCCTAATTTAGAAAGTCACTCTGTACTTGCACCGGCGGGCCTCGTTTTATTGTCTTTCACTTTATTGTGCTTCACAGATATTGAGGTTTTTTGGTTTTTTTGTTTGTTTGTTTGCAAATTGAAAGTTTGTGGCAACCCTGTGTCTAGCATGTCTACGGGCAGCATTTTTTCCAACAGCATTTGCCCACTCCATGCATCTGTGTCACATTTTGGTAACCCTCACAACATTTCCAACTATTTCATTATTATTGTATCTGCTCTAGTGATCTGCAATCAGCGGTCTCTCATGTTACTTTTAATTTTTCAGGGCAGCCATAAAGCACACTCATGGGAGACAGAGCACTTATCCAACAAATGTTACATGCCTTCCCCCTGCTCCACCAGCCAGGCCTCTCCCGTCTCTCCACCTCTCCTCTGGCCTCCCTATGACCTGAGACACAACAATACTGAGATGAGAACCATTAATAGCCCTTTAATAGCCTCTAATTTTTCAGGTGAAAGAGTTCCATGACTCTCACTTTAAATCAAAAGCTGTAAAAGATCCAGCTTAGTTAGGAAGGAGGTCAAAAGCTGAGACAGGTTGAAAGCTAGACCTCCTGCAGCAAACAGGTAGCCAATTTGAAACTGCAGAGGAAAAGTTCTTGAAGGAAAGTAAAGATGCTACTCCAGTGAATACACAAATGATAAGCAAGTAAAACAGCCTTATTACCATTATGCAGAAAGTGTTGGGGGTTCTGGATAGAAGATCAAAGCAGCTACAACATCTCCTTAAGCCAAAGCCTAACCCAGAGCAAGGCCCTAACTCTCTTCAGTTCTATGGAGGCTGAGAGAGGTGAGGAAGCTGGGAGGAAAATTTGAATCCAGCAGAGGGTGGTTTATGAGACTTAAGGACAGAAGCCTTCTCCATAACAGGAAAGTGCAAGGTGAGGCAGCAAGAGCTGATGTAGAAGCTGCAGCAAGCTACCCTGAAGACCCAGCTCAGATCATTAATGAAGGTGGCTACAGTAAAGAAGAGACTTTCAGTGTAGGGGAAACAGCCTTCTATTGGAAGAAGATGCCATCTAAGACTTTCAAAGTCTAGAGTGGAGATGTCATTGCATGCATTCAAATCTTCAAAGGACAAGCTGACTTTCTTGTTAGGGACTAATGCAGCTGGTGACTTTAAGCTGAAGCAGATGCTCACCTCCCATTTCAAAAAATTCCTAGAACCATTACAAATTATGCTAAATGTACTCTGCCTGTGTGCTATCAATGAAAAAACAAAGCCTGAATGATAGCATATCTGAGGCTAACATGAGACCTACTGCTTAGGAAAAAAAAAAGATTAAAAATATTACTACTCATCGGCAATGCACTTGGTCTCCAGAGTTATGATGGAGATGAACAGTGAGATTAATATTTTCAAGCTTGCTGACAGCATCTATTCTGCAGCCCATGGATCAAAGGAGTAATTTTTACTTTTGAGAATTATATTTTGTAAGGTTATTGCGGTCATAAATGGTTATTCTACTGATGGATCTGATCAAAGCAAATTAAAAACCTTCTGGAAAGGATTGATGGTAAGAGGTCAAAGTAGCCACATACACAGGAGTTTGGAAGAAGTTGATTCCAGCTCTTGTGGATGGCTTTGAGGAGCTCAAGACTTTAGTGGAGGAAGAAACTGCAGATGTGGTAGAAACAGCAAGAGAACTAGGGTAGAACTAGGGTTACAAGTGGATCCTGAAGATGTGAGTGAATGGCTGCCATCTCAGGAAAAAAAAACTTGAATGGACACCTAATTGCATCTCATGGAGGAGCAAAGAAAGTGCTTTCTAGACATGGAATCTATTCCTGGTGAAGATTGTTACAACGACACCAGAGAATTTAGAATATTAGATAAACATAGTTAATAAAGCAGCAGCACGGTTTGAGAGGACTGACTCTGATTTCTGAAAGAAGCTCTACTGTCGGTTTCAAATAACAGCACCTTGCTCATGAAAGGCCGAGTCAATCAATGGAGCAAAATTCATTATTGTCTTGTTTACAGAAACTGCTACATCCACCCTGACCTTCAGCAACCACCCCCCCCACCCCCAGTCATTAAGCAGCCAACACCATGAAGGCAGACTTCCATCAGCAAAAAGACTATGACATGCTAAGGCTAAGTTGATGATTGGCATTTTTAGCAATAGAATATATTAAAATTAAGGAATGTACATTGTTTTAGACACAACACTCCTGAATACTTAATAGACTAGAGTGTTTATATTCACTTTCACATGAAATGGGAACCAAATGGGAATAAAAGTGTGATTTGCTTTATTGCGATATTTGTTTTATTTGCAGAGTTCTGGAACCAAACCTGCAATATCTCAGAGGTTTGCCTGTAATATCCTCATTCTCTATTGCATAAGATGAAATCTAAAAGGCGAAGATGAATCTAAAAGGGGAACAGAGTATCTAAAAGAAAGAGCCAGACAGCATTTCCTCCAATGTACACAATTTCAAATTTTCACAATTAATTTATAGATTTTCTAGAAGAAAAAAAAATCAATGTAAATTTTTTAAAAAGTGGATACCATCCCCTTGTCTTCCAGGAAATATTAGTGTTCACTCTTTAAATCAGTGGTGTACAACCAGATTAGGTTTTGTCCTTAAGAAGAACTGGGGCAACATCGAAAGACATTTACAATTGTCAGCCCTGGTGAAGGTGTTGCTACTAGAGGCCGGGATTCTGCTAAACATCTTCCAACAACCTGAGAGCACCTGCAATGGTGGGTTATTCAGCTCAAAATGTCAACAGACTAGGGACTGAGAAGCCCGGCTCTCGATGAGACTGTCAGGTCCGTTCAAGTACTGGGTTAATTGTAATTTACTGAAATAATTGATGAATATCATCTGTCTTGATAGTGTGTTTGGGGTTCTCAAAATAATAATAAAACACAATAGTTGTTAAACGGACAAAATAGAATCATATCCTAAAAAAAAAAACATTTATCATGTAAAAGTTCTTAAACCATGGATTTCATTTAAATGATGATTGAACAATGGAAGCCTCTGTTACTGTGAGCCCTACCTTAAAGTGAGAGCTGTATTGTTAATCAGGATTACAGTAGACAATACTAGAAACCTATTAAAAATAGCTACATGCAGAAAATACGTGTCAGATTTTAATGGTTACTTTTGTACAATGCATACACTGAGAATGTTTAATTTATTGTTGGGGGAAAATATAACCTCTAGGGTAAAAAAAAAAGATTGTCATCAGTCTACTATTTTTGCAAACATAAAGCAATTCAGCTGTATAGGCAAATGCAAACCAAGTTTTATGGTTTGTATAATTAAAGAGTATGTATAACCAAGGTATACTTTCAATACTGTAAGGGTATATTTTGTAAACTAATTTGTAAAATAACTATTTCATACATTTTTTAAAATACATAATTGCAAAAAAAAAAAAAAACTCTTTCCCTAGCGTAACTTGGAAATATGACCTTATATTATGTTCACTCAATATCCTAGTTAACATGTCAAACTTTCCAGCAGGTTCACCAGAGATTTTTTTAATATACTTCTCTGAAGACATACTGAAATTCTAGCAATGAGACTTCAACGCAATAGGTCAGCATGGTACACATCTTACTTATATGTAGATATGGTTACATATTATTTTATAACCTAGGAGAATAACCTTAAAACCCAAGTATATTTGAAATGTCAATAATCCTCCTGTCTTGCATTGTGAGGAAGTGTTATTTTAAAGCAGTTAGAATGATTGGTGTACTGATACCCTGTTCCAAAGCCATCTGAAATAAACTAATTGAGTGTAAATTTAATTCATTATACTTTTCAAATATTTATTAAAATCTTTGTTCAGAAAAAAATTGCAAGAATTATCCAGTTTCCATTTTTATTGGCACTAGAACCTCTACAAGCAAGTGTTGTTTAACAAAATGGTGCTTAAAGCTATACTTTTACTGCTATTTCCTCTGTAGCATCAAATCCACAACTTAATATTTTTATCAGCTTTAAAATCCATTGTATCAAGGTAAGTACAGCATTCTGGAAGATGAATAACAGCTCAGTGACTGATGACCAAAGACTCTAAATTCTGTCATAGTGTTAGTCTTTCAGTCATGTCTGACTCTTTTGTGACCCCGTGGACTGTAGCCCTCCAGGCTCCTCTGTCCATGGGGCTCTCCAGGCAAGAATACTGGAGTGGGTTGCCATTCCCTTCTCCAGGGGATCTTCCCGACCCAGGGATCGAACACATGCCTCCTGCACTGGCAGGTGGGTTCTTTACCCTCGAGCCACCAGTCAGTTCAGTGGCTCAGTCGTGTCTGACTCTTTGCAACCCCATGGACTGCAGCATGCCATGGGAAGTCCATAAATTCTGAGAACACTGCATTAAATCATGGTGCCACTATAGGAGATGGTGGCTGCGCAAGAATATATCCTGCTTTGATTTATGCCAGAGATAACTGCAACTGATGTTCTCTTACCCAAAAAACAAAGTCATTACAGAGGGTAATGAAATAGGAGGGAAAGATTCCAAATAAACATGGTTTCCTCAAGATAGAAACGCTGGACTGGAAGAAACACAAGCTGGAATCAAGATTGCCAGGAGAAATATCAATAACCTCAGATATGCAGATGACACCACCCTTATGGCAGAAAGTGAAGAGGAACTCAAAAGCCTCTTGATGAAAGTGAAAGTGGAGAGTGAAAAAGTTGGCTTAAAGCTCAACATTCAGAAACTGAAGATCATGGCATCTGGTCCCACCACTTCATGGGAAACAGATGGGGAAACAGTGGAAACAGTGTCAGACTTTATTTTTCTGGGCTCCAAAATCACTGCAGATGGTGACTGCAGCCATGAAATTAAAAGAGACTTAATCTTTGGAAGGAAAGTTATGACCAACCTAGATAGCATATGGAAAAGCAGAGACATTACTTTGCCAACAAAGGTTCGTCTAGTCAAGGCTATGGTTTTTCCAGTGGTCATGTATGGATGTGAGAGTTGGACTGTGAAGAAGGCTGAGCACAGAAGAATTGATGCTTTTGAACTGTGGTGTTGGAGAAGACTCTTGAGAGTCCCTTGGACTGCAAGGAGATCCAACCAGTCCATTCTGAAGGAGATCAGCCCTGGGATTTCTTTGGAAGGAATGATGCTAAAGCTGAAACTCCAGTACTTTGGTCACCTCATGCGAAGAGTTGACTCATTGGAAAAGACTCTGATGCTGGGAGAGATTGGGGGCAGGAGGAGAAAGGGACGACAGAGGATGAGATGGCTGGATGGCATCACTGACTTGATGGACGTGAGTCTGAGTAAACTCTGGGAGTTGGTGATGGACAGGGAGGCCTGGCATGCTGCGATTCATGGGGTCACAAAGAGCCGGACACGACTGAGCGACTGATCTGATCTGATCTGATTCTGTTTCTTGCTTCAATAGTTGAATTTGCTTGGGTTAGATATTTTCTATCAGAATTAATGCTTTTGAACTGTGGTGTTGGAGAAGACTCTTGAGAGTCCCTTGGACTGCAAGGAGATCCAACCAGTCCATTCTAAAGGAGATCAGTTCTGGGTGTTCTTTGGAAGAAATGGTGCTAAAGCTGAAACTCCAATACTTTGGCCACCTCATGCGAAAAGTTGACTCATTGGAAAAGACTCTGATGCTGGGAGGGATTGGGGGCAGGAGGAGAAGGGTACGACAGAGGATGAGATGGCTGGATGGCATCACCGACTCAATGGACGTGAGTTTGGGTGAACTCCCGGAGTTGGTGATGGACAGGGAGGCCTGGCGTGCTACGATTCACGGGGTCGCAAAGAGTCCAACATGACTGAGCGACTGAACTGAACTGAACTGAACTGATCCCAGACTTAGTTACAGAGAATTGTAATGTTAGTATAATTTTAATTTACTTTTTAGCATAATTTTATGATGCTTGAGAAAGGCTAGTGGCACCCATCCTAACTACTTGCTGAGACATAAAAATTTTACCATGAGGTGCACCCATCACTATTTAATAACATTCATATAGTTCTGAGAGGAAAATGATGAATGCCATTAAAAATGGCAGAAAACTTACTATGTGAAGGCAAAAGACTTCAGAACAAAAACCACCACAAAGCCAAAACACACCAAAAAAAAATAATTAAGCAAAGAAACAAAAATAAACAAGAAAAAAAACCCTAACATATCAATTATGATAATCAGTTATTCTCAAACCATACTGTTCTCACAGAATACTTGAATAAGTTTATTCTTGAAACCAAATGAAACATTTATACAAAAGATTGTAGAGCTCCATGGTTATACTAGGGATAAATCCAAGCCAGGATTGGATTAATAACCTGATTCTATAGAAATCTTACAAGTAAATACTTCCATTGATAACATGAACTGAACTGTCACAGAAATTCAACACTTTGCAAATTATTTAGTCCAAAGTTATACTTACTGACAAACAGCAAGGAGATCAAACCAGTCAATCCTAAAGGGAATCAACCCTGAATATTCACCAGAAGGAATGATGCTGAAGCTGAAGCTCCAATACTTTGGCCACCTGATTGGAAGAGCCAACTCATTAGAAAAGACCCTGATTCTGGGAAAGACTGAGGGTAGGAGGAGAAGAGGTGACAGGGGATGAGGTGATTGGATAGCATCACCAACTTAATGAACATGAATTTGAGCAAACTCTGGGAGATAGTGAAGGACAGGGAAGCCTGGCATGCTGCAGTCCATGGGGTCACAAAGAGTGTGATACACCTGGCGACTGAACAGCAACAACTAAGACCTATGAAGAAAGTTTAAAAGTGTCCTTTTCTGAGAATACCAGATGTAATAAAATACCTAATGTATAAATTTCTTTATAAATTTAGTTATAAGTAGTCAGTCCTAATGACAATATTGCAACAGCTGTTTCAGTCACAAAAATACTTGCCTCCAAACTGTTGAAATTTAATAGAATATAAGAACATTAAGAATATATAAAGTACTGAAATAGCAAAGTTACACAATAGATGCAATAACTGCAAAATGTTTTTGATGACAAGACTAGTTTCCCTGATAAGCAGCTGACATTTTGTCACATTTAAAAATTGTTGATAATTTTCATATAGAAGTTAGAGTACAGAAAGGCTTGGAATTTAGAGCATTATATAATCTAAAAGAGTGCATGTAAATTTTAAAGAAAACCCTCAACTTACCATAGTGTCTATCCTCTTTTTTTGCACTAGTTCAGTTCAGGCTGACTTCAAGCTGCTACATTTACTTGATGATTGATGTCTGAGGGAGACAGAGAATTTGTGAAATCCAATATTGCTTCTACAGGCAACAGAATGGATATAGTTTGGTCAGAATCTAGTTCAAAAATAAAAAATTTCAAGGCAGCGAGGAAACGTATTCCTATCTCCTTTGTTGTTCACAACTTCACACAAAATTAGAAAAATACATACTCTAAGGATTGAGAAACAGAAATTTGAAAAAGTTTTTTGACATAGATTTGCATAGAAAACCAAAATCCTCCAGATACGATATCTGGGTTAAGTATGTGGCATTGTCCATGCAGAGCTGCACACAGAACACACATGGGGACTTTGGCTGAAGAGTGAAGCAAGCCACTCTTGTGGTGGAGCAATGCACAGGACTGAACAGGAGCCACTGTCCTAAGCCAATGGCTTTCGGTGACTCCATCCCCATGTAGCATGTTCATCAGCAGTAGAGGTCTTACCGCTGGAAACTCTCACAGACACAAACCCACTCACTTGTGTTCGTTGGAACTGGCCAATCCTCTTAAAAGGAACTCCCCCAACTGCAATCTTGTGTCCTAACAAGAGACCAGGTCCCTAAATCTAAAACAAGAAAAAGAAAACAAGAAAATTGCCTCTTTTTTCTACACTTAGAGACTGATTAATGCAGGCATTTTTAGGGAAGAAACTGGGTAGAAACGTGAGTGGCTCTTAGGGTAACAGGGCAGTAAAAGTACAGATGTTATCGTCCACTATCAGTTATCACAAGTAGATAAAATATCAATCTGAGTATGATTTTTTTTACATAAAAATAATTTTCAGAATATATCATGTGCTAGATTATGTGCCAGAGACTGTGGGCCAAAGTTTATTCAATACATTCCCACAAGGAGACTAACCATCAGGTGACCAAGATGATCAGGCAGGAAGTTAGAGGAGAAAATAAGAAATGGTAACAGCCCTGAGTGTGCGTCTTGACAGTTTGATCACCAAAGTCCAAATAGGCATTAAAGTATCTAGTTAAAGTCATTTAAGAACATTATTCTATTATTCATCTCCCCCCCCCCCCGAAAAAAACAACTACTAGAAAAAAATGACAAATCTATTAGATATATGACATTTTGATATTCCAAGATCAGATGAGAAATAAGAAAACCACAAGAGAGAAAAATATCTTTATATGAGCACATCGGCATCAAATTCTGGAAGACCCTGCAAGCAACACCAATTGTCACCGAGCAGAAGCCCAGTATGTTCTCAATATGTTATGCATGTAGGCAGTGCCAATCCTGGATGGATAGAATAAGGTAAATTAAACTCCGATATTCCAGTTACAATCATCTGCATTTAATGTGATGAAACTAGTGGTCATAAGGAAGAGAAAAGAAAGGACGAGGGAAAAATTCAAAGGAAGAATCAACATAATTTGGTGCTGACTATATGGAGCATCGCTAGAGTTATGCCAAAAGTTATGCTGTGCCTGTGATCCGGGACTGACTGAGAACAGATGAGCCAAAGACGGAGGCAGAAATGTTTGAAAGGAAACTAGGTCTGGGCCTAAGGTTAGGGAGAAAGAGAAAGAGGAGACAGTGTATGCTGTCCCTCTCTGGGGAAAGTGAAAAAAAAAACAAAAAAACAACTGACTTACCTCAACAACCACCACCACCACCAGGCCAGGAATAAAACCTGAGACCCTAATCCTGGTAATCACAGCACAGAGTCATCCTGCATACAAACAGTCTTCGGAACAAATACCGTGTTTTATTTTACAGCTAAGAGAGGCGTACAAAAAGTCTCTCTTACTGAGAGTCCAATCAGTGCACTCATGTTCTGCAGGTAGGTAATATATTACTGGAACCCCAGGAGCACACTTGGTAGCTCCATGGAACTTAACTTCAAGGTTCTTCGCCCAGGAAAAAAAAAAACTTAATTGTCAAAACTTTTGTTAAAAATATACAGCAGCCTCCATGTAGCTCTGAAAGTCTGGTCATCTCATCTGTGTTATTAAAATTCTAAGGAGCACAACTCCAGCATGTATTCAATTAAACAGGAATCCTAATGAAGGCCCTGGCCTCTGGGTGTGAGGATCAAAGGGGTAGTTCTGAAACAACTTACCCGAATTACCAGCTGAAAGACTAGTTTTTATCATCTCCTAAAATACAAATCCTAGTCTCTGGCAAAAGAAAAGGGTGAGATGCTTTGTGTGCGTTTGTTGCTCAGTCGTGTCCAACTCTTTGTGATCCCAGGGACTGTAGCCCGCCAGGCTCCTCTGTCCATGGCATTCTCCAGGCAAGAATCCTAGAGTGGGTTTCCAGGCCCTTCTCCAGGGGATCTTCCTGACCCAGGGATCAAACCCAGGTCTTCTGCACTGCTTTAGAGGTTTCTTTAGAAGTATTTTATTGTGTTTGAATTCTTGTTGTATTTGGCATTATAATTTAAAATTTATACAAGCATGAGTTTTCCCTTGACTGCAAGTTTCCATCAGGGAGAAATGAGACTAAAAATGTCAAAATCCCCAGACCCTTTTCTGTACTGAAGCTCTAAAAACATACAGTTCAAATGGTTTAAATAATGTGACTACGGAAGCTTGAATCCTGCTCAAATACTGATCCCCAGGCATATGTTTCAATTAATACGCTTATTGTTTGAGGCACTCATAGCGGGGTGGGGAGATGCTTGTTTTGTATATTTGGTTTAAATATTATAACATAATATAGCACAGTTCAGTCGCTCAGTCGTGTCCGACTCTTTGCGACCCCATGAACCTCAGCAAGCCAGGCCTCCCTGTCCATCACAAACTCCAGGAGTCCACCGAAACCCATGTCCATCGTGTCGGTGATGCCATTGAACCATCTCATCCTCTGTCATCCCGTTCTCCTCCTGCCCTAAATCTTTCCCAGCATCAGGGTCTTTTCAAATGAGTCAGCTCTTTGCACCAGGTGGCCAAAATATTGGAGTTTCAGCTTCAACATCAGTCTTTCCAATGAATATTCAGCACTGATTTCCTTTAGGATGGACTGGTTTGATCTCCTTGCAGTCCAAGGGACTCTCAAGAGTCTTCTCCAACATGGCAGTTCAAAAGCATCAATTCTTTGGTGCTCAGCTTTCTTTATAGTCCAACTCTCACATCCATACATGACCACTGGAAAAACCATAGACTTGACTAGACAGACCTTTGTTGACAAAGTAATGTTTCTGGTTTTTAATATGCTGTCGAGGTTGGTCATAACCTTCCTTCCAAGGAGGAAGCTTCTTTTAATTTCATGGCTGCAGTCACCATCTGCAGTGATTTTGGAGCCCCCCCCCAAAAAAGGCAGCCACTGTTCCACTGTTTCCCCATCTATTTCCCATGAAGTGATGGGACCAGATGCCATGATCTTTGTTTTCTGAATATTGAGCTTTAAGCCCACTTTTTCACTCTCCACATTCACTTTCATCAAGAGGCTTTTTAATTCCTCTTCACTTTCTGCCATAAGGGTGGTGTCATCTGCATATCTGAGGTTATTGATATTTCTCCTGGCAATCTTGATTCCAGCTTGTGCTTCTTCTAGCCCAGCATTTCTCATGATGCACTCTGCATATACGTTAAATAAGCAGGGTGACAATATACAGCCTTGACATACTCCTTTTCCTATTTGGAACCAGTCTGTTGTTCCATGTCCAGTTCTAACTATTGTTTCCTGACCCGCATACAGGTTTCTCATGAGGCAGGTCAGGTGGTCTGGTATTCCCATCTCTTTCAGAATTTTCCACACATTATTGTGATCCATACAGTCAAAGGCTTTAACATAGTCAATAAAGCAGATGTTTTTTCTGGAACTCTCTTGTTTTTAGATGATCCAGTGGATGTTGGAAAATTGACCCCTGTTTCCTCTGCCTTTTCTAAAACCAGCCTGAACATCTGGAAGTTCATGGTTCACATATTGCTGAAGCCTGGCTTGGAGAATTTTGAGCATTACTTTACTAGCGTGTGAGATGAGTGCAATTGTGCAGTAGTTTGAGCATTCTTTGGCATTGCCTTTCTTTGGGATTGGAATGAAAACTGACCTTTTCCCGTCCTGTGGCCACTGCTGAGTTTTCCAAATTTGCTGGCAGATTGAGTGCAGCACTTTCACAGCATCATCTTTTAGGATTTGAAATAGCTCAACTGGAATTCCATCACCTCCACCAGCTTTGTTCATAGTGATGCTTCCTAAGGCCCAACTGACTTCACATTCCAGGATGTCCGGCTCTAGGTGAGTGTGAGTGATCACACCTTCATGATTATCTGGGTCCTGAAGATCATTTTTGTACAGTTCTTCTGTGTATTCTTGCCACCTCTTCTTAATATCTTCTGCTTCTGTTAGGTCCATAACATTTCTGTCCTTTTTTTGTCCAACTTTGCATGAAATATTCCCTTAATATCTCTAATTTTCTTGAAGAGATCTCTAGTCTTTCCCATTCTGTTGTTTTCCTCTATTTCTTTGCATTGATCACTGAGGAAGGCTTTCTTATCTGTCCTTGCTATTCTTTGGAACTCTGCATTCAAATGGGTATATCTTTCCTTTTCTCCTTTGCTTTTGGCTTCTCTTCTTTTCCCAGCTATTTGTAAGGCCTCCCCAGACAGCCATTTTGCTTTTTTGCATTTCTTTTTCTTGGGGATGGTCTTGATCCCTGTCTCCTGTAAAATATCATGAAACTCTGTCCATAGTTCATCAGGCACTCTGTCTGTCAGATCTAGTCCCTTAAATCTACTTCTCACTTCCACTGTATAGTCATAAGGGATTTGATTTAGGTCATACCTGAATGGATTAGTGGTTTTCCCCACTTTCTTCCATTTAAGTCTGAATTTGGCAATAAGGAGTTCATGATCTGAGCCATAGTCAGCTCCCAGTCTTCTTTTTGCTGACTGTGTAGAGCTTCTCCATCTTTGGCTGCAAAGGATATAATCAATCTGAGTTCAGTGTTGACCATCTGGTGATGCCCATGTGTAGAGTCTTCTCATGTGTTGTTGAAAGAGGGTGTTTGCTATGACCAGTGCATTTTCTTTGCAAAACTCTATTAGCCTTTGCCATGCTTCATTCCGTATTCCAAAGCCAAATTTGCCTGTTACTCATGGTGTTTCTTGACATCCTACTTTTACGTTCCAGTCCCCTATAATGAAAAGGACATCTTTTTTGAGTGTTTGTTCTAGAAGGTCTTGTAGGTCTTCATAGAACCGTTCAACTTCAGTGTTACATATAGAGAGAGTATCAATTCATAAATATTTTGAGAGAGACAGGTAAGCAGGAAGAAAAGAAAGATCTCAAGAAGTAGTGCTGATTTATATCACTACTAATTAGGGTGAAAATAATCAAGGTATTTGTTTGCACTGTGACTTTCTAAAAGATTTTACAAATTTTTAACTATATTTAAGAAATACATAAATCCCTTTCATTGTAAATTTTTTTAAATTGGACTTTTAAAGTGGAGTGTTATTTTCAGAGTAATCAATATAATCCTGGGTTTAAAGGCTTCATGTTGGGTGAGTGTATTCTTATCTGATAATGAAGATGGTATAATAACTCATTTATGAATGTTCTCAGAAGATAACATTTTTTTAATATGAAGCCAACTCATTTTCTTTGCTATCTTCTTATTCAGGTTATTCAAAGCAGCAGGGTAAGAGAAAACAGAGAACTAGTTCCTCATTTTGAATAAATCATAGAAGCACCTCAATTAGCCACCTGTATACCTTCAGTATTTTTTCAGCATGTGATTGAGAAAATATTATTTACTGTTATGATTAATAATAATGGTCTGCCAAGTATTTGCTGTTTAATGTGAAAATAATGGGCAACATTAAGGAAGGGAAACACTATACATATGTATGATCTTTGTGACATTACAATTTATTCAGAGCCTGGCTCTGCCACTCTGAGAGGCAAACAATCAGAAAATGGAAGTGGAATTCATCTACAAGTCATCTTTCATCTGAGAACTTTGCCTGACCCTAAAGCTAACCTTATTCAAATGGTTACAGATTCCTGGACTTGCTATCAAAGAATATTGGAAGACTAAGCAGTGTCAATTCTAGATATGAATGAATTAGCTATGCATGGGTCCAAATGGAGTTTTTAAATTTTTGTGTGTGTTTGTTTTGTTTGCATTCATTATATAAAGTGACCCTTTATCACCCTGTGCTCTCCATGCTGTCTGCTTTTCTGTATTCATGATTGTTTATTGAAGAAACCTCTTCTTTGCCCTTGATGTTTTGAGAATTCCAGCTCCAGCTACTTGGTCTTGGTTTGTCTCTTTCCTTCCTAATATCACACACCATTTTCTCCATGTCTCTCCTACTACTCTGTCCCCATCTTGACTAGATATGTGATTGTTCTACACTCACCAGTCTACATCAGGATCTTTGTGAGTAATCTCTGTCATGCCTGAAATACCCTCCATACAAATGTCTATGTGGATCACTCTTACTTCAATTTTGAATACGGTCAACATCAAATTTATTCACTCCAAATGTCCAATCAACATGGTTAAAATTGAACTTGTCTTTCCTCCAAATCTGTTCTACCAGAAGACTTCCGCATATCACCCTTTCACCTATGTTTTTCTCACATGAGATATACATCTTCAGGAAATCCTGCTAGAACCATCTTCAGGATATATATCCAGAATTTAAACACTTTATACCACTCACATGGCTACCAGGCTAATCTGAGTCATTATTCCTTCTCAAATAGATTACTACAGGCATCTGCTAGGAGTCATCCTTTCTCTAATGCTCACTCGCAGTTTACTTTAGAGAAGTAGGTAAGTAATCCCTTAAAATAAATAACAGTTACAACCTTTCTGTCTCTAAACTCTGCACTACTTCCTCACTTCATGCAAAGTGAAAGCATTTCCCTTCTGCAGGGGATCTTCCTGATCTGAGGATCAAACTCAGGTCTCCCATACTGCAGGCAGATTTGTTACCATCTGAGCCACTGGGGAAGCCCCAAAAGTAAAAGCCAATACACTCCAGTGTTTGATGACACCAGTGTGATCTGAAAATACACACATTCACACCATAATCCTGTATTGCTAAAGCACTGAGCTCTAGCTACATTGGCCTTTTTGACTTTCATTGATTACAGCAATTACTCTGTTATATTCCCACTAGCTATTCTGTCATCTTCGTGAAAAGCTAATCTTTATGCCCACATGATGGACTTTTTTTTTTAATTATTTTTTAAAATTAATTTATTCATTTTAATTGGAGGCTAATTACTTTACAATATTACAGTGGTTTTTGCCATACATTGATATGAATCAGCCATGGGTGTACATGTGTCCCCCATCCTGAACCCGCCTCCCACCTCCCTCCCCATCCCATCCCTCAGGGTCATCCCAGTGCACCAGCCCTGAGCGCCTTGTCTCATGCACATGATGGGCTTTTTAAGACTCTTCTTTCATTACTCAAGTGTCTCCTTACCAAGGAAGCTTACATGTGACTTTTTCCAAACATTCAAGGAAAAGCTAATTCTCATTTTTTGAAGATTTTCCAGAAAATAGACATAGAATGACAGTTGGCCTAAGTACTTAATGAGACAGGTATAATCACATTTCAAAAACTAAAACACTAAAAGAAAATTATAGGTTCACTTCTTGTAGGAATGTAAACATAAAAATTCTACCAGAGCATCCTATAGCATATTTTAGCTATGAACTAAAATATAAATAACAAAGTTTATTTCAGGGATGCCAATGATGGTTCAATATAAGAATACCTATTAATGCATTTTACCATGTTAATTAATGCATTTTACCAAACAAAGACCCTGATGCTGGGAAAGATTGAAGGCAGGAGGAGAAAGGAATGACAGAGGACGAGATGGTTGGATGGCATCACGACCCAATGGACTTGAGTTTGAGCAAGCTCTGGGAGATGGTGAAGGACACGGAAGCCTGCTGTGCTGCAATCCATGGGGTCACAAAGAGTTGGACATGATTGAACCACTAAACTACAACATGCTGATAGGTGACCGGAGAAAACAACATGCAAGGCAAGCAGTACAGAAAAATACATTTGATAAGATACAGCATGTATAATATGGAAGTCAGAAGTCTACCTGTGGTGAAGCTAACAGTTCAATAATAAGAGTAAAGGGAGGCAAGGCATTTGACCTAACAGACATTAACATAATGAGGCAATGACAATGAAAGGAGTAAAGTATTAGTGCAAGAGCAAACAAATCAAGGCAACAGCAATCACCAACAAACAATTAATGCACATCAATGCAATGAAGTTCTAAAACTCAGGCTAATATGTTTAACATGGAAGTATACAATATGGTAGAGATGAACTGTCAATAAGAGATAATATGAGGAAATATGGGAAATGATTTATTGTTTAAGTGACAGATTTTGGAAATATTGGGTCTTTATAGAAAACATAAAATAAGTAGGATCCTACCCCTCACCAGAGGCAAGCTAACTAAAAACGGAATCGAAAAACATTGGAAAATAGTGTTGATCTGCGAACAGAGAATTTGCTCAGCTATATATTTTAAAGTTTGATAAGGTTTGATACCTCAACATTGATAATAATGGATTTATATCAAAATATGACATGGTACTAGCAATATGTTACAAAAATTACTAGCAAGAATACATATGAAATAGCAACTTAACTGGAAAATGGAACAAAGAATATGAAGTAATTAGAGATGGTAACACAAAAAGCCATAAGCATGTAAAAGAATGCTCAAAACCAGTAGTGACTGGGAAAAGTAAATTAAAATTTCAATGAGTAATCGTTTTTCCCTATGGTAGTTCAGTTGCTCAGTAGCGTCTGACTCTTTGCGACCCCATGGATACTGCAGTATGCCAGGCCTCCTTGTCCATCACCAACTCTTGGAGTTTACTTAAACTCATGTCCATTGAGTCAGTGATGCCATCCAACCATCTCATCCTCTGCCATCCCCTTCTCCTCCCACCTTCAATCTTTTGCAGCATCAGGGTCTTTTCAAATGAGTCAGTTCTTCACATTAGGTGGCCAAAGTATTGGAGTTTCAGCTTCAGCATCAGGGTAGCTATGTGCTGATACTGTAATCCTCATGAAGAGCTGCCAGCGGTATAAACTGGGGCCTAATTGAAAAGGATTATAAAGGATGTACATGCAGATACCATGAACTAGACATACGGCTAGATATATAGTAGATATACTGCTAGATATCAAAGTGTCTTAACAACTTTCCTCCCTTGTTTATAGAACCTCAAGTACAAAGATTTTTATCACAGCATTACCATTAAAAGTTGTAGGCAACTGATTATCCTAAGATTAAAATGATAGGCTATAGTTGATGAAGAGCCTTCCCTTGTGGCTTATAGTTGATGAATGAACATTCTCAGAATAATAGAGGGAAGAAAATCACTTAGAAATACATATTACTGCGTGGTTGCACCTGAAAAAATTTAAATATTGTGAAATAGAAATACAATGAATTTACATAAGTCATTATGGTGCACAAAATTAAAATTGAAAAATAATTTGCAATTGAAAAGAAAAAACACATGAATAAAACACACATTTAGAAAGAGCATAAAACAAACAAAATAACACATAAGTATAATAAAACTATGGCAGGATGTGAGTGATGAAAGTGCTGATGGGGTATGATAGTGATTTGGGGGGAATAAAAGTTAACATGAAAATCAAATGAAATAGGAGACTTGCAAGGAACAGTAATTTTAATGGGCCATCAGCCGAAGGGTATGATGATCTTAACACTTCATCAGAGCTGAAAGATTAAAAAGAGATGAGCTATGCTTGTCCTCCAGTCTTCTGAGAAGCAGAAACAAGGATGGAATTACCTGCACTATGATTTCATTAGGAGAAACACCTGTGACGGGAAATGGAGTGGGAACAGAGAGAAAGAAGGTGAGAGAATCATTAGGTCATGATGGAAGTCTGACCCCAGGACAAGGAGAGAGGAGAGGAAGAAGTTTTGGGTGCATGTACCCTAGACTAATGGGTTGTCCAATTAAGCATCAACATTCAGGCCACATACTCCCGGAAAGAGTTTGCCCTGAGATTGCATCCAGGCTCAGTCCTTGGCTCTGAACCGCCTGGGAAACGTGGTCTGGTACCAGCATAATGATGGATTTCTGAAGGTGACACCTGGGCCTTTGGATCTATTATGCAGTCTGGTACAGGGGCAGGATCACTTGTCTTCCTGAAGCCTTCTTGATTCTTACCGTATCTTCCCTGAGTAGAAACTGGTACATTTTCAATCACTAATCAGGCAAACAAGAGAGTGTTATGTGAGACCCACATATAAAATCATGCCTGATATATGGGATCATTCCCCTTTCATGCTAAGAAGGAGGCTCAAACTGTTTCTTCAAGCTGTCTTGCAAATTCCAGGGAAAGACAGACAAAGATGTGAAAAGTGAAGAGAAAGCCCCAGATTTTCCTCCGGAATGCCTCAGCTACAGTCCTAAAAGCCTTATTATAAACAGTTGTTGGGGAGGAAGAAATTTCCCTCTCCCTTTCTGGGTTCTTCTGGCCAATTTAAATAATAAAATTGTCAAGAGACAAACTAACAAAAGGAAAACAGACAAATTATAATAACATGTATACATGGGAGAGATCCAGGAAAACTGAGCAATTTCCCCAAATGCCTGAAAGCCTCACCTTAAGTACCGTCTTCAGCTAAAGACAAAGCAAGATTTGAGGGGAGTGGTTTAGGACTTCTAAAGGGAGAAAGGCAATTCACACAGAGATGGAAAAACAAAATATTTGGTAAATGTTTGCTGGGCCAGGCAGAGATAATGGGACAGAGAGAGGAATCTTAACAGTCAGACTGCTAAGTTTTTCCCAGTCTACATATCTAGTTCACACCATAGTCATTAAAAGAGCAGAGACATCATTTGCTGACAAAGATCCATGTAGTCAAAGTTATGGTTTTTCCAGTCATCATATATGAATGTCAGAGTTGGACCATAAAGAAGGCTGAGCACCAAAGAATGGATGCCTCCACTGTGGTGCTGGAGAAGACCCTTGAGAGTCCCTTGGACTGCAAGGAGATCCAGCCAGTCAATCCTAAAGGAAATCAGTCCTGAATATTCACTGGAAGGATTGATGCTGAAGCTCCAAAACTTTAGCCACCTGATGCAAAGAGCCAACTCACTGGAAAAGACCCTGATGCTGGGAAAGATTGAAGGCAAAAGAAGAGGGTGACAGAAGAAGAGATGGTTGGACAGCATCGCCGATGCAGTGGACATGGATTTAAGGAAACTCTGGGAGACAGTTAAGGACAGGGAGGCCTGGCGTGCTGCAGTCCATGGGGTCACTGAGTTGGACAGGGTTTAGCAACTGAATAACAACAAATAGTCACCTCGGCTGATAACTTCCTTCCTGATACATCCTCTGAGGTGTTTCAGATGGTTAGAGGGAAGGTCAGAGTGTTTGCACCCTTCCTGAGTGTTTGGAGTCCTCTTGAGTGTTTGGGGTCTTGATTGTTTTTAGCTTAAAATAATCGCTTGCCAAAGAGACACTTGGGGTTAATAAATTTTCTTTGCCTGCATACCCCAGAAGGCATTGTGTACAAAAATTCTACCTCCTTGGTTCCCATACTCAGGCAAACAGAGAGACACCGAAAGGCCACATTTCCCAGCACGGAAAACAGAAGGCCTTTTGCTTATAAGATATGAGAAGAATCACAGTGTGTGTTGATGCTGTGTGGACCGCCACAGGCTCTCTAAGCACAGTTTAGGCCAATGACACATTTTTATTGTGAAACTCAGGGTTACCCATTGGCCATACAAGGGTTATCAGTCACTAATTTTGCAGGGGGTTTTGCCAAGAGAGACAGATCGTCTACATGACAGAACATAATGAAAGTCAACAAAACTGAGATTGATGTTGCTGAAAATGACCTCGATTGACTTCCACTTTTGATTCCACAGTTGCCAATTATTGGAGGCATATTGGCCAGTGTTTAAGGTCAACAGTGAGTATTTCCTGGGTGCTTGGCAAGCCTATTGTTAATAATTATCCACAATGTGTGTGTTCTCATGAAATGATCCAGCTGGAAGGGGAAGTGGTTACAATGGCATAAAAATAATAGCTTCAATTCGGGTTTATTTATTGAATCCTCACATGACCTCACCAAATGCTCATGAGAAATGTTTTGTAGATAATATTGACATAACAAAGAGAAAGAAAATCAGAAAAAACAACAACAACAACAATACTGGTTGTGAGACTAAACAGTTTGCCTAATTAAAGGAACAGAGCTGTGATTTAAGCTCAACACTTTGGAGTCCAAAGTCTGTACTATTAACCACTGTGATATGGTGCTTTTTAAAGTCAAACCCTTTATTTAAGAGATGATAAAACTCACTCAGAAACTTAAAATGTTTAAGAAAAAACCTCACCCAAGGGAATCCCAGAAACATAATGTCTCACCCATAGTACGAGTCTTAAATTAGAGTTTCAAAGTTTATTCTGTTAAGATATATGGCAAAAATAAATGAATGAATGAGTGTAAAATACCTATGATTTCAAAGAAAGCACATTTCTCCTCCAATAAGCCTCCTCTTTCAAGACAAATATGTTTCTGTAACAGGACTATAGCACTTCTTTGAGATAATTGGGCTGTAAGTGTGAATTTTAATCTGGGAAATAGACATACCAATTAAAATCCAACTATTTTCATATATTAAGCATGGTCCCTAGCACACTGTTGTGACTTCTCCCCCAGATATGTGCATTATATATGTTCATGGGAAGAAATAGACTATTCAGGTTTCTGAACTGTTACAGTCTGCAGGGTCATTATTTTAACTGTTAAAAGAATTCTACTGTCGGATCCAAGGTTTTACGCACAATCTGTTGCATTTATTTTACCTGAATGTCAGTATAGACTTCCATATTAAATTGGTATTATGAGCTTGAAAATGAAATCTTCAATATAGCTTATATCTAAAATGTTTCAACAGATGTGTATTTGATCCCTGTAGACGTTAAAGTCAGCCACTTGTATATGTAGGAAAATACATAGTAACAAACACGCACATATTGATGCCGTTTCTTTTTCTGCTGAATTCTCAAATGAATGGTCATTTTTGATAATCACAGCCATTTAGAGTCTTGAAAAGATCTTTTTATTTTAAATTCACACCTCTTGTATGGGATATTTAATCCAATAAACATCCATGAATACCATCTTTGTGTTAGATATGATACAAAAACACTGAAAGACCTATTAATTGTATGATTTAAATCCTGGTCTTGCAACCTTCACAGTGAGCTATAACGCAGGTTACACAAAGACAATCATCTACCTGCAAAACAATATTTTATATGGAGTAAAGAAATTATTAGTAGGTGACAATTTTTTTAGAGAAGCTTTGAAGAGTGAGAAGGCAGTGACAGTATATAAAAACCTCTTAAATCAGATTGTTAGCAGTTCTTTGGTATTAAAAATGACTATATTCATTACTTCTTCTGATTTTATAAATAATAGAAAGTGTTTTTTGTTGGATGAGTGTTATCCTTTATTTAATCTTCATACACACACATCCTCTCAGAGCTCTTTACATGACCTCTTCTAACTTAGGGTCCAGCATCACCTATTCTATCCCAGAGGAGATTTTGGAAAATGCTGAGGGAAAAGATAACTCTTTTTTAATAACACAAAATTATCATTTGTTAAATATAAGGATAACCATCCAACATTCATATAAGTGCAGAAGATTAACAAAATATTGAGTAATTAGAATTCAAAGTTTGTATGCATATATGCAGGTCAGGAAGCAACAGTTAGAACTGGACATGGAACAAAAGACTGGTTCCAAATAGGAAAAGGAGTACATCAAGGCTGTATATTGTCACCCTGCTTATTTAGCTTATGTGCAGAGTACATCATGAGAAACGCTGGGCTGGAAGAAGCACAAGCTGGAATCAAGATCGTCGGGAGAAATATCAATCACCTCAGTTATGCAGATGACACCACCCTTATGGCAGAAAGTGAAGAGGAACTCAAAATCCTCTTGATGAAAGTGAAAGTGGAGAGTGAAAAAGTTGTCTTAAAGCTCAACATTCAGAAAACGAAGATCATGGCATCTGGTCCCATCACTTCATGGCAAATAGATGAGGAAACAGTGGAAACTGTGTCGGACTTTATTTTGGGGGGCTCCAAAATCACTGCAGATGGTGACTGCAGCCATGAAATTAAAAGACGCTTAATCCTTGGAAGAAAAGTTATGACCAACCTAGGTAGCATATTGAAAAGCAGAGACATTACTTTGCCAACAAAGATCCATCTAGTCAAGGCTATAGTTTTTCCTGTGGTCATGTATGGATGTGAGAGTTGGACTGTGAAGAAGGCTGAGTGCCGAAGAATTGATGCTTTTGAACTGTGGTGTTGGAGAAGACTCTTGAGAGTCCCTTGGAGTGCAAGGAGATCCAGCCAGTCCATTCTGAAGGAGATCAGCCCTGGGATTTCTTTGGAAGGAATGATGCTAAAGCTGAAACTCCAGTAGTACTTTGGTCATCTCATGTGAAGAGTTGACTCATTGGAAAAGACTCGATGCTGGGAGGGATTGGGGGCAGGAGGAGAAAGGGACGACAGAGGATGAAATGGCTGGATGGCATCACTGACTCGATGGACGTGAGTCTGAGTGAACTCCGGGAGTTGGTGATGGACAGGGAGGCCTGGCCTACTGCAATTCATAGGGTCGCAGAGTCGGACACGACTGAACGACTGAACTGAACTAAACTGAAATTTACCTCATTATCATCGCTTTCATTAGTTTTTAGAGATATATCTTCATTATTATTATAAAAATAATTTATTCTGAAGCAAGCTGTGAGAGTTGGAGATGGACAGGAAAGCCTGGCATGCTGCATTCCATGGGGTCGCAAAAACCTGAGACAGGACTGAGCGACTGAACTGAACTGTAATGACTTAGAACTCTTTCTACATATTTCTGGCTTCAATTAGCAAATATTTTCTTAAGGCTATCTGCATCTGTGTTTATGAGAGACATCAGTCTATACTTTTCTTGTAATATTGTGGCTTGATTTTAACATTGAAATAATGCTAGCTTTATATTAAGAAATGTTCCAAAAAAAAAAAGACAACTTATAATGTGCTTCTCATTTTATTCCACTAATTTTATTGAGCAGTTACCTTCAGTACATGAAAGCAAGCTGAGACAAAAACAAAAAATTCAAATGGCAAGTACAAGTTTTCATGAAAATGTAAGGTAGAGCCAAAGCACCATTTGCATACCTCAACATGCTAATGCCACTTTCTGCCATCACCCACGGGTTTTTACATCTCTAATGGGAATTATATGAATAGACAAATTATTAATTTGTACCAGCCATGAAATCTTAGCTGGCTTACCATATTTTATGACATTCATAGGCAATTGTAAATTAAAATAACCAGACTTTGTCTGGTTAAGTGCATATATATATATATATATATATATAATTTTAATATTTTTTCAGCACCATTTTCCAAATTCAATTGGATACTGAAGCAACCATGTTTTTACAGGACAAAATAAGGAATGGGCATTTTGTATTAAGATGGGGAGAGAAGACACATCTCTCTAAAAGCATTAGAGCCACAAAGTGCTACATTTCAAGTTGCATTTTATCAATTTATCTGACTTGGAACACAGCGATACATAACTGTTAGTAGTCACGAAGCACATGGCAAGCAGGTGGGGCACGCTTTGCCAGCAGAGAGCTGACGTTTTTATGAGCTCTCTCAGCTGGAGTGGCCAAGGAGCATGGGAGAAGGAAAGGAAAAACACCTGCCACCCAGTCATTTTATTTTCAGTTGTAACATCTTGAAGAGAAAGAAATTACGTTAAAATGAAAAATCTACCAAGATTGAGACAGAGGCATTATACCCATGCCTTTTGAATCTATTACCTTCACAATGAGAGAATTGTTAATGCCTAGTATTATTTCTCATCAGAATATATCCAGATAAATGGCTGTTGAAGGAGCTAAGATGCATGATGTATGAGAAAACACAACCTAAAAATATGTGTTCCTTTTCTTCTCTCTCTTTTATTTGGGCTGACTGAGATGCCTTAATTGAGTCTCCTTCTCTCAGTAAACGTTTTGACAAGTGCTGGCTTGGTTAAGAGAGCAGGGTTAGAGTCTAGGAAAGAGAAATGCATTGAGGACTGCAACAGTGCCTAGACTGACCATCTGCTTTTGCATGAGCACCTGAACTAGGGAATCCGTCATCCACACCAAGTAAGCAAACCAAGAAGGAGACAAACCCTTATAAAGAGACGGCAGGAGAGAACTGATTACAAAAATGATGGACTAAACTGGACAGAGCACTCAGAAGTTTTCTGGAAAGGCAGATACTTTGGGATCGGAAGGCTAAGATAAAACTATATTCTAAGGGGAAATATTAGGTTGGCCAAAAAGTTCCTTTGGGTTTTCCCATAAGATGGTATGGCATAACCGGAATGAACTTTTTGACCAACTCAATATCACTCTTGAGAAAATAGATTTGGGGAGCATATAAAAAAGGATTCCCTTAATTACATATTATAAGTGGAAAGGGGAATAAAATCTCTTTAGTAAAACCAAGAAAGCATCATTGCCAGTAATACTTATAAACATACTTAAAAAGCACAGAATGGAGATGATTCAGAGGGTCACAATACACTCTTTTCTCTGTGGTCAGCCCATCTCTAATCTTACCCCCTGCAATCTGAGGACAAACCAACAAAGACTAAGGACTCATTGAACTGTAAGCTTAATCACCAAGTTATTGGGCATAGACTTTGTAATTTTATTCAAAGTCTAACATAGGACAAGTTGTTTTCAGAAAAGTAACAGCGGAGGAAACACAGCCATAAAACTGTTGCATGAAAACAATTCTGTTAAATTATAAATACATCTATTATTTTAAGATACTGTAGCAGAAAGTACTTAATATCTAGAATGGGAGATTAAAAAGAAAAAAAAAAAACAGCAACAACAAAAACAAACTCCTGTTTTCACTTCTTTTAAGTCTCATACTTCCCTTCAATAGAGTGATTGCACTTGAAACTGAAGAGAGCTTCCTTGATCCACTTTAGATTCTTGTTTTCAAGTCAAAAAAGGAACCTCAGCAAGGGGAAAACAGCAAAAAGAGGAACCATGGGGAGAGAGTAGCTTTAGAGAGGAGCTTTAGTGGAAACAGAAAGAGCATCTCTAAGTATCATTTAGAAGATCTTGGTGGAGAAGCTATAAAGGAGAGAAGCAGTTAAACTAGAGATAGGATTATTTAATTTCTACCAACAAGCCTGGAATTAATCAGCTGAGCTTTGACAAAGCAGTCTCTTGGAACAATTATGTACACAGCTTTATAAAAAATAGGAAACCCTTTCCCCAGACACATTATCATAAGCAAAAGAGGAAATCCTTCACATCAATGAAGAGATACAGACATAGATGACAAATGGCAGAAAAAATACAATTGCTTTACCCTGACTCCACATTTTCAACAATTGATTATTCATGTTTTTGTTTTTGTTTTAAATCAAGAGTTAGTAAAGCTGTTACTCTGGAAGTAATACAACGCAAGCATAAAAGCTAACTCAAAGACTGTTATAAGAGAGGCACTGTTCCGGGGAATGTGGGAATTTGGCAATGAATGAAATATACACAGCCTGCCCAGATGCTGTTCTAAACCAGTGGAGATATGCTGTATGTAACAATAATAGAAATAACAACATAAAGAAGGAGGAAAAGAAGGAAAACAAAAAGTATAAAGCTACCTGAGTCTACTAGATGTCTCATGAGTTTAACATTTATTCCTTGATAAATTCATTTGCCTGGTACTATCACCAGGAAAGATGTATTTCTTGGATGGATAAACTGGAAAAAAATCACCAGTATAAATCTAAAATTAATATATTAATTCATAATACAAGAGGGACATATTACCTTAAATTCTCTCTTTGCAGAGGTTGTGGTACACATCTTTAGGTAATTAGTCTATCTCCAAATATTTATACACCAATGCATTGCACAAGAAGCTTACAATAGAAACTACAACTGGGAATAGAATCCTAATGCTTCCACGTGTCCAGTTCCAGCCTTTATCCAATATTGCCATACATTCTAATTTTACTCATTTGATAACCCTCATTGCACTGTTAATATAAATTTTGTAAACAGAGTCAATCACAGTTTTACTTTTTAAAATTTTTATTTGGAGGATAGTTGCTTTAAATATTATGTTGGTTTCTGCTAAATATCATCGTGAATCAGCCATAAGTATACAGATATCCCCTTTCTCTTGAACTTCTCTCCCACCTCCCACCCCTCCAGGTTGTCATGGAGAACTGGGTTGAGCCCTCTGAGTCATACAGCAAATTCCCACTGGGTGTCTATTTTACACATGGCAATGTATATATTTTCATGCCGCTGGAGTCAATTACTTCTTAGCAATATTTAAATAATAAGAGAAAGCATTTGTTTGCCTATATACCTGTCATTATTCACAGAAGGAAATTAAGGTCTGCAAATGGAATAAGGTTGTCAAACACCTGTCCTCATAACTGTGAGATGATTCTGGATGATCTGCGTAGGACCAAGGTAATGACAAGTTCTTGTGTGTGTTGAATGCTAAGTCGCTTCAGTCGTGTTCAACTCTTTGCAACAACATGAACTGTAGCACGCCAGCATCTCTGTCCATGGGATTTTCCAGGCAAGAATACTGGAGTGCGTTGCCATTTCCTTCTCCAGGGGATGTTCCTGACCCAGGGATTGAACCTGCACCTCTTATGCCTCTTACATTGGCAGGCGGGTTCTTTACCACTAGTGCCACCTAGGAAGCCTAACGACATTCTTGGGAAAAGACAAAGGTAGGAAAGAGGGACAGAATGAAGCATTGTACGAAGGATTTGACAACTGGTCCTCATTTGGAGAGAGAAAGGGGTATAAGTCAAAGAATGCAGGAAGTTTCTAGAAGTAGGAAGAGGAAAGACACATATTCTATTATCCTGTAGTCTCCAGAGAGGAATGCAACTCTGCTGTCAACTTGATCATGGCTCATTAGACCCACGTGGGGCTTCCCTGGTGGCTCAGATGGTAAAAAATGCACCTGCAGTGTGGAGACCTGGGTTCAGTCCCTGGGTTGGGAAGATCCCCTGGAGGAGGCCACGGCAACCCACTCCAGTGTTCTTGCCTGGAGAACCCCAGGGACAGAGGAGCCTGGCAGGGTACAGTCCATGAAGTCAGACACAACTGAAGCACAGCAGACCCACGTTGGCCTTCTAACACATCGAACTGCAAGAGAGTAAAGCTGAGTTGTTTTAAGCCATGAGTTCTTTAGAAATGAGCTCCACCAGCCACAGCGAACTCATGCACCCTCTGCCCTTACGCTGGGAAACTCTAGAGGCAGCAAACTGGGGTAATTCTAGGGCTTGCATCCGTATCTTATGCTTCTCAGGGATAACTAGCCTTTGTTGACTAATGTTCAATGTGTTGTAGATGGCTGTTTATTTTTATGTTTACAAAATGATGTCCTAGGTTGTTTCAGGCAGAAGAGTAAATCCAGTCTCTATTACTGCATCTTGGCCAGAAGTATAATTCACCAATATATTTCTTAATGATAAAAAAATGTGAACTCAAAGCTGTTTTCTTTCCAGTAGAGCAATTAATTTATAAAAGATTAATCAACTTAGTTAACCTCATTTCACTTTAATTACTCTTCTCAAATGACATTGGCTGCAATATCCTAGATAATTTAAGGCGGTAACTTATTCAGAAGAAATATCTGTTCCATAAAGAATTGTTCAGTCATTTCTTCCTGCATGAATATGGGAAAAAAAGTTCTGCATAGTCCAACATCAGCGGATGTCAACCAAGAGAGGTGAAAAGAAGCGATGCTTGTCTCCCAGGAGAATGGCAATGAGCTAATTACCTAAATTAATTTGCAGAGACCCACGATCTGGCCTTTTTTCCAGGAACTGGGAAACCTGATTGAGTCAGCATGTGCACTTTGGTCCTGTCTCTTTAGAAGGGAGTCACATTAGCCAAGACTCGGAGATTGATGTCTAAATGGAAAATGCCTTTCTCTCTGTTACAAAGATAAATAGACCAAACAATAAACCAGTCATACCATTCCTCCAGCACATTCTCTCCATAAAATCTACCTGTGGAGACAAATTATCCAAGTTATCTGCAGTGACTTTAAGCATAGACGTGGGGCAGGGGGCTGGGGATAAGCACACAGTTCAAATATGTGCAGACCTCAGGCTAAAATTGCCAAGGATCTCTGACTCTGAGAAAAATAAACTGCCCTCAGCAACCACACAGATCCAGCCGGTATCCCATACATTTTCTCCCTGAGGGCTGCCAATGTTGGCTCTGTGAATTTGACTTTGCCCATTATTTTATTTCAGAAAAATCACCTATATGCATTTTTTCATTAGATGAGGTATTATTTTCAATTAAATTTCAGATAAATTTTTAAGTTTACAACAGATTACCCTTCTTTAAGCAGACTTTGAATATGTGTGTGCCTGTTATCTTATTTTTCCCTTTTGGAAATCAGGTATTCTGGTGGATGCTTTCCCCTATAGAATGTTACAAAATATTGAGTCTATTCTCTCTGCTCTAGAGTGGGTTCTTGTTGGTTTTAGAACTTTCTCTTGCATGCTTCCAAAAACCTTCCAGTTTTAAAATTTAAAAGTACTGATGGAATTTTAACATTTAATATCTGTCATTCACCATTGTTTCCATTCAGGATGTAGAAAATGTGTATTTTCAATCAGTATATATCTCATGTTTAGCATATTATATGCATGTAGTTAATACTCCAGACATATTAGTAAGTGATGGAATGCATGCTAAATTAAACTGTGTGTATCCTCAAGTAACGGAGAAGGCAATGGCACCCCACTCCAGTACTCTTGCCTGGAAAATCCCATGGATGGAGGAGCCTGGTGGGCTGCAGTCCATGGGGTCGCTAGGAGTCAGACACGACTGAGCGACTTCACTTTCACTTTTCACTTTTATGCACTAGAGAAGGAAATGGCAACCCACTCCAGTGTTCTCGCCTGGAGAATCCCGGGGACGGCGGAGCCTGGTGGGCTGCCGTCTATGGGGTTGCACAGAGTCGGACACGACTGAAGCAACTTAGCAGCAGCAGCAGCATCCTCAAGTAAAGTACTTTAAGTGATTCACTGATAGTGTGTCTTCCAGATATGCTCTGAAATATAGTTTCATTGGGCTGACTTTCACTTGACCCTTTCATTATTCAGTCTGCCATTTGCTCTTCCAGACACATTTTTAAAGGCATGCCTCCTTCTTTCTTGGATGTAAGACAATTAAAATTTGATTTCATGTGGAAAATGATGTCACTTCTTGTTTGTAGGAAACACATTTCTCCTTAATGGCATATGAACTTTTCTTCACAACGATGAAAGCTTGATAACAGCCTGGAAATTTCACTGTAAAAATATTTGTCATGTCTGTAAAATATGTGTTGAAAGGAGAGGTTGATGTGGGGATAATTTGCCAGTGCTGGAGATAGCAGAGAGACTAAATATTTGTTAGTCTATTGTTGTAGAAACAGAAGCCAGCTCAAGATCTCAGTCAACTCTTCCCATTAGAAATAAAAATGCCCACATATATACTGCTTTCAGTATTCCTATTGATATTGTATTCCCCAAGCTTTTGACTTAAATCTTTCCTATTCTTCCGACCTTATGTCAGTACTACAGACTACAACAGCCTTCCCTGAGTGTCTGGTCATTGTACCATATTTGATGGGGTGGTGCATATTGTCTCTGCATGCATGCGTGCTTTGTCGCTTCAGTCGTGTCTGACTCTTTTCTACCTTGTGAATTGTAGCCAACAAGCTTCCTCTGTCCGTGGGATTCTCCAGGCAAGAATACTGCAGTGGGTCGCCATGCCCACCTCCAGAGCATCTTCCTGACCCAGGGATTGAACCCATGTCTCCTTCATTGCAGGTGGATTCTTCACCCATAGAGCTACCAGGGAAGCCACATATTGTCTGTACTAGTTATTTAATGCTTAAAAGATGACATACCATGTATCTCTTTTTCTTCTATGAATATGTCCTATCTCACAAACTAATCATAAAATATTTCAGCTCAGAGACCAACATTTATCTTCCTTTGCCTGATACATAGAATCCAATCTTGAACACAGAGAATAGCATCAGCATAAATAAATGACAATACAAACTTTTTACATTTGAATAACCTGGGCTTAAATTTCAATTCAGCCGCTTTGGTTGCATGAGTTTGGAAAAGTTATTTAACCACCCAGACATAGTTTCTTTACCTATAGACATCACCAGATGAGACTAGAGGATAAAATATAAAAACCACTGCCATATAGTTAATGCTGAATACATTACATCATCTTCCTTTCCAGAGATGAAAATACAAAACAGAGGTGAAAAGTTCTTAAAAAGTAGATCTTACCCAAAGAGCAGAACCATGACACTTTCAGGCCCTGTGTTTTATGATTCCTGACAAAACTTTCCTGATAGAAATCAATACTTGTGAATAAGTTGTATTAGGTTATAGCGTATGTCCTAGCTATGCAGAGAAAAAAAGTGTTACATTCAGAATTTTTTTAAGTGTGCTGCAAAAGTAGATTCTTTTTCTTACATAAATTTGAGAAATTTATTTTTTTATTTAGAGCATTTAATTGTCTGCAAAGCAAAGAAATAAGCCTTAGCCTTTTGGATGTTCAGTGTAACCTTTTCTGCTTGAAAATCTCTTGAAAGACACAGCCTCTTCTGCAGCAGGTGTGGTTTTAATGATGCTTTGATGCCATATGTCAAATCTCATCACTTGCTGTGAAGAGTGACATTTCTCCTGAAAGCACCTACCAGTGGCAATGAGAGTTGCTGCCGTGCCTCTCACACAATACACACAGCTCCTGAAGCCAGCACACATCTTCTCAGCTTCTGCAGACTTACACCAAGGCTGTAGCCATTTCCACTACATTATCTTCGAGGAAGATGGTTTATATATTCATACAACATGAAGGGGATAACTTTTATTAGCCACTAGTTTATGAAACTGCTTTAAAACCTGGTCTTTGCCTTCATTTCCTTTTTGAATGTTCATTCTGCATGTTTTTGCAAATCATCATGTGTGTGTGTATAAAATAATAAAACATATAAACCTTCACCCACACGGGCTTAGAGAAAAGGAAGATTTTGGGCCATCATGTCACCATCCTCTGACCTAGGGACCACAGCATGGACACTCTATTAATGAGCATTAGGGAAATAAATAGTAACACAGAGTGCTCATCCTCTCCAACCTTTAACTTCATCCATGTGGCAAAAATAGACCAGAATCTCAGTACATCTTTCCACCAAAATCTCTTTTAAAAGCTGAGGCTGTCTGTCTATGTATTCCCTTACTGTTCACCCTACTTCCTTACAGGTTCCTTACCCAGCACACAGCACTCAGAGCTTAAAGAAAAAAAAAAAAAAAAACTTTCCTTTAATAGCAGTCCCTGATCATTTTGGCAACAAGGACCAGTTTCATGGAAGACAATTTTTTTTTTTCATGGACCAGGAATTGGGGGATGGTTTTGGGATGATCCAAGTGCATTACTTGTATTGTGAAATTTATTTCTATTATTATTGCATCAGCTTCACTTCAGGTCATCTGGCATTCGATTCTACAGGTTGAGGATGCTTGCTTTAATACATAAAAACTCTCTTTTTCTCTTTCATAAAAACTCTCTCCCACTGTCATGCATACACATCATTACTTAAGCACTTGATAGAGAATGGAAAAAGAAAGCCAACATGAAGAAAAAAAAAAAAGAAAACCAACATGGAGTTTGTTGACATCTATTTTATTCCTTTATTACAGAAAAATAATGCTTAGAACAGTTCTGCATTTCCTCCTGTGACTTCTTATTAATAGATGCTTTGTTTTCTTTTTTCCATGTCCTAATCACAGTCAGCAATCATATACTGCCAGACCCCCTCATAGAATTTTTTCATTTTGGTTTTGTGCTCTGTTTGGGTCACTGCTTTGTACCAGCAAACAGTCAAGCTTTCAAAATTCACCTGGCAGGAAAAAGGAGCCAAAAAGAAGGCTGGTGTTCCTGGCAGGGTACAGAGGCACTGGCAGAAGGTGTGCCTAAGGCAGAACCCAGAGGAACCACAGTCGTCCTGGTCAACTCTTTTGAATGAGTGAACCTATCAATAATTCAGGCTTACCATCTCTACGAGCAGTATCTTTAAAAAACGCTTTCTTTGTCTTTGAAAAATGTTTCTGGCATCTCTGAAAGCAATATGCACACATGCCAACTGTATACTAAAAAGCAAACAAACAACCCAGGGAAATAATGGATTAAAGGCATCGCTCTCTTCATGAAGGAGGAGGAAAAGAAACATCACTAAAGCCTCACCTTGCCATTTAAATGAAATCAGAGATAAAACAAGGAAAAAAAAAACCTCAGTGGAGACTGTGAAATATAGACCTTTTTCATATGAAAAGCCAGCATAATTTTTACTTATCTTTTATGCATGCTTTAGGCCATAAATTGATATGGCTTTATCTATGATTTTAAAAATTCATGATTCAATTTTGAAGAAATGGAATAGTTAGCATGTATAAGATGATTCTTACTCACTACTATTCTAAGATATTTTTATAACATTTTGATACCAGATCTAAAGCAAAAATCTTCTTCCTGAATTCCCTAATTTTGGATGTCTCTGTGAAAAATTGACATTTATCCCTGACATCGAATCAAAAAAACAGTACTAAAGTCACAAAATGTATACCACAGAGCATATAGGTCTAACTAACATAGTGCTGTATAAGGGGAGGAAGTGTTCATGGTTGGAAATATATGAAGAACACCGGTGCAGGCATGCCAAGCCGAACTGCGTCTCAATCTTCATCATGTTCAGGACCATCAGTCAAAGAGCTGCCTGCACTGCCCACCCGGCCCAGAGTGTGAGGCTTCCTAACACACTTCCCCACGTTCCCAGGTGCTCCAAAGATGCCAAACGGATTTCAGCTTCTTGGTTGGCATGTGACTTCTTCCTGCGGTGCCTCTGGACAGGAGCTTTGAAAAAGCAAGGAAACTGGGCAAACACAGCCTGGAGCTGCAACATGTGGAGGAAAGAGAAGGTATGACCCTCGTACAACATGGGTTGTCAGGAGAGATTTACTATTATTATCGTTGTTATTTTAGCTTAAACTTCAATTTTGCATTTTATCATCCTGATGATAATTTCATCCTGGGAAGGTATAATGTAGGAAAAGAAAAAAAGTGGAAATCACACAGAATTTAGGCACTGCAGGGCAATAAGTGCATACAAAGACAACGCGCCCTAGAGAAATAGAAGGGTCACGAGTCCTGCAGACATAGGTTGACCAGTTAATCCCAACCGTGAAACTGAAAAGTGGCACAAATGAAGCTGTAGCAGAAACACTTCAGTTTTCTACCTAGAAAAATATATGAGTTCTTCCCTCTTTACTTCTAATGTGTATTTCCACTCATAGCCAGTTCAACTGAATTAATTTTTGTCCCCAGTCCTTTGGTCCACGTGTCTGACATCTGTTTTTCTCTAGATAGATGGGGTTCAGCCTAGTGAAGGAAAAGGGTCAGACTCTTCCCTTTAGGAAGGAGAAAGAAAGTATATGCACCCAGATGTTAAATTCTGTAAACTCCAAATCACCTTCCTCACCTGCTTAAGACCCTCTCAACTTTCAGTGAGATTATTATCTTCAGGAGTCAGCATTCTGTTTTTTCCATCTAATCATGCCATCTTCAAATCTGTACTTTGCACTGACACAGAATAAGCCATCCATAATCAAAGTATAACTTACCTATTTATAAAAACACAAGTGAACACAGATGCTATTGGTACATTTTCAGATCATGAATATAAGAAAAAATCATTCTACTCTGACCTATTCATAGTACGGTTCTTCAACAGGTGCCCTGTTTAATTTTAATTCACCCACTTATGAGATTGAGCCCTTTGCCACTCAGACAGTGTCTTTTTAATGCACTCTGTTGAGTCCTGTGTTCATATATTTATTGAAACGTATTTCTTTTTTGCTAATTTTTAGGAAGTCTTTATATACTTTGGGCAACAGCTTTAGTTGTAAACATGAGTATAGATATATAGATATATCTTCTCTCAATGAATGGTTTGCTTTATCACTCTCTTAACTGTCTCTTTTAATTAACAAAAGTCTTTAATTTTAATGTGCTCCAAATGATCATTTATTTCCCCTGTACTAGTAGTGATGGACAGTTGGAAACAAAAAAACTTACTCCAAGGGCAAAAAGTTATTTTCCCGTATTATTTTCTAGAGGTTTTTTACAATTTAAATGTATAGTCAGGTTAGCATTCATGTTATTAGTGGCATAAAGAAGGCATCAAAAATTGTATTTCTCCAATTAATCAGTGAAAAGAATGCTCTTTTTTCCAATTAATCCATTTCTCCAATTAATCAATTAATTCTCCAATTAATCTCCCATTAATCAGTGAAAAGAATGCTCTTTTTCACTGGTCCATGGAGCCACATTTGTCAATATTAAGTACCTGTGTGTGAGTGTGAGTGTGTGCGTGTGTGTGGTGGGCACCCACGTGTGCTTGCCCACCTCTTTCAGGAGTCTCGCTGGCATCTCATTACTGCTGCCCTCGCCCTTCCATCATAGCACACTCTGCTAATTGCCGCAGGTTCATCATCACTTTTGAGCAAGAAAATAATGTCTTCTGCTTGTTCTCTCTCTTAATGTTGGTTCTTTTCACTGCCATGGAAACGTTGCATTCTGCTTCGGGGAAAATGACCTCCTGGGATTTCTTTTTGGTATTTGCTATAACAGTAAATCTCTAGAGTACTTTTTGTGTGAGAATTGGGTCTTTAAATTAAACATGGAGACTTCCAATCCATGGGTATAAGACATTCCTCTACTTATTTGTCTATTTCTTCCTACAAAACTGAGTCATTTTCCAAGAAGAAACCTTGTACATTTTTTAGTGTGCTTATTCCTAGAAATTTGATTTTCTATGGTACTGTAAATGGTGAAATGTTATTTTCTCACTAGCTCATTCTTGTCTAAAAATGTAAATGATTTCTGGATAATAATTTTGCATCTGAGAACGTTGCTCAACTCATTAACTGAAAGTTCATAGAATATTTTAAATTTTCTGTATAATCAAATAAAATGTCTTCAAATAATTAACATTGTATTTTTCATCCCTCTCTTGTTTTTTACCATCTTTTGACTTATTTCACTCTCCAGAAACACCAGTAAATTTAAATACAAATAGTACACAAGCATCTTGTCAAAAGTTCAATATTTGGCAAGTCATTTCCTATAGCATTTTGTACACAATATTTTGTGGATTAATGATTCCATATTTAAGTAATTCTTATCAAACATTTCACATTTCATCATACATTTTCACATCATCACATCCTTGCACTATCAAGATCATCGTGTTGTGTTTCTTTTTTCCATTAATGTAGTGAATTGATTGATTGAACTAAAAGATTTTAAATATTTACAAAGGTGAAAATAATAGTTCAGTGTATTTCCATATGTCTATTAGATTCACCAATTATCAACACATAGTCAACAGTATTTTATCTATACTCCCCCACTTTCATGTGACTATTTTGAGGTACTACACTATACCATTTTTTACACCTGAGTTAATAATAGAGATATTATATGGAAAATATAATATTATAATAATAACAAAATTTTACAATTCTGCTATTTGGTTTCCCTCAGTTTTTCCCAATATATTTTCTTCAATAAATATATACTTATCTAGGGCTGATTCACTTGAATTGTAATCCAAACACATTCCTTAGTCTATACCCACCCCCATATTTTAATTTTGCTTAATTTAGTTCATGACGACACTAAATCAAATTTACACATTTCTGGATTTTGCTGATTGCTTTCCTTGTGGTACTTAATGTGTTTTTCTGATCCACATACTTACTGTAAAGTACTATGCAGATCTCGAGTCTTGATCAGAGTCAATTTCTTAGTTTGACAAGAAGAATTAGTGGTTGTTGCATTTTAAGTCCTGGTCTCGTCTGGAAAATCCCATGAATGGAGGAGCCTGGTGGGCTGCAGTCCATGGGGTCGCTAAGAGTCGGGCACGACTGAGCGACTTCACTTTCACTTTTCACTTTTATGCATTGGAGAAGGAAATGGCAACCCACTCCAGTGTTCTTGCCTGGAGAATCCCAGGGACATGGGAGCCTGGTGGGCTGCCGTCTATGGGGTTGCACAGAGTTGGACACGACTGAAGCGACTTAGCAGCAGCAGCAGCTAACACACTGTAAACGTGGAAAGTTTGGTTGTCCTTATTTTTTTATATAAAGATTAATCAGTATATTCAGGCTTTTGGAGACTAAAACATTTATTATAAAATTCACTATCATGTTTTTTTTTCTTTTATTTACTCCTTGATTTTAACAAACATTTGTGATCAGTTCCTTGAAATATTATTTAACATTGAATCATAAAATAGTGATATTATAATGTTGACATTTTTCATTGACTGTTTTGTAGGTCTGGGTAAAGTTCGTGCAGAAAAGACAAAAGTATTTTGGTTTATTTTCCTTTGTGGTTTTCAGATGATGACTCGTCTTCAGAGAACCTTCTAGCCAAATACTCTGTATTACTGTAAAAGTATGGCCTCATGCATCATATTAATATATCATCCACACTTAAACAAACTGCAGGTATTTCTATATTTGATGTTCAAATTATCTCCCATTTTGTTCAGAGGCATCCTGTAACATATACAGTGCTATCAGTTTTCTTTCTTTTTCTAGGTCTCATCCTATTTTTATTATGTTAAATTTTTACTTATTATTTTTAGTTTTATCTAAAAACAGCTATTATAACATCCAGAGAATCCAGAATCACTACCTAGTATCATAGCCAATGAGGAAACTATAATATCACTATTCGAATTTTATTGAAACTTGTTATATGAGACCAGTACATTAACAGGTTTTGTATATAATCCTTAGTTCTCAAAAAGGGTCTGGATATTGTACCATTTTTTGTTGTGTTTTAGTATGTCAAATCTACCAAAAATGCCATTTAGCAATATTGTTTCATGAATTTATTATCTTATGACTTCCTATCTTCTATTTGAGTGCAATTATGTCCATCCTCTGTTTTTTTGAGATGGAATCGAAGACCATTAATGTTTACTTTTATTATGCTGACACATTTTAAAGCTAAGTATTTTCCCTTAGGGGCTGCTTTAGCATCATCTCACAAATGGTATTTTATTATTTTTAAATAACAAATATTCTAATTATCATTATATTTTCTTCCTTGGCCTATTAAAGTATGCTTTTTAAATTTCTAAACATATAAGATTGTCTTATTATTATCAATTTCTAACTTACCTCCACTAAGGTCGGAGTACAAATTTCTATATAATTCAGTCATTTGAATTTTATTGAAACTTCTTATATGAGACCAGTACATTAACAGGTTTTCCATATAATCTTTAGTTCTCAAAAAGGGTCTGGATATTGTACCATTTTTTGTTGTGTTTTAATATGTCAAGCCTACCAAAAATGTCATCTGAGTTGTTCCATTGCTCTGTAATTCTCTTCACGTCCAATTAGTTTTGAGAGAAGTATGCCTACATTTATTTATATGACTTAGGATATGACCCTCATTATTTTATTATACAAGTAAGATATTATCAATTGCAAATAGATAAATAATGGAATAGATTTCCTGTGAATTCAAATTTTTATCATAATCTCTCTAATCATTAGTAATAATACCTGCTGTCAAATGTTACTTGGCATTAATAGAGTGATATCAGATATCAGTTCAGTCGCTCAGTTGTGTCCAATTCTTTGTGACCCCATGGACTGCAGCACACGAGGCTTCCCTGTCCATTACTAACTCATGGAGCTTACTTAAACTCAAGTACATCAAGTCCATGATGCCACCCAACTATCTCATCCTCTGTCATCTCCTTCTCTCCTGCCTTCAATATTTCCCAGCATCAGGGTCTTTTCCAATTAGCCAGTTCTTTGCATCAGGTGGCCAAATTATTGGAGTTTCAGCCTCAGCATCAGCCCTTCCAATGAATGTTCAGGCCTGATTTCCTGTAGCATGGACTGGTTGGATCTCCTTGCAGTCCAAGGGACTCTCAAGAGTCTTCTCCAACACCACACTTCAAAAGCATCAATTCTTCCATGCTCAACTTTCTTTACAGCCCAGCTCTCACATCCATACATGACTACTGGGAAAACCATAGCCTTGACTAGACGGACATTTGTTGGCAAAGCAATGTCTCTGCTTTTTAATATGCCATCTAGTTTGGTCATAACTTTTCTTCCAAAGAGCAAGCATTTTTTAATTTCATGGCTGCAGTCACCATCTGCAGTGATTTTGGAGCCCGAGAAAATAAAGACTCTCAGTGTTTCCACTTTTTCCCCCATCTATTTGCCATGAAGTGATGGGACCAGATGCCATGATCTTAGTTTTCTGAGTCTTGAGTTTTAAGCCAACTTTTTCACTCTCCTCTTTCACTTTCATCAAGAGGCTCTTTATTTCTTCTTTACTTTCTGCCATAAGACTGGCATCATCTGTATATCTAAGGTTATTGATATTTCTCCGAGCAATTTTGATTCCAGATTTTGCTTCATTCAGCCTGGCATTTTGCATGATGTACTCTGCATATAAGTTAAATAAGCAGGGTGACAATATACAGCCTCAACATACTCTTTTCACAAATTGGAACCTGTAAGTTGTTCCATGTCTGGTTCTAATTGTTACTTCTTGACCTGAATACAGATTTCTCAGGAGGCAGGACAGGTGGTCTGGTATTCCCATCTCTTGAAGAATTTTCCACAGTTTGTTGTGATTCACATAGTCAAAGCTTTGGTGTAGTCAATAAAGCAGAATAGCTGTTTTTATTGAATTCTCAAACTTTTTCAATGATCCAATGGATATTGGCAATTTGATCTCTGGTTCCTCTGCCTTTTCTAAATCCAGCTTCAATGTCTGGAAGTTCACAATTCATGCGCTATTGAAGCCTGGCTTGCAGAATTTTGAGAATTACTTTACTTGTGTGTGAGATGTGTCCAATTTTGTGGCAGTTTGAACATTTTTTGGCATTGCCTTTCTTTGGGATTGGAATGAAAACTTACCTTTTCCAGTCCTGTGGCCACTGCTGAGTTTTCCAAATTTGCTGGCATATTGAGTGTAGCACTTTCACAGCATCATCCTTTAGGATTTGAAATAGCTCAGCTGGAATTCCATCACCTCCACTAGCTTTGTTCATAGTGATGCTTCCTAAGGCCCACTTGACTTCACATGCCAGGATGTCTGGCTCTAGGAGAGTGATCACACCATTATGGTTATCTGGGTCATGAAGACTTTTTTGTATAGTTCTTCTGTGTATTCTTGCCACCTCTTCTTAATATTTTGGTCATTACATGTATGTTAATTTTTCCAGCCCTAAGTAATTTGTTCAAAAAGTTATACTTGATGTGTCTTATAAGCAATATATAGTTTTTTTTAAACACTCAAGCCTGACAATCCTGTTTTGTTTGGAGAGTTATTCCAATGACATGTATATAATTACTCATAGATTTAAAAAAAATTCTGTTACTCTTTGTTTTGTAATTATTCCAGATATTTTATATTTTAAAAATCTCCTGTCATGGCTTTCTTTATGATCTGATTGTGTGTATTATTTATTGTTCTATTTCCCAGGCATAGCTGTGCATTTAAGGTTGCTTAATGATTAACAAGGATTACAACATACTTTATGAATAGCCAACGACTAACATAAAGCTTTACTTTTATAAATCCCTATCCAGTATAAAGATTTTAGAACTCCTTAATATGTATTACCTCTATGATAATAATACACTATTACCAACATATATTATATGAAATGGGCCTCTGAAAAAGGGCCTTTAGAGTTTTCTTTAATATGTGAATATTATTGATTATATACCAGGTAAATTAGAAGCGGTCAAACAAGAGATGGCAAGAGTGAACATCGATATTTTAGGAATCAGTGAACTAAAATGGGTGAAGTAATTCAATGACCATTATATCTACTACTGTGGGCAAGAATCCCTTTAGGAAAAATGGAGTAGCCAACATAGTCAACAAAAGAGTCCAAAATTCAGTTCTTGGGGGCAATCTCAAAAATGACAGAAGGATCTCTGTTTGTTTCCAGGCAAGTCAATCAATATCACAGTAATCCAAGTCTGTCCCAACCAGTAACATGCTGAAGTAGCTGAAGTTGAATGATTCTATGAAGACCTACAAGACCTTCTAGAACTAACACCCCAAAAAGTTAGTTCTTTTAGATGTCCTCTTCATCATAGGGGACCAGAATGCAAAAGTAGGAAGTCAAGAAATACCTAGAGTAACAGGCAAATTTGTCCTTGGAGTACAGATGAAGCAGGGCAAAGGCTAACAGAGTGTTGAGACCGCCTCGACAAGCAGGGTTTCCGAAAGCGGGATACGGTGAGAGAATGAGAAATGAGACACAAGAATTCAGAGAAAAGTGAGGATCAGGGAACCAACACCGCTCCAAGGTGAAGGTGCAGACACTGAATCCAAGCCAGCTTTATTAGACATTCAGCCGTGAAGGAAAGAGTATGTGGGGAGTTAAGCTGTAACTCACTGGCCTTCAGGGCCAAAGAACAAAGTGATCATGAACCATTGAGTAACTAAGAAACAGTAATCAATAACAAATCAGTAACTCAGGCTGATATTCTTATCTATAGATTTTCCACCAGATACATAAAACATGTGACCTTGAGACGCCAGTTGAGAAACAGTCTGGGGTCAGTTTTCCGACCCCAGGATCATATCTTGTTTTCAAGACTATGAACTGTCCCCTCTGGAATTGTTCCAAGAGTCTCATGCCTTATAGCATCCAGTTTATCAATAATTATAAATTTCTTTTGCAGCCCTTGCCGGGGTCTGCTTTACTTTTATTTTTCCTGTCACTTATAACAGAGCTTTGCCAAGAGAATGCAAGGGTTATAGCAAACATCCTCTTCCAACAACACAAGAGAAGACTCTACACATGAACATCATCAGATGGTCAATACTGAAATCAGATTGATTATATTTGTGCAGCCAAAGAGTGAGAATCTCTATACAGTCAACAAAACAAGACTGGGAGTTGACTGTGTCTCAGATCACGAACTCCTTATTGCCAAATTCAGACTGAAATTGAAGAAAGTAGGGAAAACCACTAGACCATTCAGGTATGACCTAAATCAAATCCCTCACAATTATACAGTAGAAGTGACTAACAGAATCAAGGGGTTAGATATGATAGACAGAGTGCCTGAAGAACTATGGACAGAGGATCATGGCATTGTAAAGAAGGCAGTGATCAAGATCATCCCCAAGAAAAAGAAATGCAAAAAGGCAAAATGGTTGTCTGAGGAGGCCTTACAAACAGCTGAGAAAAGACAAGAAGCGAAAGGCAAAGGTGAAAAGGAAAGATATACCCATTTGTATGCAGAGTTCCAAAGAATAGCAAGGAGAGATAAGAAAGCCTTCCTCAGTGATCTGTGCAAAGAAATAGAGGAAAATAATAGAATGAGAAAGACTAGAGGTCTCTTCAAGAAAGTTAGAGATACCAAGGGAACATTTCATGCAATGATGGGCACAATAAAGGACAGAAATTGTATGGACCTAACAGAAGCAGAAGATATTAACAAGAGGTGGCAAGAATACACAGAAGAACTATATAAAAAAGATCTTCATGCCCCAGATAATCATGATGGTATCATCACTCACCTAGAGCCAGACATCCTGGAATGTAAAGTCAAGTGGGCCTTAGAAAGCATCACTACGAACAAAGCTAGTGGAGGTGATGGAATTCCAGTTGATCTATTTCAAATCCTAAAGGATGATGCTGTGAAAGTGCTGCACTCAATATGTCAGCAAATTTGGAAAACTCAGCAGTGGCCACAGGACTGGAAAAGGTCAGTTTTCATTCCAATCCCAAAGAAAGACAATGCCAAAGAATGTTTAAAATACTGCACAATTGTACTCATCTCACAAGCTAGAAAAGTAATTCTCAAAATTCTACAAGCCAGGCTTCAACAGGACATGAACCGTGAACTTCCAGATATTCAAGCTGGATTTAGAAAAGTCAGAGGAACCAGAGATCAAATTGCCAACATACACTGGATCATCAAAAAAGCAAGAGAGTTATAGAACATCAAAAAAGCAAGAGAGTTACAAAAAATCAACTACTTCTGCTTTATTGACTACGCTAAAGACTTTGACTGTGTGGATCACAACAAACTGGAAAATTCTTCAAGAGATGGGAATACCAGACCACCTGACCTGCCTCCTGAGAAATCTGTATTCAGGTCAAGAAGTAACAATTAGAACCAGACATGGAACAACATACAGGTTCCAATTTGGGAAAAGAGTGTGTCGAGGCTGTATATTGTCATCCTGCTCATTTAACTTATATGCAGAGTACATCATGCAAAATTCTGGGCTGGATGAAGGAAAAGCTAGTATCAGGATTTCCAGGAGAAATATCAATAACCTTCGATATGCAGATGACACCACTCTTATGGCAGAAAGCGAAGAAGAAATAAAGAGCCTCTTGATGAAAGTGGAAGAGGAGAGTGAAAAAGTTGGCTTAAATTCAACATTGAAAAAACAAAGACCATGGCATCGGGTCCCATCACTTCATGTAACATAGATGTGGAAACAGTGGAAACAGTGAGAGACTTTATTTTCTTGGTCTCCAAAATCACTGCAGATGGTGACTGTAGCCATGAAATTAAAAGACACTTGCTCGTTGGAAGAAAAATTATGACCAACCTAGACAGTGTATTAAAAAGCAGAGATATTACTTTGCCAACAAACGTCTGTTTAGTCAAAGCTATGGTTTTTCCAGTTGTCATGTCTGGATGTGAGAGTTGGACTGTGAAGAAAGCTGAGTGCCAAGGAATTGATGCTTTTGAACTGTGGTGTTGGAGAAGACTCTTTAGAGTCACTTGGACTAAAATGAGATCCAACCAGTCCATGCTAAAGGAAATCAGTCCTGAATATTCATTGGAAGCACTGATGCTGAAGCTGAAACTCCAATACTTTGGCCACCTGATGCAGAGTACTCATTTGAAAAGACTCTGATGCTGGGAAAGATCGAAGGCAGAAGGAGAAGGGGACGACAGAGGATGAGAAGGTTGGATGGCATCACCACCTTGATGGACATGAGTTTGGGCAAATTCTGGGAGTTGGTGATGGACAGGGAAGCCTGGCATGCTGAAGTCCATGGGGTCGCAAAGAATCAGACACAGTTAGTACCTGAACTGAACTGATACATTATGTCAGGTTTTTAAATCAAAGACAATATATCAAGTATCCCTATTTGTCCTCAGTAAGAGAGCTGTTCCATGTTACTTCTGTAAATGCCATTAATAGAAATAAAGTTGTAACATGTTCTATTAAGATAAATGTGTGAATAAGTGAAATCACAAAATTTCAAACTATCTCCAACATCCTTCACTATCAATAAAACTAGTGTTGGTAGATTTTCCTAAATAATTTATTTTTGACCTAGAGATAACATACAAGACAATATTCCATTTGTCTCTTGTAATTCAAGTTCCTCTTGTGAGTGTTTGTGACTTTCTTCCACTGGTCCTTCACAGATTACACTTAAAATACTCAAGTTTTTGTATTGATGTACATATTTCAGTTTCTGCCTAAACGCTCTCTGAGAAGCTTGAAAAGAAAACACTCTCCCTCCATTGTGATATTTTCTTTTCTTCCTTCCCTTTAGGAAAACATTGATTTGCCTCCATGGTGTTCCCAATAGAAGCATGATTCTGTTTTTGTCTACCCTCTTGTTGATATACTGCGCTAGCGTCATTGATAAGTCCAGTACTGTTCTGGGATAGCTGGCAGCTGCCACTGCAGACAGCAGGGAGGATGGGTGGGGTCTAAAAGCTTAAAAATGCATTATAAGTAGGTAGCTGTTGTTCAGTCACTAAGTCATGTCTGACTCTTTACGACCCCATGGCCTGCAGCACGCCAGGCCTCCCTATCTTTCACCGTCTCCTGGAGTTTGCTCAAACTCATGTCCATTGAGTCGGTGATGCCATCAAACCATCTCATCCTCTGTCACCCGCTTCTCCTCCTGCACCCAATCGTTCCCAGCATAAGGGTCTTTTCCAATGAACAGGCTCTTTGCTTCAGGTGGCCAAAGTATTGGAGATTTAGCATGAGTCCTTCCAATGAATGTAAGACCAATGGACAATTTTTCATCAAAGGAAAATCCCAACTTCCTATTCAAATTAGTGAACATACATTTTGTTTATGTCAGTTGAAAATATCCTATGAGCAAATTAAATTTGCTGCATCTTAAATTGATACTTGTAATTCTGGTACATCACCAGATGGTAGAATTTTAGCATAAAAAGAGGCAAGAATTTTGACTTCTTGTAACTGTTCTTAGAATTCTCAAATCTTTTGTGTATTGTCATCAAGAGCTTGCATCTCTTAGCATCTACTTTAAAATATCACAAAGAAAAAGGATAATCCTTTAAGTGTTACTGTGAACATGAGTCTGTTCTTAATGAATTCTCCACCACAAATTTCCTTTTAAAATATCCACTTCTTCAACCTTGCACGTAAGCCTGTGTGCACAAATGTGTGTACACCTTCCACCAAAGTTCTCTTGAGAAATCACTTTTAGATCATTAAGGAAAAGTCAACATTCTAACCTGCAGTCACCATTCCACATAAATTAACTTTATTCCCATTGTTCTAGACATATTTCCCAGTTACCCCGTTTTTGATTTTTATCATATATCAGTGTCTGATAACTTGCAGAACTTGCAAAGGCTGTAGGTTTTTTCCCTCGAAATCAATTCAGTTCAATTCAACTCGATATTTGCTGAGTGCCTGCTTGAAAGCATAAGTCAGCTAATGTTGTTACCCTGTTGAAAGCACATCAATATTTCTCATTTCACTCAGAGTAAACACCAAAACCATGATAAGAACCCACAAGACCCTCTGTTACATGCCCCCTTCTCTCCCTGCCTGGCCTCTCACCAACTGTAATCCCAGGGTCAGTGAAGTCCTTGCCATCATTCCAGCAAACAAGCTGCCCACCTACCACCTGCATTTTTGATTCCTATTCCTATATTTAATATCCACATTACTAGCCTTCTAGCTTCTTAGAAGCAGTTTACCAGATGTCACCTTCCAAGTAAAGCCTACCCTGAGCATGGTGTATAAAAGCTTAATTAGGAAGACTCTCCTTCCCACGCACTGGCCACACTTAAATAAGGGAATAGCTTTGGATCCTTGCTTTCTTAGAACTCATATAGGAAGGTGTGATAACCTGTGCGAGCGCGCGCGCATGTATGTGTGTGTGTATGTGTGTGTGTTAGTCACTCAATTGTGTCTGACTTTTTGCCAGCCCATGGACTGTAGCCCACCAACCTCCTCTGTTCATGGGATTCTCCAGGCAAGAATATTGGAGTAGAAAATATTGGAATATTTCCTTCTCCAGGGGATCTTCCAGACCCAAGGATCAAACGTGCATCTCCTGCATTGCAGGCAGATTCTCTATCATCTGAGCCACCAGGGAAGCAATCTGGGTAGACAAGAAATGACAAATACTGCAAATAAGTAAATTTTAGAAGATGTTAGAATGGGACTACACAATGGCGATGAACTACAAAAGTATGTGAGGAAGGATTCAGGTCTCTGGAAGCAGGAACAGGGAAGGGACACAGGTCACCATTTTAGAAAAATGACTGGGGAATGAGACAATAGTATCATGTCTTTCGTATTTCTAAAGTCAGTTGATAATTTAATGCTATAGTAACAGCTAAAGATACAAGTTCTGAAATTCTATTTCAGTAAAAAATTAGAACTAACCCCATCAGAAAAAAACAATATCCTAAATGAAAAAGATTCTCTGTGTTTCAGGAAAGTCTTGAGCCTTAAGACCCTTTATAACATAAAAGAAAAGTAATGGTTCCATGAAAATACTTGTGGAATCACAAGCAAATGCCAAATTGACACAAAGATTAACTGCTGAGGGAGAAAGCTGCTGACTTGGACAGCTGTATAATCTAATTACCAACTGAGATTTTCAGCCAGGTTTATAGTACAGGGAATACAGAGGAATTTTTGCCTTACAGCCAGTAAAATCATGGATATGCTATTTTCATAAACTTTACAGAGTTTTTAAAATGACTAATTGGAGGCATACTAGAATCTCCCCTGAGATTAGCCAAAGATAAGGAGCCACGAAAACATAAGATTTTGCTTCAACAGATGCCAGAGTGCTCTAATCTACAATAATTAATCCTGTGAGGAGTTGAAACCAGTACACAAAGAGGCAAATGGAGCCAAAGACCTCATAACAACCCACTCACCTGCAGAGTCATGTGGAAACAGGGGTCTTTTCACTAAATAGTGTTTGAACAACTGCAGGTCCATACTCGAAAGAAGAAGAAGAAGAAAATAATACTGTATCATATTCTTAACAATAATTATTTCCAGACAGATCATCCATTTAATTATGAAAATACATCACTTGTGGCTTCCATAAGAAGAATTTAAGAAACTAACATGGGGAGAATTTCTGAAGCACTAGTTAAGCACTACATAAAAAGCTTCAACCATTATTGTAATATAGATAAATCAGACTATATTCAATTAGACTTTTGGTCCCTATTGGGCTTCCCTGGTAACTAAAATGGTAAAGCGTCTGCCTGCAATGAGGGAGTCCTGGGTTTGATCCCTGGGTCAGGAAGATCCCCTGGAGAAGGAAATGGCAAGCCACTCCAGAACTCTTGCCTGGAAAATTCCCTGGACAGAGGAGACTGGTAGGCTACAGTCCATGTGGTCGCAAAGAGTCAGACATGACTGAGCAACTTCACTTGGTCCATATTATTTGTAGCCCAGGTGGCCGCTAGTGATAAAGAGCCTGCTCGCCAATGCAGGAGATATAAGAGACATCTAATTCAATCCCTGGGTTGGGAAAATCCCCTAGAGGAGGAAATGGTAACCTACTCTAGTATTCTTGCCTGGAGAATTTGATGTACAGAGAAGCCTGGTGAGCTACAGTCCATGGAGTCACAAAGAGCGGGACTTGACTGAGTGACTGAGCACCATATTATTTAAAGAGTGAAAAAGCAGGCCCCACGTTGGAAGGCAGGATTGGCAATGCTTGTAATCAACAGAGGCCTTGAGTCTATACCTGTGGCGGATTCATTTTGATATTTGGTAAAACTAATACAATTATGTAAAGTTTAAAAATAAAATAAAATTTAAAAAATAAAAATAAAAAAATATACAGAGAACTCAATGTCAACTGAAAAAACATTTGCAAAAAACTAAATACCAATTTACTCCATCAAAAAATACACAAGAAACAAAAAATACACAAGCATTCATAAGAAGCACATATAGATTAGTTAATGAACAAATGAACACTGTTCATTTGGCATCATGAGTTTTCATGGAATAAGCTGGTTTCTCTTTGCATCCTTTCTTTTTGTAAAGAACGGTGACACTGAAAACAGAGAGATGGAGAGAGAGGTATATGTTTATGCGTCTATATAGAAATACAGAAATATAGATATATATAACCAGATATCTAAATATAGATATGGAAATAGTATATGTGTATGAGAAAAAAATTCATAAATTCCACACAATAAACATATGGCATGATGACTTCTTCACTGTTAAATAAAATAAAAGCAAAAAAACCTTACAACTGTTATTTCATCTTTAGACCACTTATCTGTAGATAAAAAAGAACAACAGAGAATATTTGGATAATATGCACTATGAAAGTGAAAGTGAAAGTGAAGTCGCTCAGTCATGTCCTATTCTTTGCGACCCCATGGACGGTAACCTACCGGGCTCTGTGGTCCATGGGATTTTCCAGTCCAGAATGCTGGAGTGGGCTGCCATTTCTTTCTCCAGGGGATCTTCTCAACCCAGGGATCGAACCCAGGTCTCGTGCATTGCAGACAGACGCTTTACTGTCTGAGCCACTAGGGAAGCCCTGGAGATATTTTTAAAATATCAGAATTATTTTGGTAATAAAATTTGACTAAAAACATCATTACTAACCTTGTCAGGGGATGTTTCTATTACTATTATTTGCCAATTTAATAGAAAAAATTAAATCAATTAAATTTTCTTTTTATACACTGTGTGGCCATTAGATACTATAGTATCTATAGTTATAGTAACTTGAATTTCAGCTTATTAATCATAATTACTGACTGCCAAAATTTACTAATGTGCTTTAGGCAATGCAAAAGAAAACATGTCTAAAATGTGAATTGATTTACTTGACTTTCTAAATAATCTAGTGAATAAGGTCATTTTACTATTAATTCAAAACTTTAATTATAGTAATGAATATTTATGGAAACATTGAAAAAATGTTTTGAAACAAAAAAAGTTTATAAAAAATGATAAAATCTGCATTTTGTATAATGGGAATTTATGAAATTAGTCTGAATTCAGAGGCAAGAGACACAATTATCATATTATTCTTCTTTCCATTGGTTTTACTTCTATTTTTATTAGATAACTGATTTTTTTCTTTTTAACTTGTATTATTGAAGATTAGAAATCATGGCTTTGATTTTTATGTTAAGTACACATATTTTTTCAGTTTTTGTGTGTCAATTTTGTATAAAGTGCCTGTCTTGAAAAACATAATGCCAAAGTCTTTCCTGCCTTTTCCTTTAAGCATTATTACATATGACAATAATATCTGCAGCTCTTGCAGTTCTGTTAGGCACATGGGTTGGCATCGCCCCTTTTGACAGAAGAAGGGATACGTGTAAAGCCTTGTATCTGAACATAAGCAATGATGCAACCAGTCCATTCTGAAGGAGATCAGCCCTGGGATTTCTTTGGAGGGAATGATGCTAAAGCTGAAACTCCAGTACTTTGGCCACCTCATGCGAAGAGTTGACTCATTGGAAAAGACTCTGATGCTGGGAGGGATTGGGGGCAGGAGGAGAAGGGGATGACAGAGGATGAGATAGCTGGATGGCATCACTGACTCGATGGATGTGAGTCTGAGTGAACTCCGGGAGTTGGTGATGGACAGGGAGGCCTGGTGTGCTGCAATTCATGGGGTCGCAAAGAGTCGGACATGACTGAGCGACTGAACTGAACTGAACTGAAGAATTACATGACCAGACTTGTGAATAAGACCCTCATAACGGTGCCTGGGCACACAATTGCTTCATAAACGCGCAGGATGCCTCCGAGGCATTCACTGCATGAAGCTACATAGTTCATCCAAGGATGGGCTCCTTCATTCTCTCCAGGAAACCTGGGGACTCTGCTTTTGATTTCTGTACTTCAACAGTAACTGTTCTGTTCTTTGATATTTTACTCACCACACAAAATGTCCATGCTTAATTTTTTTTAAAAAATGAGTTTTCTGAACATTTTTAAAGGAAAATTAAAATCACTTGATGTATCCTGCATTAATGGCCCTCTTTCACATATATTGTTAATGTACATCTACAAGTGTTCCCATAGATAGATGGAAGGAGACAGATATAGATATCAAATGTAATTTCCAAATGACTTGTTACCATGCTATGGATTTACCCTGGCTTCCCTGGTGGCTCAGAAGGTAAAGCATCTGCCTGCAATGAGGGAGACCTGGGTTCAATCCCTGGGTCGGGAAGATCCCCTGGCAAAGGAAATGGCAACCCACTCCATTACTCTTGCCTGGAGAATCCCATGGATGGAGGAGCCTGGTAGGCTACAGTCCATGGGGTTGCAAAGAGTTGGACATGACTGAGCGACTTCCCTTCACTTTTTATGGATTTACCCAGCAGAAAACTTAAATGAAGCTGAAAAGTCAGTTACAATGTTTAAGTTTGGCTGGTTCTCCCACACACCTCCAGGGCTAACTTGGTCCATCTTCAAGATTCAGCCCCTGACAGTTCACTAACCACATGCCTCATGCACCCCCTTGAGTCCCCAAGTTCCCTCTGAGCTGAATGGATAAAGGTGCCTGGTGTAGTCGGTGAGACCGTCAGCACCCCAGTGAGCAATGCCCAAGTAGCCCCATAAACTGACACCACCATGGATCGGTGTTCCCAGGAGTCACACACGATACAGACTGCACTCTTGACTGTCAGAAAGTCGCCAGGGAAAGGGGAGCAGGTAAGTGGGTGATGCAAGTCCTTCTGGCGTGGAAGCCACTCCTATGTTTGGAGGTTGTCACAGAAACCAGAGAATACTCGTCCCTCTGAAAGTCCATTCTCCACTGACAACGTCGAGGTGGTTGGCATCTGGAGATAGCCCACCAGGCACAAGCATTCACAGAAAGGTAAATGTGGACAGCGTCGTTGTTCTAAGGCAGGCTGTGATAAAGCATCTTATTTGAGAACTACAGAAGCAGTCTATTGTGGTCTTCATCTTGCAAATGATGAAGGATGCATGCAGAAGTTACTCAAAGTCAGGGGCAGAGATGGACCTCGGCAACAGAGTTTGTACTCTCTCACCTTTCACCATGTAATTGCTTAACAAATGATTTATCCAGTTAAATGAGCATCCCCATTACTGTTGGTGAAAAAGGTTGATAATGGACATATTCAATAAGTAAAAGTTACATCAAAGGGTCAAGTTATTTCAATACAATTGCTAAGTTTACAAAAGATGAGAGAAGCACCACTGATTTTGAGAAAAATCTGATGTGACCAGTGACAACCGATTTACTACTGAATCATTAAAAGAGTTGAATACATTTTCATGTATCAAGTTGTATCCCAGTGCAGGGAAGCATTTAATTAGGGATATTCACCTCAAATAAGTATGTAAACAATTTATTTTTAAAGTCTATAAATTATTTAGAGATTAGTAGAGTGATTTGATGAATGATTTGCATAACATTACTTGATAAGCAGTTATGTCACAAAGTTCTTTTAATAAAAATGCATAAATTTAATCTTGATATATTTACATAAATTTACATTCCTTTACTTGTTTTTATATTTTGAGTGTCACTAGATGTATCACCATTTATTCAGCTGTTCACCTATTATGGGTATTAATTTCATTCTATTTGCTATTATAAATAATGTTTTGATACATGTTTCTTTAAGTACAGGTGCTGATATTTATATGGAAAAGATTCCCAGGAGTAGAATTGTTGGGTTGAAATAAATACACTTTTAATTGTAATATGTATTATGGAAGAGCTAGCTGCAAAGAACAATTTACATTTCCAAGAAAATGTATCAGAGGGCCATGAGGCTGACATTCCCCCTTGGCAATATCATCCTTTTTCAAATTGTTTCTAGGCATATAAGTGGGAAATAATATCTCATTATTATTTTAATTTATATTTTCTGACAACTTGGGAGTTTGAATTTTATTTACGTGCTTATTTCCATCAGGACTCAGCCACTCCCTGAATTTCTGTTGCACTCCATCAGATTTCCTATGACTTTCTCTTAAAAACAAGCCACTTATGGTGTCCTCTGCCATTTCTTCCCTAACCTGTCTATGAGAAGAGTTTCTTCCCCAACCTGCAGCCACCCATCCTAGAGTTAGTCCTCTTGATTAGCTTAACTTTCCAGAAAAATTCTAGGATGAGTATTCTCCTGTGACGTCCATCAACCTAAGCCTTTTCTTTCTTTCTTTCTTTCTTCTGTCCATCCATTCTATTCTTTTTATTGAGTTCTATTTTTCTGCAGCCTCTTAAGCCTACATATGTTAATAAACTTTTGCTATCACATAGCCCGCATTCCAATACAAAGTCTTTATTCATTTTAGTTGCTGTAATTTGAAGAATAAACCTCTTTTTCTGATGTGAAACTCCCCACCATCATGAGCAGAGAGGGGTAAAAGTCTTCTGAGGAACAGAAAAATCAACCAAGTCTAGCAGAATTAGGACCAAACCTGACTCATGGAGAGAGCCACGATGAATTCCTCCCTGACCTCAGCAACAACAGAACACAAAAGGCATGGAACAAGTGGCAAAGCTAAAACTGCCAGCAGAGGAAGGAGGTAATTTAGCCTAAGAAAAATTTTGACAAAAATAATTTGTAATGTGAGTATACTGTAAAAGGAAAATCATTTAAGCAAATGTTGAACTTAAAAGCAAAGCCAAGAAAGAAGCGTACTTCCTTCAGAGAGCTGAAGGAAAATATTGTCCATTTAGAGATAAATTCATCAGACTATCTTACAGCCATGAAACGTATTTGAGCCATGCATGCAAAGCCGCTTCAATCCTGTCTGAACCATGACCCCATGGACTGTAGCCCACCAGGCTCCTCTGTCCATGGGATTCTCGAGGCAAGAATACTGCAGTGGGTTGCCATTCCTTTCTCCAGGGGATCTTCCCAACCCAGGGATCGAACTCAGGTCACTTAAGTCTCCTGCACTGGCAGGCAGGCTCTTCATTAGTGCCGCTTGGGAAGCCCAAGAAGCCAGAAACACAACCTTATGGGATCTAGCAACATGCTCTCTAAGAGCAACCTCTGATTTTATTTTGACTTAATTTGATTTCTTACAGGAAGACAGACAAGGCTGGAATGTGAATACCCAATCGACACTGACAAGTGTAATACTTATCCATTTAACACATATTTATGCTTAAGTTTCTAAATTATCCCTATAATTATTGTGAATATCATAAGCCTGCACCTGAGAAAGATTAACAAACTAACCATATTGAAGACTTGTTATTAAGATGATCCAGCTGGGGAACAGCTACTGACCCATTATAAACCCCCTTCCATATCAACATCATTCTTCAGGGACCAGAATAAAACAGATGTCCTTTAAATTATTACAATTTCACACATGATCCCTGTAAAACTGAAAACATTTCCACATTTAACCTGACAAAATATTATTATTTTTCAATACAGAGATTAATTTGTGACTCTCCTGGAAACATTAATTAGGATATGTTTGTTAAGGACCCAATACTAATATAGCCAAGTCAAACAATTAAAGAATTATGCATTAATTAGTTCATACAGTTTTTGTTGTGGTTGTTAAATATTTACAATATGACAAGAGGAATACACAATGAGTATTAAATTGTCAATGCCCTTATGCTCAGGTCTGGGAGTGTAAATACACAAACAGGCAACTGACAGGTCATACATGACAAAGAGAACTCTGATCATACTGTGTGTAGCAGGGAGCCTGGCAAACCAATCTGTGACTTCAGCAGCAACTGTCCCAGAACGATCAGAGCTTGATCAACAATGGCCAGCTACCCTATTTTGTCCTCTTTTCTTCCTTCTCCCTGCCTCCTCTGCTTCTAACTCATGAGCAAACAGAGAAAGCCAAATTTGCTCCCCAGGTCAGTCACATAGGATACCCTGCCTCTGGTTAGCCACCTCCAACTTCCCTTCCCCCATGCCCATATCGTCCAATCAGAGAACTTGATCGGGTTATCACAGATGGTGATGACATGCGTCTATTTCAGAAATGTCATGCCCCACTTCTCTGCTTCCACCAGAGTCTGAATTTCTGTTTCAAATGTGATTCCTGTGATTCAAATGTGACTCATACTTCTCAAGAACAAGGAACTTGCCCTACTTGATTCTGAATTCTCAATACCTGTCTCCAAGTACTGCTTCACATTATTTACTAAGTTGAAAAGAACTGAATAGCTGGACAGGTGTACCTAGAGCCAGACATCCTGGAATATGAAGTCAAGTGGGCCTTAGAAAGCATCAGTACGAACAAAGCTACTGGAAGTGATGGAATTCCAGTTGAGCTATTTCAAATCCTGAAAGATGATGCTGTGAAAGTGCTGCACTCAATATGCCAGCAAATTTGGAAAACTCAGCAGTGGCCACAGGACTGGAAAAGGTCAGTTTTCATTCCAATCCCAAAGAAAGGCAATGCCAAAGAATGCTCACACTACTGCAGATTTGCACTCATCTCACACGCTAGTAAAGTAGTGCTCAAAATTCTCCAAGCCAGGCTTCAGCAATACATGAATCATGAACTTCCAGATGTTCAACCTGGTTTTTGAAAAGGTAGAGGAACCAGAGATCAAATTGCAAACATTCGCTGGATCATCAAAAAAGCAAGAGAGTTCCAGAAAAACATCTATTTCTGCTTCATTGTCTATGTCAAAGCCTTTGACTATGTGGATCACAATAAACTGTGGAAAATTCTGAAAGAGATGGGAATACCAGACCACATGACCTGCCTCTTGAGAAATGTATATGCAGGTCAGGAAGCAACAGTTAGAACTGGACGTGGAATAACAGACTGGTTCCAAATAGGAAAAGGAGTATGTCAAGGATGTATATGTAGGTATATGAAACATATATGTAGGTCAGTCAGTCAGTTCAGTCGCTCAGTCGTGTCCGACTCTTTGCGACCCCATCAATCGCAGCACACCAGGCCTGCCTGTCCATCATCAACTCCTGGAGTTTACTCAAACTCATGTCCATTGAGTCAGTGATGCCATCCAGCCATCTCATCCTCTGTCGTCCCCTTCTCCTCCTGCCCCCGATCCCGCCCAGCATCAGAGTCTTTTCCAATGAGTCAACTCTTCGCATGAGGTGGCCAAAGTACTGGAGTTTCAGCTTTAGCATCAGTCATTCCAATGAACACCCAGGACTGATCTCCTTCGGAACGCACTGGTTGGATCTCCTTGCAGTCCAAGGGACTCCCAAGAGTCTTCTCCAACACCACAGTTCAAAAGCATTAATTCTTCGGCGCTCAGCTTTCTTCACAGTCCAACTCTGACATCCATACATGACCACAGGAAAAACCATAGCATTGACTAGAAGGACCTTGTTGGCAAAGTAATGTCTCTGCTTTTGAATATGCTACCTAGGTTGGTCACAACTTTCCTTCCAAGGAGTAAGCGTCTTTTAATTTCATGGCTGCAGTCACCATCTGTAGTGATTTTGGAGCCCCCCAAAATAAAGTCTGGCACTGTTTCCACTGTTTCCCCATCTATTTCCCATGAAGTGATGGGACCAGATGCCATGATCTTCATTTTCTGAATGTTGAGTTTTAAGCCAACTTTTTCACTCTCCCCTTTCACTTTCATCAAGAGGCTTTTGAGTTCCTCTTCACTTTCTGCCATAAGGGTGGTGTCATCTGCATATCTGAGGTTATTGATATTTCTCCCGGCAATCTTGATTCCAGCTTGTGCTTCTTCCAGTCCAGCATTTCTCATGATGTACTCTGCATATACGTTAAATAAGCAGGGTGACAATATACAGCCTTGACGTACTCCTTTTCCTATTTGGAACCAGTCTGTTGTTCCATGTCCTGTTCTAACTGTTGCTTCCTGACCTGCATACAGGTTTCTCAAGAGGCAGGTCAGGTGTTCTGGTATTCCCATCTCTTTCAGAATTTTCCACATTTTCTTGTGATCCACACAGTCAATGGCTTTGGCATAGTCAATAAAGCAGAAATAGATGTTTTTCTGGAACTCTCTTGCTTTGTCCATGAACCAGCGGATGTTGGCAATTTGATCTCTGGTTCCTCTGCCTTTTCTAAAACCAGCTTGAACATCTGGAAATTCACGGTTCACGTATTGCTGAAGACTGGCTTGGAGAATTTTGAGCATCACTTTACTAGCACCACTGCTGATCTCTAGAAAATGCGACTTCTTAAAGTTTTCCTCAAAATTGGAAGCCACAAGATAAATCGTAATAATAGGGAAAATCGATTTGTTAATAACTTGACAATAGAAAAGACTAAAAAGTGGGAAGAAGATAGGAGAATGATAACTATCCTCCAGGTGTGAAATAATGAAGCAGTGGTATAGAAAGAGCAACAGTTGCAGAGCAGTTTCCATGCAAGTACCAACCGAAATGAAAACAAAAACTGTCAGCTAATTAGCCTCCAATTAAAATAAATAAATTAATTTTTAAAAAAGGTAATGAGATTACTGTTGAAAGAATGTATATAATTTTTGTATACCTACTGCCACTTTACTTCTTGATTCTCTAGGGGAATTTAAAACTTCATTTACTTTATGGGACCCAGTTCATAGCCTCTGAAGATATCTTTCAAATGTAATATTAGAGAGATAATAAGTTTTCCATTTTTAAATTCAGACTTTAATGGGAAAAGTGGGATTAAACAAACCAAATATGTACGATTGCACAAGTGGCAAAAGCTTTTAACTTCTGCATATTAGCTAAGTTTCCAAAGAAAGATATTCATGTGAAAACCTAGAAAAAGTGTCACTCTTGCTGTATCTTTATATCTTCCTTCATGCAGAGGTTAGTTATTAGAGACCTTTAAGATTAATTTGTGTCCCTTTGTAAATTCTCCATATTTCACTGCTATGCTGAAAAATTTAGTAAAGGATAAAACACATATATTCATAATACTATCCTATTAATAGAACAAGTTCCTCTACCTGTCATAGTGCAGAAGGAAGTATTTTTTGTTTGTGTTGTTTCTTTTTTAATAGGACATGATTGGTAGATGCTTCTGCTGTTCTTATAACCTCTTTAAATTCTTTAGTGAAGCAGCAGCTAAGGATTCATTATCAGTGATAATTAATCCAGATAGGAAATCATTTAGCTACTTACAGGGAAAAATGCATTCAAGCAAAGCTCATGATCTGAGTAATTTAGAAAGTTGCCTTTGATAAGACATAGCTGGTTGCTCTGGTTTCTGTCAGCAGAGAAAGAGGTTGATTGCGAATTTATATTGTTACTGAACTGATTCTGTTGAAAGATTTAATATTGATTCAGCCTGTAGTAACTTCTATTCTGAATACTGATTTATTAAAACAGAATGCTTCCCCTGTCAGACTCAATAATTTTAATAAAATGTTTAGTCCTCTTGATCGTGTGTATGTGCAGATCTATTTGAAAATTGGAAGTTCTATCAAATATAATAGAGGCAATAATATACTAAGAAAGTCCCTCTGGTCAGAATAACATATTATTAAATAAGATGCATTAAATATTAATGAAAAATTATATGAATAATATTTTAAACACTCAATTCATTTTATAAGGTTTTCCAAGTTAAATTAAATTGTATAATATTTTACTCAAAGACTGTTATAGAAATGACTTCACAATTTATATTACAGAAAGAAAAGGAGAAACAGAATTAATTGGAGCTATCTAGAAAATTACATCCCATGGACAGAGGAGCCTGGCAGGCTACAGTCCGTGGGGTTGCAAGAGTTGGACATGATCTAGCGACAAACCACCATCACTAGAAATGAAATATTATGGACTTAATATTATGGACTATATATTGATTCTATATATTATCTATATTATGTCAAAACGCCAAGATATAACAAAAACAGAAAGTGGGGTTTCAATGGTTAAAAAAATAAGTACAGGCAGTCCTAAATGATTGGTAGTTTCTAGCTCAAAAGATCTTTCAGTTGTTTAGTATTTAGATTACGTGTTCACTCTGAAATTTTTTTTTAATTTTTTTACAAATGGTAGAGATATTTCCAGGCCAGTCCATTTAACCTATAATGTCAATTACAAGCATGGGTTTTATTAGCCTGACTTTGGATCTTGGAAGCAGAAGGCATATGAAACAGTACCATAAAGGGAGGCATGAAAGCAATAGAGAAGCTTCTTTTCTCTTTTTCTTAATTTGATTTTTTTCTTTCTGTTCACAGACACAGCCTATGGTCATATTTTGATTCACTTTTTTTTTTTTTTTTTTTAGCGTTTTTGCTTTTCTAGACTCTTTAGAATGTTTATGGAGGTGTCATCCTCAACAGCACATTACAGCAACAGGTTCAGGTTCGCGGGACCTTTGAATGGCATCCATCTGCAAAGTTAATTAGGGTACCTAAGATATCCTAAAGGCATCAGGAAGGAGGGAAAGAGAAACAAAAGTACATAACCTTCACTGAATAGCTACTGCTACTGCTGTTTAGTTGCTAAGTTGTGTCAAGCTCTTTGCAACCCCATGGACTACAGCCCTCCAGGCTCCTCTGTCTATGGAATTTCCTAGGCAAGAATACTGGAGTGGGTTGTCATTTCCTTCTCCAGAGGGTCTCCCTGACCCAGGGATCAAACTCACATCTTGTGCTTGGCAGGCATGTTGTTTGCCACTGAGCCACTAGGGAAGCCTGAATAGCTAATAGCTGTGCTTTTAAAATGGAGAAGGCAACGGCAGCCCACTCCAGTATTCCTGCATGGAGAATCCCAAGGAGAGAGGAGTCTCATGGGCTACAGTCCATGGGGTCTCATGGGCTACAGTCCATGGGGTCGCAAAGAGTCGGACACGACTGAAGTGACAGCATGTGCTGATAAGAACGATGCAACTACCTCCAGATCTTCAAATACAGATAATGTTTTTCTGTTAAAACAGTCAGTAAAATTTAAAAAAAATCAGTAAATTATCTGTGATGGGAGAAGATGGTGGTAACTAGAAACAAAAGAACTTATGACTCTAGACTCAATGCTTCTTTGCAAATACATACTTACAAATACATGAATACATACATGGGTGCATGCATGTGTGTGCATGTGATACACAATCCACTGTCAGTGTTAGAAGATGAGGGGAGAGAAGGTGGAGGGGAGTGTCTTTACGGGGACAATTTTAGTCATATCCTGCCTTTCGAAACATGAAGTCCCAGTTATGTATCTTATACCATTCCCAAGAGGAAATTTGTCAACCCAGGTTAGGAAGCTTATCATAGAAATGGAAGCAAGCGGCCATCTTTCTAAAAGGTGCCCTTCCTGGAGCAGATGAGCAAAGACATACAAAGTGTCCTCCAGCGTATTTCTGACCATCAACACCAGAGCCTGTCACTGTGGTAGGTGGCCTCTCTGCCCTGGGAAACATACCAGATTTCATTCGTGCACCTTCAAAGAGCACCAAGTACCAAAGAAGTCCTGGGGCAGCTTTAGCGAGGGTTGTGTTTTCTGTGAAAGCAGTTTTATGTCCAGAAAATTCCATGGGGATCATGGAGTCACATCCAGTCAGAGCTTCACTTGCTTGTGTGCAAGTAAGTGCTTCCGTCTCTCTCCCTGTTTTCTCCTCATCCCATTCAGAGGTGTGAAACCTGCCTTCTCCTATCTATGTAGTGTCAAAAAGAAGTGATTTGACATCAGGAAACCCATAGTTTTATTCCATCTCTGCCACTCTTCAGCAGTGTCATGTATCAGACAATTTCCTTCTTTTTCTGCCCTTGACATGACAATGAAGTGCTTCGATCCTTGGAGTGAAATAGAATTGAGAGTCGCTTCTAAGAGCTGCAGCAGAAAATCAGTGAAGGATGTAGTGTTCCATGAGGAACTGGATGATTGGCAGAATTCTACTGAGATAGCTTTTTTAGCCCACTTTCCTACAACTTCCTCAAACATGTCCTGCAACGATTTCCTGAAATATGTCCTGCCAACCTTTATTCTAACAGAGAGCATGAGCTCCAAGGTGAGGAGATAGAGCTCACCCTTGGGCAAATAGAATAATTCATTGCAGGTGAATTTGGCACTTGTTCTGTTACTTATTTTCAAATTTACCCTTTACCTCACTACTTTATTTTCATGATGCTACATTTTGCTTATGCAAGGAATTCCAAAGCAAATTAATATGACAGTCAATCTTCCTTCCGTCTTAAACTCTAAAACTCTGAATTCCTTTACAAAAATCTCCCTAGTCAAAGCTATAGTCAGGTGTGTATTTGGATCATAAAGAAGGCTGAGTGCTGCTGAAGAATTGATGCTTTTGAATTGTGGTGCTGGAGAAGACTCTTCAGAATCCCTTGGACTGCAAGGAGATGCAACCAGTCAATCCTAAATGAAATCAGTCCTGAAGATTCATTGGAAGGATTGAGGCTGAAACTGAAACTCCAATACTTTGGCCACCTGATACAAAGAGTCCACTTATTGGAGAAAAACAAAACAAAACAAAAACCTGATTCTGGGAAAGACTGAGGGCAGGAGGAGAAGAGGTGACAGAGGATGAACTGGTTGGATAGCATCACTGATTCAATGGACATAAGTTTGTGCAAACTGCTGGAGACAGTGAAGGACAGGGAACCCAGGTGTGCTGCAGTCCATGAGGTCACAAAGAGCCAGAGCCATTTTAGCAACCGAACAATACAATGCAAAGATCTTATTCATATTGTATTTTTTCATCTATCTTAAATGTACATAGCGTTGTTTTACATCTTAACTTTTGACTCCAATTATATATCACAGTATCTGAATAGATATGTTTATCTTATTCTTCTGAATGGCTTCAGCAGTGTTGTACTTCATTAGACTGACTTATCGTAATTATCTATCTGCCAAACTAGGGAGAGAATTATCCATTGTCTTCAGTCTTTTACTATGATTATGCCACAAAGACTTATACATATATCCATATGCCACAAACACTTATAAATATCTCCATATGTCTGTTGGAGAAATGTCCACCAATGAAATTTCTGGATCAAAATTTAAGTGTATTGTCATTATTCTGTCTAAATTGTGCCAGTTAGGACCTATGATCAATTTTCTCCCCATAGAATAAAATGTGCTGCGTTGCAGATAAACAGTCACTCAAGTTGGATGAAAGTAGTGCAGTATTGCTCAGTGCACTGAATCTGGTCAATGTATTTAAATCCCACAGTTTTAATTCAGTGGTAGACCGACTTGAAGACATACAAATCCCCTTGTTTGAATTTCCCCACCTATAGATGTTTGTAAAAATACCCGCCTAGTAGACTCTTTTAAATGTTTAATGAGATCACCTTTGCTAAAGTCATTTAGAACACTGTCTAGTACACAGTGAGTCCTCAGAAAGTGCCAACAGCTTCTCCACCACATCATCACCAACCACTCAATATTCATTTGCACCCACACTTTGACTGTCTGTCTGCCTAACAGTTTTGAGTGATGAGTATACACTTACATTGTCAACTAATATTTTTCACTGAGAGCCTGGATGTTGAGCTTCCCTGGTACCTCAGCTGGTAAAGAATCCACCTGCAATGCAGGAGACCCCAGTTCGATTCCTGGGTCAGGAAGATCCGCTGGAGAAGGGATAGGCTACCCACTCCAGTATTCTTGGGCTTCCCTGGTGGCTCAGCTGGTAAAGGATCCACCAGCAATGCAGGAGATGTGGGTTCAATCTCTGGGTTGGGAAGATCCCCTGGAGAAGGGAAAGGCTACCCATTCCAGTATTCTGCCCTGGAGAATTCCATGGACCCATAGGGTCACAAATAGTCAAACATGACAGAGTGACATTCACTTTCACTTTTATACACTTACATTGTCAACTAATATCTTTCATTGAGAGGCTGAATGTTGAGCAGGTTTTATTTTGTTATATCCATGGTGTGCAAACTGTGGGAGCATATGGCTCCTAATTAGGCTCAATCATGATGGAGAATGACTGTTTAAGGGGTCAGTTAGCACCCCTCTAGAGGTTACACTCTTTCATAAACACAATAAGTGCACAACTCTGTAAGACGTGACTTAAGACTAAGCGAGGTGTAGGAGGCATATCGCTAGTGACAGTATTTAACACGCTGGCATTGCTTTTTAGCTACAGTTGTAGAATTGCCACAAAGATTCCATCACTGACAACAGAGTGAAATATTGATACAGTAATTAGTTTTTTGTGCCATATGTTTCGATTTTTTGCATATAGTTATTATGCAGCACAGATTCCTCAGAAGACACTTCGGAGAACAGGAATCACAGCAAGATGTCAAGATTTTGCTAGAAAGAACCAGAACCTTCCCCGATGTGACCCAAATAGAAACAATTTGCTACTGCACCTGTCTTCTTTGATTTAGTGTGACAGATGTTCAAAGAATATAAGGACCTGTCCAGAAAGAGGCAAGCAGAATAAGCTTTTCTCTTCCCTTTGCATTCTCTCCTTCTTCATTTCTACCCTTATCCTCAGCCTGGTTGATAGTTTTGTGATTGATAATGAATACCAGGCATCTACAGAAAGAAGCCTTGCTTTTGTCTTCAGCAGTGATGTGAAAGCAGAATCATTAATCATCCCTGCGTATGTTTTATAGCAATGATTCTGGTCTTTATAAATATTTGAAGACATAATTATGCAATAGGTTGTAAAACATCTTGAATTACTGAAGTTTTTGCTTTTATAATGCCCATCCTTCTAGAGCTGCTGGCTGACCTGTAGACCATCGGAACTGAAGAATTACCCTCACCCCACCTGGATGATAATACTACACTCAGGAGGAATAATAAAGACACTTAACCAGAAATTATGTAGCAGTTCAGCACAAGGAGGGATGCTATTTAAGGAAAGGAAGAACAATGCACTTGTTTTTCTTTGTCAAGAACCTCATATACTAAAATGTGCTATACAGATGAGTGTAGTTATGACCAACTTGAAGCATAAAATTTTTTTGTTGAAGACAAAATGACACATTATACTCTCTACAGGTTGACTCTTTTCAAGAACTGCTGAATCACAAGGAGCCATGTTATCTGAAAACTGCATCGCCAGTGCCATTCTATTTAGGACATAAAGCCACCTACTGCCCCGCCAGCCCCGTCCTAGGAGGTCCAGAACAGAACACTGGTCTTAAGTCTATAAATAAGTGTGCAGGTTATAGTGTTTTCTAAGCATATTCATATTGTTAAATGTTAATACGTGGTTCTTATTACCAAGGATGGGTTCCAGCATCCATGCGCTCTCTGGAGGGTGGGCAGGAGTGTGGGTAGGGTTTGGGCAGGGGGCAGTGAGGCCAGGCAGGGGGAGAGGGACCAGTGATTGGATCTCAGTTGGCCGTTGATCTGAGCAGCCCTTTGGGATTCTTGACTGTTCTTCTGTTACCCCTTTCCCCAGAGGGAGAACTTCTTCTCAGAAAGCACATGTTGATGCTGCTGAAAATATAAGACTATCTCCGCTCACTCAAGTAAATTAAAGACAATATTGCCCCCAAAGAGCAGCGTTCCGCCACCTGGAGGCAATCAGGGTTGAAGGGAAACATTAACTGTGACATACTACAAATGTTCTAGGGTTTCCCTGTGGACAGACAGTAGTGAATCTGCCCGCAATTTGGGAAACCCAGGTTTGATCCCTGGGTCGGGAAGATCCCCTGGAGAAGGGAATCATAACCCACTCCAGTATTCTTGCCTGGAGAATCCCATGGACAGAGGAGCCTGGTGGGCTACAGTCCATGGGGATCTCAGAGTTGGACACGACTGAGTGACTAACACTGACTGACTGATAAATGTTTTAGTCTGGAGTTGGATAGAGATTCTTATTTTTAAACCAATTTACTCATCTTTTTCTTGGGTCTGCCGTCTAGCTGTTTGTTGACAGTTTGTTCTACCGAAAATGGGTATAATAAACCCGTATGTATTAGTTTCTTACTGCTGCATAACCATCACCACAAATTCAATAGCTTACAGCACCACGCATTTCTCAGCAGTTTGCATGGGTCAGGGTTCTGAGCTGGTTTGGCTGGGCTCGCATCGCGCTAAGCTGCAACCAGGTGGCAGCCGCTGCTGGGGTGATGAGGGGCTCAACTGGGGAAGGGCACCAATCCAAGTTCCCTCAGGTGGCTGGCTGAAGTTATTTCCACGTGGTATAAGATTCACATCACTTTACTTCTTCAAAACCAGACAGGAAAAGAAACTAAGACTGCTCACAGCAGCATCTTATATCCATCCCATCATCTTTATACTATGCTAGTGATGCATATACTATGCAAGTCACAGGTTCTACCCACACCTGAGAAGAAGGTGTGAACACCAGGAGGTGAGCAGCCATGGGCCATATTAAAGTCTCTTCATATGAACGTCTGTCAGCCTGTAGAGTGAAGAATATGCCTACAAATGCTGTGATGGAGAGCTGGAAAAATACCATATATGAAATAAATGTTTAGTAGATTATGAACAGCTCACAGGTAAAAAAATATGACTTACATTTTCCCTTTGAAAAGAGAAGCATTTAATAAAGAATGCTATCAGTATACTGAGTTGGCAAAAAGTAGGGCTTCCCAGGTGGCTCAGTGGTAAAGAATCTGCCTGCCAATGCAGGACCTGAAGGAGACGTGGGTTCAACCCATGGGTCTGGAAGATCCGCTGGAGGAGGAAATGACAACCCACTCCAGTATTCTTGCCTGGAAAATCCCATGGACAGAGGAGCCTGGAGGGCTACAGTCTATAGGGTTGCAAAGGATCAAATGGGACTGAGGGTGCCCTTATGGCCAAAAGTTCATTCATTTCCATCTTATAGAAATGAACTTTTCCACAAGATCTTAAGGAAAAACCCAAATGAACTTCAGGGCCTACCCAATAAAAGCACCTGAAGAAAGCGACAGACTGACTTGAAATTTGATAACAGCCTGGTACGGACTGAATACTTGTGTATCCCCCATCCATTCCTATGTTCCAGTTTTGGCCCTCAACACATTGCTGTGTGAAGGTAGGACCTTTGGGAGGTAATAAGGCTTAGATTAGATCAGAAGTCTGGGGCCCACAGCCTACAATTTGTGCCCTTATAAGAGGAGGAAGACAGGGCAGAGCTCTCTTGTTCTCTGCCATTTCAAGATACATTAAGAAAGTTTCCTTCTCTGAGTCAGAAAAAGGGCTCTCACAATGCAGGGGACATGAGTTTGATTCCTGGTCAGGGAAATAAGGTCCCACATATTGTGTAGCAACTAAGCCCGGGCGCTGCAACTAGAAAGTCTGCACGCCGCAACTAAGACATGAAGTGATCTGGGGGCTTCCCTGGGGGCTCAGATGGTAAAGAATCTGCCTACAATGCAAGAGACCTGGGCTTCACCCCTATATTAGGAAGATTCTCTGGAGAAGGAAATGGTAAGCCACTCCAATATTCTTGCCTGGAGAATTCCCTGGACAGAGGAGCCTGGTGGGCTACGGACCATGGGGTTGCAAAGAGCGATGAACACACACGCAGGACCCAAACCTGCCAGCACCTTGATTTAGGACTTCCCGGCCTCCAGAACGGTGAGAAATTAACACCTGTTTCTCAAGCCATCCAATCTATGGCGTTTTGTTAGGGCAGTCCAATCTTGCTAACACAACAGCCCATATTTTTTCTTCTGTATTATCAAATTTGGGTTGAAATCCCTTCACTGTTTGTATAGAGACTGCTGAACTGAATTTTAGCTATTACATAATATAAAGAAGTGGATCTCAACCATGAGTCATTTTCTCTAAAACTTTTTGAAAATTAAGAAGGAAGTTACACTTTATAGAACAATTTATGTTCAATGTGTTTTTCCCTGAGTCTATCAAGAATGTGAAAGGAAATGAAGGACTTAATTCCCCTCTAGAAAACCACATATAGTGCAGACTAAAAAGGCACATGTGTGCTGCATGGGAAAATAGCCCATCCGCACTAGTCATGTCAGCTGCAGATTTAAATGACAAAGCAGTGGAGAACAGGGCCTGAATAACTGGAACCACAGGAAGAGGAACCAAGGCATTAAGGCTTCTAAACAGGATTTTCTGTTGCTTTTTCAGGCAAGCCCACACGGGAAAGGCTCTGGAAAACCATTTCTTTTCAGGATATAAACTCAAGTGAAGCTGATAATTAGCAAAGCATCTAGCCTGAAGGGATAGTTTATGTATTAAAATGCAAAGTAACAAGTGATTTATGCTGCCAGTGAGTGGGCTTTAATACGCGTCTGTCCATTTACTTGTTTCCCCTACTCGCATGAGATGAATGCTGACTGCATGCCGGCTGCATACAAGGTTTGGAGGGCTGGATGGAAATGTATATGGCACGGTTTATAAGAGCAAAGTGCTAAGATCTGTTCAGATATTCCTAGAAATATGCTGGTTTGAGACTCACTTTCTGATGGAAAGTGAAGCAGACTATTCATAGCAGACAAGGAGGGTGAGCATTTGGGGGTGTTTTCTGTGTATAGAACATCTGCTTCCTTGACGATTTCCAAACCTCTAGGGGATATCAGTGGGTAAGGTTCCTCTTTGCTCCCTTGGAAAATTCCTTGTGTGTCACTAGGAGTGTTGATCCCTGGGGAATTAAGCTAGGGGAACAGCAAAAGTTTCACTCAGGAAAATACGGTAAGCATGTCAAGTACCATTTTATACAATATGTGTCAGACACACTGTCCCAACAAATGATTTTCATTCACTTTGTTTTCCCTCTCTGAGATGTTTTTTTTCTTTTTATTATATGTAGCACTAGCTTGCAAACTCATCCAAAACCCACAGATATCCATGACATTTCAGGGGAAAAGAAAAATAATACTCCTTTGCCATAGAAGCATAAGCTTCAGATGACCGATTGTGTGGTTAATAAGGAATGCCCCACACAGAAACTCAGATCTTCTTTTGAGTTCTGGTTCTGCCTCTCACTGATGGAGGGGCTTTGTCTGGGTCTGTCATTCTTAATCACTGTGGGTCAAATTCCTTTGACAATAAAATTACAAGGACAGAAAGTTTACTCAAAAGAGCACCAGTGTGGATCAAAAATGGGTTGCCCTTGTCAGAATTGACAGACACAATATCTTAAAAATCCATCCACAGAAATTTAGAGGATCCTAAAAAATTGAGGTTAAGAATTTAAGATCATCCCAGAAGAAGGAGAGGGTGGGATGAACGGAGAAAGTAAGCCTACATATATACCCTAATATACACGACCACGTGTAAAGTAGACAACCAGCAGGAAGCTGCAGTGTAAACATGGGGAGCCCAGCCTGGCACTCTGTGATGAGCTGGAGGGATTGGTTGAAGAGGGGAGGGAGGCTCAAGAGGGAGTGTATATACGTATAATTACGGCTGATTTGTGCTGTTGTATGGCAGAAACCAACACAACATTGCAAAGAAATTTTCCTTCAATTAAAAAAATAAATTTAAGGGAAAAAAAATTAGATAACCTGGATTCTGCAACATTTCTGTTCTCTGACACTGTCCCAACAATATGAATCCCTTTCCTATGAAAACAGAACAATTTGGAACAAATGAACAAAGAACCAGATCCTTGGGTTTAGTCTTGGTTTACTCCTTAAATGAAAATATAAAATTTCTGGAACTGGTGAGGTTTTAGATAGCATCCTTCTGCACAAGAGAACTCCCATGATGTGATCTGGCATTTAAACATCCAAGTCAATATGCGGTCAGATAAACAGTGCCAATAAAATGCCACTAATATATTCCTCCATGGAAATAAAAATCATTTTAACAACCAAAGTGTTTTCATATTGGTCAAAGAAAGAGCTTTAGGCAAAGTAAAAGCAGCTTTCATTAAATAATAATTGAATAATAAAATAAGGAAAGTCATTTAGACTTTATGCTAAGAAAGAAATTCTCAGAAATGTTAATAACTTAAATGCCACTCTTATTGGTTTGGCTTAAATGTAGAAAATAAAAATAACTTAAAAAAAATCTGAGCAACAGTGACTACCATCTCTTCAAATATAATGTCAAAATAATCACAGCCCCAAATATTTGATACATCACCCCAAAAATGGGTGCAAAGTAGAGTGAGGTTATAAATGAGGGGGAAGAATGGAATCTTATAATAGTCACATTGTATAACTGATAGTTTTCTTAATCAAATGATTTTTTCTGAGTTTACTTCAAGTACATTTTCTGACATAACATTCAATATGTTTATACCATTTTACTAAGTGTGAAATTATCTCTATATATAACTCCAAGCAAAATAAATTGAGTCCTATAACTTTCATGAGCATTTTAGCAGGAATGAAATCTCCAGATGACAAGTGACATCAGTTGATGCCCAAGCCATTTCTGAAAGTCTCACACATCATTATTTCTCATGATTGCCAGACACCTGTCACAGTTGCTTTAAATGTGAGTGAACATCTTAATGCTTTCAGACATTATATGCTTTCAGACACCTAGACATTGAGTCTATGGTGAATGGTACTCTACCACGATTCTACCATTGGAAGAAAGAAAAATTGGAAGATCAGAAAATTGGAATCTTCTCAAACCGCAGGCCACTATTAAGTCCTGTAATGAATTAAAATGTTATCTTTTTAATAATGGACCCATCTTTAATAATCATTCTAATCAATTTAAAAATTTGAAATTTTTAAAAACATAATTGTTTGGTGTTTAGTCACTAAGTTTTACCACCCCATGGATTGCAGCCCTCCAAGCTCCTCTGTCCATGGGATTTCCCAGGCAAGAATACTGTAGTGGGTTGCCTTTTCCTTCTCCAGAGGATTTTCTTGACCCATGGATGGAACCCATGTCTCCTACATTGGTAGGCAGATTCTTACAACTGAATCTCCAGAGAAATCACCTGGTATATGAAGCTAATTTTTTCAACAATTTTATCCTCCTGAATATAAAATACCAGTTAATGTTGAAACTTTTTTCCATGATAATGAGATTATATTTTATATAAAACTTCTCCAACTCCATTGTGGATGAGACAGGAAAGGAGCATTCCCTAGGTATAGAGCAGATAAGGGTTATGGTCAGGTCAGATTCAGATTAATTAAAAATTATAAAATGATCTAACTTTGACTAAAAAGATGAAGGCCAGTCTCTTGAGACAATTGGACAGACATTCATGGTGTCTACCGGAAGTCCATTCCTCTTTCTTTCTTAGGAATAGAATCCCAGTTTAATTTTGGGCAGCATTGTCTCTGCAACAAAATGCTTCCAGAATCACAAGAAGAGGTTCTGGCTGCTGAAAAGCAACTGGATATCACAGAAAAGCTTTTGAAATCTTGCCAACAGGTTTATATTTGTTTCTTTGTGTCTGTGTTTAATTTTTGCCTTTGTACCTTGAGACAGAGGATGAAAGTCACAAGCACATTGTAGAAATGTGAAAATACAGCTAGATCCTGGGATGGCCATGACACAGACTGCTGAGGTTGATTGGCTGCTTTGGGGAAGAGTGGGTAAGATGACTTCTTTTTGGCTAAGCCCCTGTAGATGATTTCTGTTACGTGCTATAGTCTGAGCAAACATTAAGAATTACCCAGCAGATGTCACAGTGCACCCAGAGCTATCTACATCTAATGCAACTAAGGTAAAGGGAATGTCTTTTCATCCTAGTCATGGCTATTCATATTGCATATTTCTAGAAAGATACACAATATATCAGCATCATATATTGTTTTCTGTTTTACCTAAAGTGATAATGCCTTTAGAGTAATGCTTATCAAAATAGCAATAATAAGTCACTACATTTTATGAGTTGGCATTTATAATAGTAGGAAAACTCTTTAAGAGTATAAAGAGTGGAAATAATACATTCAGTCAGTTTACTCTCTGAGTCATGTCCAACTCTTTGCGACCCCATGGACTGCAGCACCCCAGGCCTCCCTGTCCATCACCAACTCCCGGAGCTTACTCAAACTCCTGTGCATTGACTCAGTGATGCCATCCAACCATCTCATTCGCTTTTGTCCCCTTCTCCTCCCGCCTTCAATCTTTCCCAGCAACAGGGTCTTTACCAATGAGTCAGTTCTTCACATCAGGTGGCCAAAGAACTGAAGTTTCACCTTCAGCATCAGTCCTTCCAATGAATATTCAGGACTGATTTCCTTTAGGAGGGACTGGTTGGATCTCCTTGCAAACCAAGGGACTCTCAAGAGGCTTCTCCAACACCACAGTTCAAAAGCATCAATTCTTTGGCGCTCAGCTTTCTTTATAGTCCAAGTCTCACGTCCATACATGACTACTGGAAAAACCATAGCTTTGACTAGATGGACCTTTGTTGGCAAATTAATGTCTCTGCTTTTTAACATTCTATCTAGGCTAGTCATAGCTTTTCTTCCAAGGAGCAACCGTCTTTTTATTTCATGGCTGCAGTCACCATCTGCAGTGATTTTGGAGACCAAGAAAATAAAATCTCTCACTGTTTCCATTGTTTCCTCATCTATTTGCCTTGAATTGTTGGGACAAGATACCATGATCTTAGTTTTCTGAATGTTGAGTTTTAAGCCAACTTTTTCACTCTCCTCTTTCACTTTCATCAAGAGGCTCTTTAGTTCTTCTTCACTTTCTGCCATAAGGGTGGTGTCATCTGCATAACTGAGGTTATTGATGTTTCTCCCAGCAATCTGGATTTCAGCTTGTGCTTTATCCAGCCCAGCATTTTGCATGATGTACTCTGCATATAAATTAAATAAGCAGGGTGACTATATACAGCCTTGATGTACTCCTTTCCTGATTTGGAACCAATCTGTTGTTCCATGTCCAGTTCTAACTGTTGTTTCTTGACCTGCATACAGATTTCTCAGGAGGCATGTCAGGTGGTCTGGTATTCCCATCTCTTGAAGAATTTTCCACAGTTTGTAGTGTGATCCACACAGTCAAAGGCTTTGGCATAGTCAATAAAGCAGAAGTAGATATTTTTATGGAACTCTCTTGCTTTTTTGACGATCCAATGTATGTTGGCAATTTGATTTCTGGTTCCTCTACCTTTTCTAAATCTAGCTTGAACATCTGGAAGTTCATGGGTCACATACTGTTGAAGCCTGGCTTGAAGAATTTTGAGCATTACTTTGCTAGCATGTGAGATGAGTGCAATTGTACGGTAATTTGAATATTCTTTGGCTTTGTCTTTCTTTGCGATTGGAATGAAAAGTGACCTTTTCCAGACCTTGGCCACTGCTGAGTTTTCCAAATTTGCTGGCATATTGAGTGCAGCACTTTAAAAACATCATCTTTTAGGATTTGAAATATCTCAACTGGAATTCCATCACCTCCGCTAGCTTTGTTCATAGTGATGCTTCCTAAGTCCCACTTTGACTTCACATTCCAGGATGTCTTGCTCTAGGTTGGTGATGACACCATCATGGTTATCTGGGTCATGAAGATCTTTTTGTATAGTTCTTCTGTGTATTCTCGCCACCTCTTCTTAATATCTTCTACTTCTGTTAGGTCTACACGCAGTAGACCTAACATGCAGTAGGGAAGGAAAATTCAAAACATACAGTTTAAAGACTATCTAATATTGAATACATTTTCTCAGGTGACCCTGAAGAATGCAGGATCAAATAATTTATTTTTTTCATCTGCAGTAATATGAATCCCCAAGCTACATGAGAATATCCTATTTTCAAATAAGTAGAAAAAATTACCAGTGGGAAGATTTTTAAAATATGCCTTTCTAATAAAATTGCTTCAAATAGATTCTCCCTATATATGTTCAGCCATCTCTAATATCAGAAATTAGTTTCCAGTGTTTATCATACAGCAATGGAGCTCATTTAAAATGTACAAATGGTTACTGTCTCCCTAGCTTTGTCAATAGCAAAGCAGGAATATATTTTACAGTTAAAATCTATGGACTGATCAGCTTATTTTACAAAGAGCGCTCCAGATTGTTAATTTCCCTAAAATGTGCACAGTTAACATCAAGTTTTCCATGATTCTTATGCTTTTTTTCCCAGCCTGACTGACAGCTTTAGAAGTTTTCATGTATCACAAAAGCCATAATTTCCAAGCAAAATTATATGTTTTCAAAGCAGCAAACAGAACCTCAAATTAAACAAATAACGTTCTCATGATGAAAGTTCAAGAACTAAAGAGCTTTATCAATACAAAGTGTATCATTTCTTAAAGAATATCCTACTATTCTCTAAGTAAGTGGGTTTTAATGTGGGAATTCCGTATCTGAAACATAATTTACACTGATTTTTTTTTTCTGTTGCTGTTAAATGTTCAAGTTGTGTGTTTCAAAAATACCTCTGGACATAGACATTTTTAGTGCTTATAATTAAACATGACATATAAAGGCATTTGGGATGTTAACATATTGGTAATAAATAAAAGTGTTGCTCATATATGCTCTTTGATATTATTGGAAAACTGCAAAAGGAAATATGTCAGCTTGGATGAATTCAATGCTACTTTCTGATTACCCTATTGTATATGATACTAAAGTAAAATCTACAAAAAGAATTTAGTTTACTTTTCATACAATATATGATGTCAGAATACACAATCTCAAAGGCACAATTTAATCAAGAGGCAAGAAGATTAGAGACAGCACTGATCAAAAAGTGAGGTTGACATGTGTTCACGGTCACCGTCTAGACACGCCCTCCACCCTCCATCAAAGCCTACTGCTTCCCCATATTTCTCCCTAGGCTGAAAGACACACCAACACACACACACGAACACACACACACACACGCACAACACACACATTCATTCTCAAATGCGCTTGGTAGTTTTCCTCCCTTCTCATCAGCAACTGTTCTCCTTAATAGTGAAAACTACAAAAGCAAACGCAACACTCACTAAGCGGCAATCTCAACTGAGTGAATTAACATCCTCATAAGGCAGCTCAGCACCGATGGTTTTAAAATACAAGTTGACTCTCCATTTAAATGAAGTCTCACCAATAGGAACTTGATTTTATAGAATATAAAATATGACCTCTGTGAGGAATTCCTACCAGGAAGGCTACTGAAACAGTCTTCCTGCTCTCAGGAAGTTTAGAAAAATGGGAAAGAACGCACAAAAGAAAAAAAGAGGAAAAAAGCTTTTTTGGGAATTGACAGAGATGGTAAAAGACAGTAAGTGCTCGACACAGAGTAATAATATTATTGACCATGAAAGTTTTCTGAGAAATACACAAAATAATATATTAGCACAATGCTTACTACATGTCAGTAATTTAGTGCTCTATTTCCTGAATTACCATTTGCACTGTGCTCATTTTTTCCCTGTAGCCCCGTACTGGAGATAAAATCCTGCTCAAGGCAGAGTCCAAGCTGGGCTCCAGTGTACATGGCTTTTTTTGCAAAACTTCACAGGCGTTGGGCCTGAGAGGGAAAGTGATAGTTGCTCAGTCGTGTCCCACTCTTTGCAACTCCATGGACTATACAGTCCATGGAATTCTCCAGGCCAGAATACTGGAGTGGGTAGCCTTTCCCTTTTCCAGGGGATCTTCCCAACCCAGGGATCAAGCCCAGGTTTCCTGCATTGCTTGTGGATTATTTACCAGCAGAGCCACAAGAGAAGCCCTGGGCCTATTAAAGTTAAAGGCAAAAAGTTTTATTGCCAAAATTAAATAAAGAATAAAGAAATTACAAAGGAGAAGTTTGTGAATTATGAGCATCATTTATAAAGCAAAGTAGAGCTGATTAAAAGTAAAGCATGAGCCTCTCTTTAAGTAATATTTATGGAAGAAATTATTATGTAGATTGATATAAATACAGAGACAAAACACAATGACCAACAAATCATAACTATCAGAGATGTTGTAAAATGAAACAAGTTTAATAAAATTAATAGTAATTATTTGTTGTTAACAGCAATATAATTATATTATCTGAACATAGTTATTATATACTATATTATATATTAGCATAATATGCAATGTATACTTAATATATATTATTAAATGCATCTTAATATAAATACATATTATATTATTCTATAATTGCTATATGGTAATATTATATATTAATATATAATCTACATAACATATATAAAGTTCACCATGTAACTGTTATGTTCACATATTCAATCATCATAAAAACCTATATAGTGGGTTTTACTATAATTTCTATTTAAACACGACAAATGGAGATGAGCAGAGGTAAATCTTACAGTCAACATAGGGAGACTGTAGAGTGTCTTTATCTAGATATCATTGGTCCTAAAGCCTGAACTGTGTACCTTACTATATACTGATACAGGGAGAGGTTGAACAAACTGTTCAAGGTTATATGGCAAACAGACTGATGGAAGTTGAACTCAGAGCAAGATTTTTTTTAAAGTGATTTTCAAAGATTAAGTATTGCACAGGAAAGGAGAATATTTTGTTAAAAGTTTCCATTCACAGAGATAGATACCGTTCTGATCTAAATATCATTTCATCAACACAGGTACATCTAAAACTTTTGAAAATATAATGAGAAAATACATAAATGCAATAGTAATGGGTGATTTAGCATAAGATGCCCTGATATAAATGTTCAAATGTACACATGTCCACACATACATATAAACACGAACAGGTGCTTATCAACTGTGTATTCTTCAACAACAACAACAAAAATAACAGGTTCAGTTCCAGGCGAGATGGCACAATCCTTTGCTGCAAACTCACCCTGCTAAGCACAACAATTAATATAATTCCTGGAAGTATGTCAGAGGCGATCAAAGGAGGGCTCTACAAGGCAGTAAAGAGAACAGAAATCAGTCTGGGACCCAGGACATAAGGAACAACACAGGGACAGGGCATACTACTTCCCCACCCAACAAGAGAAGCAAACCCAGGCTGGAAAGCTGGGTCCATCCTAGCCATTGAAGGCAGCCAACTGAGTGCATTCTTCCTCTGAATTAAATGAGTTCTTAGGTCAACATCATGATGGCCCCACAGACAAAGACCCCTGTTCAGTCCATAGAATTCTCCAGGCCAGAACAGTGGAGTGGGTAGCCTTTCCCTTCAGGGGATCTTCCCACCCCAGGGATCAAACTCAGGTCTCCCACACTGCAGATGAATTCTTTACCAGCTGAGCCACCAGACAAGCCCAAGAATGCTGAAGTGAGTAGCCTATCCCTTCTCCAGTGGATCTTCCTGACCCAGGAATCCAACTGGGGTCTCCTGCATTGCAGGTGGATTCTTTACCAACTGAGCATCAGGGAAGCCTTCACAGACAAGGACAAGCCCTCACAGACAGAAAATCCACTGGTAGGAGAAATACCTATTTATCCACAGGACCTGAGACCCCTGGCTCCCACCCAGAGAACCTGAAACAGGCAGATTCTCCCACACCTTGCAGCCTGAGAAGTCTCCCATGTCCTTCCCTGCCCATGTGCAGCAGGACGTAAAGTGCAGACTTAATGTCAAAGCCACTAATTATCTACTATAATCTTCTAAAGGTTCATCAAGATAAATCTTAATAGTATAAGCTAACAGACAAACAGATTATCCATACTCTCATGTTCTGCATATTCTCATTCAAAATTTATCTAATCCCATGTATCTTACAGAAAACTATAATACTTCCAAATTATAACATTAATAAGCACTAATTATAGCAATGTGAACTCTAATAGCAGGAAGTAGGTAGACAGACGGATAGATGATACAGAGAGATAGGTGATTCTTTAAACTGGAATAAGGAAACATTCTGTGTTTGAGAACAATATATTCTGTTTTGGGCATTATGTAAATGTAACATTAGATAAATGAACAGCTAAAGAAGGACTCTGTGTACTGAAAATGGTTAAAGGTGATGTGAGAAGACACGTTTTACTGTCAAATTGCATTTACAATAAGGGAAAGAGAAGTAAAGGGAAAATCTTAATATCTAATGAAAATTTATTTCAAGTTCATCCTAAATAATGCAGTCCAACTCCATAGTTACTATACTAAAGTAAAAAGTCACCTACCAATCTGGTTTACTTTAGTTCTCTAAAGAGGATCTTTATTATCAGTATATTAATCAATTGTGCAACTACATGACTTAATTTATAATTAGATTTCTGTGTCTCCAAAACCAGACAGATATCATTTCTATGGTGATGAGATAGCCTGTATATTTTCTTGGTTTTTAGGTGTCTTATAGTTATGAATGTATTTATAATTATTCTTCTAGCTAATATTCAAAGTGTTTATTTATATCACTTGTCTAATATCTACCATATCTGCAACTATTTTCACTTTGTTTCACTAATTTTTTATAATTATATCCATATATTTGCCCTCTCCTCTGGCTCCTCTGGTTTTCATTGAGCATTTTACATGAGCCAATGACCTTGCCTTCCTTAGCATATCAGTGTACTTCTTTAAAAACAGTTTGACCATTGCACTTAAATGACTAAAGAAGTGATAGATGCATATAGTAAAAAATATTCTATATTCATGAAAATTATTTACCACAGGTTTGCTCTTTCCTTTTGGTGTCACAGGACATAGCATTTAATGCAGAGAAAAATAATACCATACATCTCCTATGGAGGAAATGACAAATCCCATAAGCTTTCTGAATACTGACTAGGAAAATATTCTGGTCATATAATTATGAGCTTTATTATTTTGAGAAAACCTTACTAGTACTTAAATATATTTATAAATGCAAATATTTTAAAATGTATTTTGATTAATAGGAAAAGTGAAGGTCAACTGTATCCTGCCAGGTTGCTCTGTCCAAGGGATTCTCCAGGCAAGAATACTGGAATGGGTTGCCATTTCCTTCTCCAGGGGACCTTTCCAACCCATGGATGAACTTGCGTCTTCTCCATTGGCAGATGGATTCATTACCACTGAGCCATCAGGGAAGCACATGCATAAGTATTGGATTACCCAAAAAGTTCATTTGGGTTTTTTCTTAAGATGTTATGGAGAAACCCAAATGAATGTTTTGGCCAACTCAATACATAGTCTGTCTGGGAGTGAAATACTGTATTTGTGTCTCTTAGTCCAAATTTCCTAAGTCTTCCAGTCATTTAATTCTGTTCTATTTTCAAATGTAGTTTCTGTTCATACCTGCCTACCTATATTTCAAAAGAATTATCACCATGTCTCATTTTAAGAATAAACAGGGGAATTTGGAAGCCCAAATAAAAAGAGAAAAATGGTAAGATATCTAAATGACTCCTACCTTAAAATATATATAAGTCCATTAAAGAAACTTTTGAAATGGTTTATTAATTTCAGTTAATTTATGTTTTATTGACTCACATGGTTCTATATAGGTCAATGAGTCCACAGAAGATTACCATTTGAAAAATATAAACAATCTCAAAGTTGAAAGGGATAAAATTTGATTGAGACGCAGTGGAGATAATGTTCACTGTAGGGTAAAGGAAACTCTCAAATATAATTTAAGGGAAGGACAGTAGAAATGAACAAACTCCCCATTTTCAGTCCAGCTGCTAAAGTAGCAATGATAAAGCATCTGTCTTTACAAAATCTCTTCATTAGTGAAAACTGCATCTTTTTCCAAAGGAGGGAAATACCACCTCATACCATTGTTGAGGGAAGTAACTCAGAGCATGTACGTACAGTAAAATGAGGGCTGACAAGAGTAAACACACACACATATATATACGCTGCACTCAGTTGTGTCCAACTCTCTGTGGCCGCACGGACTGTAGCCCACCAGGCTCCTCTGTCCATGGCATTCTCTAGGCAAAATTACTGGAGTGGGCTGCCATGCCCTCCTCCAGGGGATCTTTCCTGTCCACAGATCAAACCCACAGGAAGCTTCTTCACCACTAGGAAGCCTATATACATACACACAGAAATACACACATATATGTGTGTATACACATATACAGTCCTACATGGTTTATCACACTCTGCCAGTCTCCAGTAAAATACATGAACAAAAGACAGTATCAGAAAAAGGTGAAATTTGAATTACTGTGAGTCTGAGCACCAAATAGAGGTGGATAAAAACAGACAAACCACAGCACCAGAAGTAGTAAGAACAGCAATGATAATCATATTAGCTTTTAGATGATAAAAGTTATAATTTTTGTATACACACATCTATATGTGACAGTGGACATTTTAGAGATGATTTGATGTATTTTTAATGTTATAAATACATTGGATTTCAATTTAAAAAAACAATATTTTTTTTTAATTTTTAAATTTACATAATTGTATTAGTTTTGCCAAATATCAAAATGAATCCACCACAGGTATACATGTGTTCCCCATCCTGAACCCTCCTCCCTCCTCCCTCCCCATACCATCCCTCTGGGTCGTCCCAGTGCACCAGCCCCAAGCATCCAGTATCGTGCATCGAACCTGGACTGGCAACTTGTTTCATACATGAAAAGAATACATTTGAATCAGTTCTAATGAGGTGGATGAAACTGGAGCCTATTATACAGAGTGAAGTAAGCCAGAAAGAAAAACACCAATACAGTATACTAACGCATATATATGGAATTTAGAAAGATGGTAACAATAACCCTGTGTACGAGACAGCAAAAGAGACACTGATGTATAGAACAGTCTTATGGACTCTGTGGGAGAGGGAGAGGGCGGGAAGATTTGGGAGAATAGCAATGAATCATGTAAAAAACAATATTTTTGAAAAAATGTCCATGACTCAATTTTATTTGTATATTCATATGCTAACCATACATTGTTGCTTTGAGGTTTTTTTTGTTTGTTTGTTTCAGACTATTTCCTTTTTTAGGACATAAATTGGATATTCAGGCCTTTAACACAAATTTCAAAATTAAAAAAAGGCTTTAAATCATCTAGTCTCTGCTTCTCACACCATCTCCCCCAGTCAATTTTCATGTCATCTTTCTTACAAAACAACTTTTTTGTTTCCTGTAAAAAGTATCAAACTGTGAGTCATGCTTTTTAATCTTGGATTTTCAAAAAGTACTTAACTTCCTGTCGCTTCAATCCCAACCATGACTTTTCAGTGAAAATACTCTGGCTATCATGTCCAGGATACAAAACAAAATCTCAAAATTATCAAAATCTCAAAATTATTTTTAGATATCAAAAATACCTAAAAAGGTAAATTATTTTCAGAGCATAACCTACCCATTAATTGTATAATATTATATAGTAAAATATTTAAAACTTGAAGAAATAATTGTATCACAGAAAGAGGGGACACATAGTCTGAATTTTTTCATAGAAGGATATCTAAGTAGAAACAATGGATAACAAGGCAATGGCATTAAGCCACTTTTAAGAAATATTTTACAAATTTGTATTTTTTTTAGAATATGACACAAAAATTGTTTGGTGGCAAATCATGTATACATTATTGTTTAAGCTTAGGAGATGGCTTCCCTTGAGTGTAAGTGTTTATTAACGGTTACTGGGGAAACTAGTTTAAATTCTCATCATCTATATAGTTTCAAACAATAAATCCTGTAGTTGAAAATTCTATTAGTACCATATTCATATCTTGACTTAAACAGGGCTTTTATTTCTCCTGAGTTGATTCCAAGATTCCTCATTGCTCCCTAGTATGGATGATACAATTTAAAAACTGGTTTTTTAACCAGGTCATACACACTCTGATTACGTCTAGATTTAGCAACCTAGTGTTTCAAGGTATCTCTCTATATGTGTACTAATCTAATCCCATACCACTGGCAAAATCTGGGATTTTCATTTCCCACATTTTTTTTTCTTACCAATGGTCCATGCCTGCTACATTGTTAAACAATTCAATCATTTTCTATAAAGTTTTAAATAGACAAGAATAACTGAGCCACACTCGGAAAGAGAATAAAGGCATTGCATGGCAAGTTTTGAATACTTTTGACAAGAAGAAAATGTTGGGTCTCTTAATCCCCAATTTATACATTCCACAAAATCTGGAATTGTTTCTCAATGTTAAAATAGCAAAAAGGATCTTTTGCAAGTTCAACTGGGCATCCGTTTGTACGCTGAACATACAAATTTCCAAGTGTGTTTCTACCTCTGATACTGTCGATGACAGTATGCTGGTAGATTAAAATTTTTTAAAAAATACAGAACAAAGCATTCAATCTTTTGATATATTTGCGTACATGTTTTTGATTTATGCTCCTTTCAACGTGCTTTTCTCCTGTGACTAAATACATCAATAATAGAGTATACTCTTGAGACAAAGCTCACAATACAGGTACAGAGATTACCTAGCATTAAAGAAATGCTACAGAGGAGAAAATAAATGGTTTTTCTATTGTGTGGGAAAACAGGTTCCTGAATGCATGGACAAAAATCAATCCAATTCCACAATCCTATTTAATTCATTAAAAAAAAAACATGTATGCTACACATGTAGAGAGGAAACAGACCTCCTTCTAAGGTATGGTCTTAACTCAATGATAAATGTGATGTCCTGGTCTCTGTGGGTTGCAATAACTTTGGTTAATTTGTTGGCATTATTTTATTCAATAGTACTTAACATTTGCTGCCCTGAACGTGATCATGATAAATCAATATTATTGATGATTTCTATCTTTAACAGGGTCCAGTAATGTTTGCTGACAGGACCTTGTCAACAACACAGTTTTCATTGTATTAAAGGTTCTTTGTTAGGGAAAGTCTTAGGTCTAGTGCAGTAACAGCTGGTTCTGTTAGTCCCACTACTAAAATCTAAGCAAATATTTTCAGTAAATCCTCTCCCTTCTCAGAATGAGCATGTGAATAGTGTTCATCACCTTCAAATTTGGAAGTATTAATATAGTCCCATAAATAAAAATTGTGACGCACACTAAGAGAATGAGCACAGTGGATAAATCTGTCTCTGACTTTCTGTAACATGTTGGAAACTGAAGAGCATCATAACCTGTCATTTGACAATTTTCATTCCGAATACCCAAACTGAAAGGAGATGTTCACAATAAGCTGAGACTCTGTTCCTGAACAATTAATGATATTTTAAATCTGAGGACAGAAATCAACCATGCTTGTCTATAAGGGATCAAGGTGAGCTCAGTCTTGATGTCTATACGTGTTGTATGTTTCATGACCAAAAGGATAAGCTACTGAAAGAGGAAAAGTAACTTTATACCTCTTTTGTATTATAAGAACCAACATCTGTAAGATACAAAGAAGCACAGCAAATGTCTTTACTTAGAAAGGAAATGGCTTTTGAGAACATGGAAAAATTTAACACTTGAACTTTTGGACAATTTATCACTCCCTTCCATTTATGCTTCTCTACTTATTCAAATAAAAATAATAGTAAGGCTGTGCTTTAAAAAAAGGGTTTACAAATAGTAGTCTTCCAACTGGATGCCAAAGAATGAAGAATTCCTTTCTTCTGATTAAACCAATAAAAATAAGGATGCAATACATACCATACTTACTGAGGAAATTGTTAAAGCATAAAGGATGAAAGGAAGCTGAAGTGGACTGATTGTCATTTATATATTATAAATGTATATTATATGCATATGTATACATACATAACCATAACTGTAGTTTGACTATCTATTTCTTCACATAAAAATATCAAAAATGTGCCTGTATGCTAAATATAGAATTTTGTTCAGAATTTGAAATAATTTATGCTATAAAATTCTATAAAAGCATAAAATAAATACTGTTATAATAAAATTAATGTAAGTTATACCAGGTCTTTACATGAAAAACTGATAAACATTGCTGAGAGATGCTAAAGATCATTTAAATATAGAGATGTACTATAAAGATTTTGAAAAGCTCAAAATTTTGTAAACGTCAATTAATTCCAATTTAATCTATAAAATCGGTGCAATTTCAATCAGGATGGGGAGCTCATGTATACCTGTGGCAGATTCGTTTTGATGTTTGGCAAAACTAATACAGTGTTTCAGGTTTAAAAATAAAATAAAATTAAAAAAAAAAGAAAAAAAACACTGGGATATTTTTTTACAAAATGACAAGTCAATTTTATATGTTATGTAGCGAAGCAAAAATTCTATAGTAGTCAACTGTCTTGGAGAAAAGCTAAGCAGAATTACTTAACTTGATTTTTTTATTGTTGGTAAAAACAGATAATGTTAAATTTACCATCTAAAATTAAGTATCTCCACATTGTTGGGCAACAAACCTCAAACCGTTATTATGCAAAAGAAAACTGCATCCACTGACAAATAATTCTCCCTTTTTACCCCTTTCCTGCCCCTTGCACACAATTCTACTTTTGTTCCCAAGTTTGACTATTTTTTATATCACATAAAGTAGAAACACAATTGTTTAAAAATGTTCACCTTATTTAGTCACAGAATTTCTGACTTCAGAAAGCAATTAAGTGCTTTGATAATATTTTCCTTTTTAACAAATGTTCAAAATTCTTATATTTTAACATAATAATGAAACCTAAATTAGATATAATTATGTACTTTATATATAAATATAAATTATATAGATATAAAATGATATGAAATTGCATAAATTATCAACCAGGAAATAGATCTCAAGAAATAGTTTCTTTTCTGAATGCCTAATTTTAATGTCTGTTAAAAGATCAAGTAGTTTTAACTGTTTTTTAATAAGAGAGAAGGCAGTTCTTTTTTCTTTTTGCAATTTTTCCCTTTAGGCCATATCTTTGATCCTAAAAAGTTTCAATTTTGGCTTATTTTTCTCTGCATTAAGTCAAACTATGTTAGTTTTTGCTTCCCAGGTGGTGCAGTGGTAAAGAATTTGCTGCCAATGCAGAAGCCACTGGGGACATGGGTTCAATCCCTCGGTTGAGAGGATCCCCTGGAGGAAATGGCAACCCACTCCAGTATTATTGCTTGGAGAATTCCATGGACAGAGGAGTCTGGCAGGCTACAGTCCAAAGGGTCACAAAGAATCAGACACATTAGCCTTTATATTCACAGAGAAGCTAAACATTGTATCTCCAGAGTTTTACCAAAACAGAGTGATTCCAGTTTTTGACCCAGAGAATAATCTGATGTCTTGCCATTCTCTACCCAACAGTGACCATACTGAGAACATCCATCTTTCCTTGGAAATGTAAAGATGCCTTAGATAGCAGAGCAACAAAACAGCATTGGTCAATACAACATTTTTGATCTCTCTTCTTGTAGACTTGCAATGAAGCACAGAAAGATATGCTAGTTTTTGTCCCATAGGGATTTCAGTACATTACCTTCAATATCAAATAGCTCAAGTATGAAATGGAACATTAATTTTTGTTTATACCTGTATGGAAGAAATACTAGGATTCATTTTATTGTCTCTAATATAGAATTCTATAAATTTAGTAGATTTAGTCAGACTGTGGGGACTAATTTATATTTAGATTAGATAAAATATTTTCTCTAAAGAAGAGATGGGTAATAATTGCACCCAATGCATAATGTTGTAGTAATCAAATGAATTAATGCCTAGAAAGCACATAATCCACTGTCTGAACATATAGTAAAAATTCAATAAATATTGCTGAAAAATGTGGTATAATTTGTCTTCCTGCTATTAATGGAAAATGACAAGGAAAATGTAATCTAGAAGAAATGACAAAACTCTAAAAATTGCAAGAGAGTTTGAGGACAATCTAGAAGTAAATAAACAATCCCGAAATGAAGTGTGCTGAGAAAGATCTTTTTGCCAATATTTCATGATTTTTTTTCTTTTCATAAATAAAGGCCATTGGCACACTAGTTGAACAATGAACCCCTCAAGAACTTTAAGACAGTCATTAGGTTGAAGGGGTAGTTTTGATGTCTACTATTGGCATCACATGAAAATTGTTCAAGAGGGAGGGGATGTTTGTATATATATAGCCAATTCATGTTATACAGAAGAAACTACTACATTGCAAATCATCTACATTTCAATTAAAAAGTGAAAAGAAAATACTTCAAAGAAGAGAAGAAATCAGTTCCTGTTTCCTGGGTAAATACAATAAGCCCCACAGAACTCAACAGTAGCTCTAGGAGAGGGATGTGAAAAGACCCCCTTCTAGTCAGACCAACTGGCACTTCTGCTGTTAGATCTATGGACTGTCTCCTGGGACCCTCTAGTGAAAGTGAAGGTCACTCAGTCCTGTCCAACTCTTTGTGACGCCATGGACTATATAGTCCGTGGAATTCTCCAGGCCAGAATACTGGAGTGGGTAGCCTTTCCTTTCTCCAGGGGATCTTCCCAACCCAGGGATTGAACCCAGATCTCCCACACTGCAGGCGAATTCTTTACCAGCTGAACCACAAGGGAAGCCCAAGAATACTGGAGTGGATAGCATATCCCTTCTCCAGTGGATCTTCCCCACCCAGGAATCGAACCCGGGTCTCCTGCATTGCAGGTGGATTCTTTACCAACTGAGCTATCAGGGAAGCCGTTTTGGGTGTAAGATGCTTTAAATACATTGTTACACATAAACACACACATAAATATGCACACATTAATATACTGACACATTAACCCCATATAATGTAAATATATTGGCATATGATTATATAACTGTTATCATATAATTGAATTTCTAACTAATTATACTATGTGTGCATGCTTGGTTGCTCAGTCATTTCCAACTCTTTGTGACCCTTTAAACTGTAGCCTGCCAGGCTCCTCTGTTCCTGGGATTTTTCAAGCAAGAATACTGGAGTGGATTGCCATTATCCTCCTCCAGGGGATCTTCCCAACATATTATGTGTCAGTGCTACCTAAATGTATATTGATATGCAATTATAGATGTACATTCAAATTCCTTAAAGAGGAAAATTTGAAGCTTTAATTCTATATTTAAGTGATTCATTTGAACATATGAAATACCTATAAAAATAAACTATAAAAGTAAGTAATCTGTTGGGATAATGAATTCTCTCCATTAGAAAATAAGGAAAGTGATATCTGATCTTTATTTTTCTTTTAATTTTTCCTTTAAAGGATGTAGCAAATATTACACATTGTCAGGTCTTCTGGTGATGTGATGAAAAATAGTTTATTGCCAGCTTCTTGGGCATTATTATCTCCCAAACTTCTTAATATGGGAAGAGAATAGCACATGGAGAACACAAATATTGACTAATGGGATTAGCCAATATAATCTTCAGATAGATGAATTTACTTGACATGCTTAAGTAAGATTTACATACTAAACATCCCCCATGATTTTCATTTGTGACTTCACTTCAACATGGTTATCTGCTGTTTTTATCATTAGAGATATTTAAAGATAAGTATTACTGTCCAGTAGATAATAAAATAAAATTTATAAACGAGAACTCAGAGGTACTAGTACATCAACAATATTTATATATGAAGTTGCAAGTGAAAGTTGCTCGGTCGTGTCCGACTCTTTGTGACCCCATGAACTAAACAATCCATGGAATTCTCTAGGCTAGAATACTGGAATGGGTATTCTTCAGGGGATCTCCCCAACTCAGGGATCAAACCCAGGTCTCCCTCGCTGCAGGTGATTCTTTACCAACTGAGCCACAAGGGAAGCCCTTATATGAGGTTAAAACACTTTAAAAGAGTAGAGTATCACTTAGTTGAATTGTATTGATTGTTCCTTTACTCAGAAATGATGGGTAGGAAAATAAAAAGCAGAGTGAGTTTGAACATTTCAGAACAGTTTGAGGAAAGCTTTGGCAAATTAGGGATATCTTATATACTTTATAACAAATAACAGGACAAGAGGAAAGAATAACAGAAAATATATGTAGCAGTGAAGGATCAGGGAAAGAGAAAAAGAATGAAGGGTTAGAGAAGACAAGATAATCCAAATAGGAAGTAAATATGGTTTTTCATTTAAGTAGAGAATTTGCAACAGTGTGAAGTATAAATACTTGTTTCTCTACTGTATTTCTCAACAGCATAACTATTACAATAGTTATGAACAAAGATAAAGTTTCTCATCTTACATAGCCTGCATGTAATCTTGCAAGTATATATTCTCAGAGGTCTCTATCTTCAGTCACAATTTAATTTGAGAAACATTCAGTCACTGGTTATGTTATTACCGCATTCAGTCATCTGTTCATGTTGCAAACATACTAGGTCTAATATACTAAGCGCAGACTTTTACTTTCTTTTTCATTATCTTTACCATGAGTTTTACGTTTTCACCCTGCATGTTTTCTGTAGACACATGCATAAGTGCAAATATATGAACAAACGCCTGTTTTCTACCTCATATAATAACTAAAATGGTGAGCTATAACATGAAATCATTACTTGATTACTACTATGTACAATTGAAAAATGATAATATTTACCAAGGCAAATAGCATTAAATGTATTTCTTAAAAATATGTTTTACTATTCTGATTCTTAGAACTGATTTCTTCCCAATTGTTTGTAATGGAGAAAGACTATAATTTCCGTTAAGTGGCTTTATGTCACTTAACAGTATGCCAAGCAAAGCATTTTTCTGCCCATGAAAGTCATGGTGCAGAAAATCTACATTTTCTGCATTTCATCTACAACTATCCTCTAAGGAACACAGTGTAGACAGAATGGAAGATCGATTGGGCTTCTTTACCAAAATTATAGACAATATACCAAGTACATGATGTAATCAAAGTAAAATCTGCTGCCCAGAACTTTTGGAAATAATGTCATGGTGACTTTAAAAAAAAAAAAAAAGAAAAAGCCAACTCAGAATGTACTGTTTAAGTAGCTAATGGCAGATCTAAGCATCATAACCATCCAAAGACGTACAGAGAAAACAGAAGAGACTCTAAGGAAGCAAGCAGAGTAGGACATGACTTACTTGAGTTCTACTATGTGAAATAATAAAGACCAGAACTGAGATTGTACCGGCTCTTGAGGAGACCAGCCAGCCACTTGGTGGGAAGTGGATGATATTTTTTTCACCTAAAAAGGGGACAGTGATATTTCCTGATAAAGATACAGCCACCTTTGTGAGACCTGTGTGACTGATTTGCTCACAGCACTTTCGGCAGGGCCGTCATTCAGGGGCCAACAGAGCTTCAGATTCACCAACATGGGGTCATGCATATTTCTCAGACCTGAAGGCCTCAGAGTAATCACATGACCACAGATCCTTTGGTTCCACAAACATCGTGCATCCAGACGGTGTCAGCCTAATGATGCTGCAGAACGGCCTCTCAAAAGAGGACACCAAACAATCATTCATCAGTTTCTAGATAATTGAATAGTAAAAGTATGAAGGAGTAAACTGCACATTTTCTGGTTTTGTGGAGGCCCAGGGCAGACCACCCCAAGATGTGCCTCAATGTCATACTGATTACTGTGAATTAAAGTTACAGAAGAGGGGACCAAAGTAAGAGACTTTGACACTCTCATCTCCCTGGAAGCAGGAAATAAGTGAAAGTGTCCTCCCTGCCCTGGAAGGTGCCCTGGCCGGTGTCACTGTCTGTAAGAGCATTTCTTTAAGGTTGAAATATTTACCAATCATGTTCATGTCCTGTAATTTGTGTCTCGGATTAGATCTCTTTCTCTGTATGAAACAGGGAGGGGTTCAGTTATTTTCAGGTTTGGGTTGATTGATGCTGTTATCTAAGTGGGTTCACTTTCTTTTACATGAAGATTGTGGAGCGACTCCCTGAAATCACCACAGAACCCTGGGAACCTGAATGAGAACAACAGTTTATCCACATTTACATGGTCTTGAGCTTCTACGCTGGATGTTCACTGGATTTCATCTCAGTTACATCTGATGGTCTCTGTTCTTCCTTTCTGGGCCAACTCCCAGTTTTCTACAGTTATTTTTCATTGACTCTCTTTGAGACCATGTCTTCCAGCATCTATTAAGGGAATGCCAATATCCATACAGAACATATCCATTCTAACAGTGAGGTGTTGAATATGCGTAATGTCAACTTCCCAATCCGTATCTCCCTTAATGATTGTAGCCTCAGTGTAGTTCTGCTGATGCTTAGAATCATGTATGATTCTTTTAAGATGTTCATCCAAAACCTGTTCTCTCTCTTTAGAAATGAGAGGTTCAAACCAGTCACCCTATTAAGCAGATACTTGTAAAATTAATAGGCTATGCCAGACACTTTTGTAAGTGCTTCATATACACTAGTGAATAAAACAAAGTTCTCTATTCTTATGGAACTTACCTTCCTTCTAGCAAGAAAAGGCAGATAACTAGGGTGAGAAAAGATAAATCATTCAATTACAAATTATCTTAGAATATGAAAAGTATTGTAGGGGAGAGAAAAATCAAACATGATGAAGTTTGAGAGAGCTAAGATTTCTAAGTTTTTGTAATCCAGATAGAATAATCAAACAAACATTTTCAGGCAACCTACTTTGACAAGTGATGCGAGGAACAGCAATGGGACGGTTACGACAGGAAAGAAGGGAATCCAACCCACTGCCAGGAGCTCTCTGATAGTCACGTGGAGGATGTTGCAGCATTATCTGCCCAAGGGATCAATTTATGCAGTGCTTAGACACCAGCTCCCATCACACACTGGGAAGGGAAGGTCCGTAAGATGTACTGTCCTACACTGAGGTGGGTTCTGCTGGCATCTCTTGATGAAGTGGAAAACAAGCACTGGAGTGAATGTGATAGATTCACGGTGCAGTCAGAATACAGCTGCACAGAGCTGGTTGCCACAGCAACAGCTGAAAAAAAAGAAAGGGACAAGAAAAGCTGAGGCCGTGCTCGATACACAGAGGCTTTCACTGGGTAAGAGGGATAGTAAAATGAATGTATGGAGGAAGAACATTGCAACCAGAGACAACAGGCTATGCACATATTTCAACATTTTTGGGCAGCTGCAAGAGTCTAGTGAGGTTGGACTTGTGTGAACGAGGGCGTGATTTGCAGAGCCTGAGAGCAGAATGGGGCCGGATCACTGAGGGCTCTCTAGGCTCTGTTGGTTAAGAATTTAGACTTTTATTTTGTGTGACATAAGATACTGAAGGCTTTTTTTCAGATAAAACATAACATGGCTTTGATGTAATTTTTTTAAATTAAACTTGTATTTTGAAATAAGATTCACATGTGGGTTGTTAGTAATAATACAGAGATCCTGTCTATCCTCTGCCTGAAGTGAAGTGAAGTCGCTCAGTCATGTCCGACTCTTTGCGACCCCATGGACTGTAGCCTACCAGGCTCCTCTGTTCATGGGATTTTCCAGGCAATAGTCCTGGAGGGGATTGCCATTTCCTTCTCCAGGGGATCTTCCCAACCCAGGGATCGAACCCGGATCTAGCGCATTGTAGACAGACACCTTACCGTCTGAGCCACCAAATGATTACCCTCCGCCTAGTTCCTCCATTATTAGCATTCTGTAAAACCTTAACAAAACATCACAATCAGGAGAGTGTCCAAGAAATCCACTTATCCTATTCATATTTCTCTAGTTTAATTATAGTCATTTATGTGTGTGCCTATCTGTGCATTTAGTCCCATACAGTTCTATGACATGTTCAAGGTCTGTGTTACCAGAACCACAGTCAAAACAGAGAACATTCTATCAAAACAAGGATTCCTTACACGGCCCTTTTATAACCAGAACAATCTTCCCTACCCTACACCTGTCTCTCTCCCTAACCCACCGTAACAACCAACTAATCTGTTCTATATTCCCTTAATTTGGTCATTTAAAAAATGTTGTAAAAGTGGAATCACATGGTCTATAAACTTTTAAGATGGCTAATTTCACTGAGCATCATTTTCTTGAGGTCCATCCAAGTTGCTGCATGAATACACAGTCCATTCTCTTTTATTGATGAGTGGTATTCCATACTCTGGCTGTATCCAGTTGGTTTCACCATCTACCGGTTACAGGATATTTAGGTTTTTTCCAGCTTGGATCTATTATGAATAGTGCTGCTATTCACATTCATTTACAGATTTCAGCGTGAACATGAATTTTCATTTCTCTGGGATCAAGGCCCAAGAGTGCAACTGCTTAGACATATGGTTAAATGTATCTTTATTTTGTAAGAAGTTGCCAAACTGCTTCCAAAAGAGGCTCTACCATTTTATATTCCTATTGTCAATGTAGGAGGGAAACAGTTTTTCAGAATTTCATGTTACCTGTGTTTTAATTTTAACCATCGTGATAGGTGTGTTGTAATAGGTCATTGTTTTTTTTTAAAGGTTATTGAGATATAATTCACAGACCATAAAATTTGTTCAAGTGTACAATTCAATGGTTTTAGCACATTCACAGAGTTGCACAAAAAGAACCACACTCTGGTTTGAGAGGATTTTAATCACCCTCCAAAATAACTTCCTATCCATCAGCAGTCATTCTGGTGGGTCCACTGAAAGCAGACACTCTAGAATAGCATTGAAACATGTATATTGTCATATGTGAAACAGATCACCAGTCCAGGTTCGATGCATGAGACAGGGTGCTCAGGGCCAATGCACTGGGATGACCCTGAGGGATGGGATGGGGAGGGATGTGGGAGGGGGGGTTCAGGATGGGGAACACATGTACACCCATGGCTGATTCATGCAAACGTATGGCAAAAACCACTACAATATTATAAAGTAATTAGCCTCCAATTAAAATAAATAAATTAAAAAAAAAAGAAAGTAGACACTCTAGCTGGTCCTTACAAGGGGCCTTCCCTGTTCAGGGTTTGGTCCCTGGCAGGATCCCATTTACTGGTGAAGAGCAGCCCCCTGGTGTCTCTCAACACAGAGTGCTTCTTAGGCTCAGTGGAGGAGAGTGTTTGTCAACAGGCTGCCATATGCTCCCTTCCCTTTGATCCTGGGGCGACGTGAAACCTACATGACGTGTAGAATTTTTAGGCTGCCTACTTTTGCTCGATTGGTAGTCCAGAAAATGCTAGCTTTGATATCACCACTGCTGTTGGGGATTGGATGGTAAGACACCTTGCAGTAATAAATTCTTCCAGTGCTGCAGTCCCTAACTAGGCTGCCTTTCTCTTTCAACTTTTCATTTTTAATCTTTAGATGCTTCCCGCATCATCTCCACGGTTCATAAACTGTACTAGTGGGGAGAAGGGAGAAAGGCAAGTCTATCCCATATTCTCTGTAACTTTAACTTACTTTTAAAAATGATCACTATGACCTCTATTTTAAGTTAATGCTTGGGTACACAGTTAGAAGTTGCAGAAGTCATGTGCAATGAAATAAAGGTAATTAATGATAGTGGCTTGAATGCTGCTGGGAGCAGACATAGCTATATGTGATAGAGGTACAGATCTGATCATGAATAGCTCTTGAAATTAGAGTCAGAAAGGTTGTCCACATGGTTGGATCTGCGGATTATGGAAGAAATAAGGAATCAAGTCTATTTCCCCTCTAAGCAGATGAAAGGTTAGAGTTGCCATTACCTGATAATCTAAATTCATAGGGCATTAGAATAAAAGGTGTATCTGGAATTCAACTGTGTGCATATTAGTAATGAGATGGATATTAGACATGCAGATGGAAATATCAAGAAGGAAATGGAGATGAGCCCAAAGAATATGAAGGCGATCTAGGCTGGTGATATACATTCAGTAATTGCTACTGCTAAGTCACTTTAGTCGTGTCCGACTCTGTGCCACCCCATAGACGGCAGCCCACCAGGCTCCCCCCTCCCTGGGATTCTCCAGGCAAGAACACTGGAGTGGGTTGCCATTTCCTTCTCCAATGCATGAAAGTGAAAAGTGAAAGTGAAGTCGCTCAGTCGTGTCCGACTCTTAGCGACCCCATGGACTGCAGCCCACCAGGCTCCTCCGTCCATGGAATTTTCCAGGCAAGAGTACTGGAGTGGGGTACCATTGCCTTCTCAGATTCAGTAATTATTATCTTGCAAATGGTGTTTAAATCCATGATACTGGATAGAATTACCGCAGAGCCAAAGGGTAGATGTTGAGCAAATGCCATGCTGTTACCTCCATCATCTTCTTCCCTCTGAATTCCGAACCCAGCTTTCTCTGAAAGCAACATACTTTTTCCCAAGTGACTTCCTCTCCAAATCTAGTCTTTCATATTCATGGAAAATTCACACAATTCTCATGTCATAGCTTTAATTTCACTGACTTAAAAGACATAATTAGCTCTCAAAAGGCAAATTAATTATCCTGTCAGTGATGGAAATGTCTCTCATAAATTTACTTGAAACTTTGAAAAACATCTCCTTAATTTTACATTATTTTCAGCATTAACAGAAGGCTTATATTTTAACCTAGACTTCATGATTCAAGTATGCTTTATTCATTGTCTTCAGTGAAGGTTATAAGAGTCAAATAAAATTAAATGTGATTATCTTTTCTCCACTATATAGTAACAACTCAGACTTAAGAAAAATTAGTACTTTTTTGAGGTTGTATGTTTCTTAGAAACAAAGTCATAACGGGTATATTTCAAATTTCTACTGTATCATGCAGTTCAGGAGAATCAATGTAAATTGGTTCTGAGAAGCACTTTACTGCTATCAGCATACTCTGCTCCTGAGCAGAAACATGCTTAGGTGGTTGGAGAATACATGTCAGACAAAGATTAAGTCAGCGCTGTACTAATGCTTTCTATTCTCCTGAGCACCAACGAAAGCTGGGAGCTCTTTGCCCACGGCTCCTACCTTCCACGTGCTCACAGAGTAAGGATGAATATTAAGACAATTAACTAGGAACATTTGTATATGCAAGCTGTTCAAACAATATTGATGCATTTGAGGCTTAAATAAAGATTATTTTTGTAAAGTTAAAGTGCACTGACTTAAACTGTGGATATTCCAGTCTCTTGTTCTAGCATAATTATTGGGACTCACCATATTATTGCATCACGTAGTCAATGTGAATGCAATTTTACTTTTAAACACTTAACTATTCATTACATTCACCCACCAACATCATTGAAACACAATGGATGAAAATAAAAGCATATCAACTGGAATACCTCTCATTTAAAATAAACTTAAACATAGATGCCTATCTCCTCTCTTTGAGAGTACATTAGTAAGATGTTTCAGAAAGGAATGTTCGAGTTCACAAGGCAAAGGCAACCGAAATGAAAGATGAAAATATTTTGGCAAAAGGATAATTAGATAATGAGTTAAAACTGAATAGTTAATGATCACCAAAAGGGATGCCAGTAATAAACAAGAACATTTTCACAACCAAAGCCTAGGAATGTGTAAAAAACTGATGGAACTGGTTGCAAGAATAAAGGAAGAGAGGAAGGCAGGAAAGATGGATGAATGGATGGAAAGAAGGAAAGATGGATGGATGGAAGGAAGGAAAGGAGAGAAAGGAAGGAAGGAAAATTAAAAAAAAAAGATGAAAATCTAATATTGTTTGAAAGTTTGTCTGGAGCACTTCAATTTCCTAGATCGCTGACTCCCTCCCACCCTTCAGTGCTTTCCCTAACACATGCACACAGTCAAATAGATAGACTACTTGTCTCATGCAAAGCCAGTGGGAAAGTTATTCCTTGCATGAATTGACCAAGTAGACTTTCAAGTTCGAGGCTGTAGGCTACAGTGATGGAGGCACTGTGTTGAAATGGAGAGTAATGAAAATTCCTGCTTGGGTGCTGAGAATCCCAGACCCACATCCCTGCACAGAGATGAGCCAAGAGAATGGGGATGCCTCTGGAGGAACAGGCTGCATGATATGACCACTGAGGTTTCTGTAGCAAAATGTCAATGGCCCCCAGAGTGAATCCTCTATCCCCAGGTCCTCCCCATGCAGGCAAAACTTCCAGCCAGCGTTTAGGAACTCTTTCCTAGGTCAGAATGGCCCAGCATTCGAGATAATTTCTAACATGAACAGGCACACATTATGTCAAACAACAGGAAAAAAAATATGTAGACAAAATATGGAAAGAGAAAAAACATTACAAAAATTACTGTAATCTGATAGATAAGACAATATCTTTTTTTTAATTTTATTTTTAAACTTCACAAAATTGTATTAGTTTTGCCAAATATCAAAATGAATCTGCCACAGGTATACATGTGTTCCCCATCCTGAACCCTCCTCCCTCCTCCCTCCCCATTCCATCCCTCTGGGTCGTCCCAGTGCACTAGCCCCAAGCATCCAATATCGTGCATCGAACCTGGACTGGCAACTCGTTTCATACATGATATTTTACATGTTTCAATGCCATTCTCCCAAATCTTCCCACCCTCTCCCTCTCCCACAGAGTCCATAAGACTGATCTATACATCAGTGTCTCTTTTGCTGTCTCGTACACAGGGTTATTGTTACCATCTTTCTAAATTCCATATATATGCGTTAGTATACTGTATTGGTGTTTTTTCTTTCTGGCTTACTTCACTCTGTATAATAGGCTCCAGTTTCATCCACCTCATTAGAACTGATTCAAATGTATTCTTTTTAATGGCTGAGTAATCCTCCATTGTGTATATGTACCACCGCTTTCTTATCCATTCATCTGCTGATGGACATCTAGGTTGCTTCCATGTCCTGGCTATTATAAACAGTGCTGTGATGAACATTGGGGTACACGTGTCTCTTTCCCTTCTGGTTTCCTCAGTGTGTATGCCCAGCAGTGGGATTGCTGGATCATAAGGCAGTTCTATTTCCAGTTTTTTAAGGAATCTCCACACTGTTCTCCATAGTGGCTGTACTAGTTTGCATTCCCACCAACAGTGTCAGAGGGTTCCCTTTTCTCCACACCCTCTCCAGCATTTATTACTTGTAGACTTTTGGATCGCAGCCATTCTGACTGGTGTGAAATGGTACCTCATAGTGGTTTTGATTTGCATTTCTCTGATAATGAGTGATGTTGAGCATCTTTTCATGTGTTTGTGAGCCATCTGTATGTCTTCTTTGGAGAAATGTCTATTTAGTTCTTTGGCCCACTTTTTGATTGGGTCATTTATTTTTCTGGAGTTGAACTGTAGGAGTTGCTTGTATATTTTTGAGATTAGTTGTTTGTCAGTTGCTTGGAAAACAAGAAGTAAAACTCTCACTGTTTGCAGATTACATGATCCTCTACATAGAAAACCCTAAAGACTCCAGCAGAAAATTACTAGAACTAATCAATGACTACAGTAAAGTTGCAGGATATAAAATCAACACACAGAAATCCCTTGCAGTCCTATACACTAATAATGAGAAAACATAAAGAGAAATTAAGGAAACAATTCCATTCACCATTGCAACGGAAAGAATAAAATACTTAGGAATATATCTACCTAAAGAAACTAAAGACCTATATATAGAAAACTATGAAACACTGGTGAAAGAAATCAAAGAGGACACTAATAGATGGAGAAATATACCATGTTCATGGATTGGAAGAATCAATATAGTGAAAATGAGCATACTACCCAAAGCAATTTATAGATTCAATGCAATCCCTATCAAGCTACCAACAGTATTCTTCACAGAGCTAGAACAAATAATTTCACAATTTGTATGGAAATACAAAAAACCTCAAATAGCCAAAGCGATCTTGAGAAAGAAGAATGGAACTGGAGGAATCAACCTACCTGGCTTCAGGCTCTACTACAAAGCCACAGTTACAAGACAGTATGGTACTGGCACAAAGACAGAAATATAGATCAATGGAACAAAATAGAAAGCCCAGAGATAAATCCACGCACATATGGACACCTTATCTTTGACAAAGGAGGCAAGAATATACAATGGATTAAAGACAATCTCTTTAACAAGTGGTGCTGGGAAATCTGGTCAACCACTTGTAAAAGAATGAAACTAGAACACTTCCTAACACCATACACAAAAATAAACTCAAAATGGATTAAAGATCTAAACATAAGACCAGAAACTATAAAACTCCTAGAGGAGAACATAGGCAAAACACTCTCTGACATACATCACAGCAGGATCCTCTATGACCCACCTCCCACAATATTGGAAATAAAAGCAAAAGTAAACAAATGGGACCTAATTAAACTTAAAAGCTTCTGCACATCAAAGACAATATCTTGAACTGAAGGAAAGGATGCTCTTAAAAACAAATGAAAAAATGGTAGTCTGTGACATGATGGATGTATTAATTAGCCTGACTTGGTAGACATTTCACAGGATTAAATCACCACATTGTACATTCTAAGTGTACAATTTGATTGGTCGATTGTGCCTCAATGAAACTGGTGAAAAAAAAAGGAGAGTAAGACAATGTTATAAAAATACAATCTTGGGGGAAAAGACATGGGAAACAAGACATGGCTCTTTGGAAATTAGAAACATGAAAACAAATGAAAATACTGTAATACAGCTGGATTGTTGCTATGTTATAAAGATTAGAGAGAATCACACCACTAACAGCAGAGAGAGCTAGAAAGACCAGCTATCCTTGAACAGATTAAGGAAGTATCATGAAGAGCCATTTGGGGGATCAGTTTTAAAGAACAGAAAGCAGTTTTCTAGGAAGGAAAATGGTAATGGATATTTTGATGACTGTTCAAAGACATTTTATAACAACTTTACATGGAATATAATCTATAAAATTACTGAGTAAGTTGTACACCTGAGGATCTTCTGATCTATGAATACAGCATCTCTTTCCACTTATGTATGTCTTCTTCAATTTATTTCATCATTGTCTTACAGCTTTGAGAGTATAGATTTTTCATGTCCTTGGTTAAGTTCATTCCTATTTTATTGTCCCTGATACCTGTGTACAATTTTTATTTGAACAATATTATGTATGTTTCTTGAAAGAAAATGGTTATTTTTAAAGCCAATGTCAATATCAGGATACTTTCTCCAAATATCTTTTATTTTAGTACAAATAATTTTTCTCTTTACTATCATTAATTGGATAGCCAAAGATTGTGTAAAAAGTGATTTGGATAAAGACTTTACATATTAACAATTCAGTTATGTTAGTGAAGTTTTTATGAGTGCTGCTTCATTACCTGTGGTGGATTCATTTTGATGTTTGGCAAAACTAATACAATTATGTAAAGTTTAAAAATAAAATAAAATTAAAAAAAAAAGAAAGACAAAAAAAATAAAATAAATAAAATAAAAAATACCCTTTAAAGTATTATAAAATTAATCAGTTTTAAATGAACGTATTGGTACAATTTTGCCTCCTTTAATGGTATATACTGTTCTATTTTACTCAGAAATATTACATAGATACTGCCTAAAATAATGAATGATATAAAGAGAATAAGTACATAAGTATGATTCTCTGACTAGACTTTTGCTTCCTAATATAAAAGCCTTAATTAACAGTCTTTAAAGATTACTGTAGGGATAGTACTTTTTTAAATATTTCTTTAAATGACTTTGATTTATAGATACTGGTTGGGAGCTGAAATAGGCCTAACCGAGGAGCAGCAATTCACTTGAGCATCTGGCCATCTAATTCTATTCTAGTTTTAGGACTTTTAATTCCACTCTAATAATACAAGTGGGAATTTGGATGAACTGCCATGCTGTAAGATTTTCTATATCTGGACAGAGAAATGTATAGATCTCTGACAATGAGAACAGTTCACTGTCAGAGATATAAAATCTTCTATAGAATTTGTTTTATCAGATTAAATTCTACTGTATCAAAGAAAATATGACCTAGCCATACCAGGGATGTACTAATAGCTCCCATACCTGAAGACAAATGTGATCCAATGGCTTTTTGAAATGTACTTTCAGAATCTTCTATCTTATTAAGAAACAAAACATTGCTGACAGATTATTTCATATACATGATACTTGGGAAATAAAACTGCATGCAGAATTTTATTTTCTACTTCTTCAGTTTTATTTTATGTAAATAATCCAAAGGAAAATGAACAAATATCATAAAACATATTTGAAGGAGCCCTGAAATGGCAGAAGGTTTAGGATTTAATCTAGTCATAAAACTTGTTAATTGCAGTCTTATTTAAAGAAAGAACTTTTTTGAAATATCTTTTATATGCTAGCCACTATGCTCATAGATTGTATACCTGAAAGTACACATTCTTGTGATCATATGTTATTTTGGTGTGACCTCACATTGCAGAGGAATAAATGTGTTAGTGAAACAACTTGGCACTTAATCTGAAAAAATATAACTATTTTTCCAGGTTTTACCTTGCAGACATCATTCAGAGAAGTTCTGCAAAACAACAAGCAGATTTTAAATATATGTAAAAAGCTTCTCAAAAAGCAAAATATAAATACTTTTGGTATTTATAGTAAAGTAACAAGCAATGGCAACAAAAACCACAAGAGGGAATGTATCCAAAATTTAAATGTAAAAGACAGGATGGATTTTACTATGAGTTAAGAAGCTACTTTCTATGCTCACGAAGCTTATTCAATTAAGTCAAAACTACCTAATTTTGCAGGCAGTACCTCCCTTGGGCACTTGGGCAAGAGGACCCCTCTGCCTTGAGATCCATGCACTGAAAAACCCCACAAATTACAAACACATGAACACAAAAAGGCTGCAAGATCACATAAGCACATCTCTCCTCAGAATCAGGTTTGATTTCAATTCAAAAAGGGCCTTTGGTGGGAATGCAAACTAGTTCAGCCACTATGGAGAACAGTGTGGAGATTCCTTAAAAAACTGGAAATAGAACTGCCTTATGATCCAGCAATCCCACTGCTGGGCATACACACAGAGGAAACCAGAAGGGAAAAAGACACATGTACCCCAATGTTCATCACAGCACTGTTCATAATAGCCAGGACATGGAAGCAACCTAGATGTCCATCAGCAGATGAATGGATAAGAAAGCGGTGGTACATATACACAATGGAGTATTACTCAGCCATTAAAAAGAATACATTTGGTGCTCACTTCAGCAGCACATATACTAAAATTGGAACGATACAGAGAAGATTAGCATGGCCCCTGTGCAAGGATGACACGCAAATTCGTGAAGCGTTCCATATTTTAGGAGGCAAGAATATACAATGGATTAAAGACAATCTCTTTAACAAGTGGTGCTGGGAAATCTGGTCAACCACTTGTAAAAGAATGAAACTAGAACACTTTCTAACACCATACACAAAAATAAACTCAAAATGGATTAAAGATCTCAACGTAAGACCAGAAACTATAAAACTCCTAGAGGAGAACATAGGCAAAACACTCTCTGACATACATCACAGCAGGATCCTCTATGACCCACCTCCCAGAATATTGGAAATAAAAGCAAAAATAAACAAATGGGACCTAATTAACCTTAAAAGCTTCTGCACATCAAAGGAAACTATTAGCAAGATGAAAAGACAGCCTTCAGAATGGGAGAAGATAATAGCAAATGAAGCAACTGACAAACAACTAATCTCGAGAATATACAAGCAACTCCTACAGCTCAACTCCAGAAAAATAAATGACCCAATCAAAAAATGGGCCAAAGAACTAAACAGACATTCCTCCAAAGAAGACATACAGATGGCTAACAAACACATGAAAAGATGCTCAACATCACTCATTATCAGAGAAATGCAAATCAAAACCACTATGAGGTACCATTTCACACCAGTCAGAATGGCTGCGATCCAAAAGTCTACAAGTAATAAATGCTGGAGAGGGTGTGGAGAAAAGGGAACCCTCTGACACTGTTGGTGGGAATGCAAACTAGTACAGCCACTATGGAGAACAGTGTGGAGATTCCTTAAAAAACTGGAAATAGAACTGCCTTATGATCCAGCAATCCCACTGCTGGGCATACACACTGAGGAAACCAGAAGGGAAAGAGACATGTGTACCCCAATGTTCATCACAGCACTGTTTATAATAGCCAGGACATGGAAGCAACCTAGATGTCCATCAGCAGATGAATGGATAAGAAAGCTGTGGGTACATATACACAATGGAGGATTACTCAGCCATTAAAAAGAATACATTTGAATCAGTTCTAATGAGGTGGATGAAACTGGAGCCTATTATACAGAGTGAAGTACGCCAGAAATAAAAACACCAATACAGTATACTAACGCATATATATGGAATTTAGAAAGATGGTAACAATAACCCTGTGTACGAGACAGCAAAAGAGACACTGATGTATAGAACAGTCTTATGGACTCTGTGGGAGAGGGAGAGGGTGGGAAGATTTGGGAGAATGGCATTGAAACATGTTAAATATCATGTATGAAACGAGTGGCCAGTCCAGGTTCGATGCACGATACTGGATGCTTGGGGCTGGTGCACTGGGACGACCCAGAGGGATGGAATGGGGAAGGAAGAGGGAGGAGGGCTCAGGATGGGGAACACATGTATACCTGTGGCGTATTCATTTTGATATTTGGCAAAACTAATACAATTATGTAAAGTTTAAAAATAAAATAAAATTAAAAAAAAAAAAAAGGCCTTAGATAGGATTACAATGCATTCACCCATGGTAACATGGAGAAGGCAGAATACATGGGTGAATATGTGGATAGGTTAAGAGGTGTGGCAGTTAAAACCCTGTGCAGGTTGGCTCTGATTGTTTCAACTTTTTTTCTCCCAAATTAAATAATGATTAGTAAATTTGAAGTAACAACTAATGGAATATTGATTGTTCTTTTGAGAGGTTTCTTAACAAGTTAACTAAAATGTGCTTCAAATCATGTTTTATTAGGACAATCAATTAAGAATACAGAAGAAAAACTTGCATTGGTTTCTAGAAAAGGTAGAACCAGAGGATACAATGCCAGACTGAGAGAGACTTGCCAAAACAACATGACGAGGGGAGAACCTCCATTGTGACACAACTTCCAACCGGCACTTCCCAGGTGATGCTCAGCCTTGTCTGTTACCCATTTGTATAAAGAGAATTAAGCTTCATTTAAAAGGTGAATGCTGAAAGAGGTGATAGAAACCACAAGTAAGCAGGCCTAAATTGGTTCAACAAAGTTACCAACCTAGTAGTGCTCTAATGGCTGGCATTGTGGAAGAAGAGAGACTCCAAAGAGTGTATTATAATAATACCCCCAAACAGAGACCATCACCCTCATCAACGTCACCTCTGCTATCACTAGGAAGTAGGAGAAGGGGGAACAGTGGAGGGGGGAGGGGGTGGGGGGAGGGGAGGAGGGGAGGGGGGAGGGGAGAGGGGGAGGGGGAGGGGAGGAGGGATGAAAGCAGGGCGGATAAAGGAAGATGTGGAAACAACCTGGATCACTGAACGACTGTAAGAAGCAAAGCTCACTTTTCAAACTATAACATCCAACTGGCACTGTCATTTGAGAGAAGGACCCATTTCTTTTATGCTTGAGCAGTCCTGCTGTGGGAGACTGTAAGTCACTATGACAATACAGGAATTAACATCCAGTCAATAGTCATTTTTCTCCAGGGACTGCGTTAAAATCTTCCTATGCTTTATCTCATCCCATTCTCATTGCAGTGTTTGCATTCGGTGCTGCTGTAATGCCCGTGTTGCAGATGGGCATTAGAGAACTGGAATATTCTTTCCAACATCGCACGGTGGAGGACACTGCGTTTAGAACAGGTAACTAATCACTCCAGGCAGCACTTCGGTAGCACTAGGGTGCTACCCAGCCCCAGCCTGGCGCTGCTGTAACTTACAGAGGGAAACCAGGAGAAGTGAAAAACATCACTGGACTTACTGAAGCATAAATTAAAGAAGACATACGTATTTACAAAATAAGGTGAATAAATGCTGAAAACAAACTGTCAACTTTATATCCTGCCTGGGACCAGAGCTTGCAGTGATTGCAGCTGCCTACCCAGATAGGTAACAAAAAAAACCCGTAAGCCTAATCATTCACAAAATTCACCCACCCGATAAAAGTTTCTAATACCTGAAGAGAACAAGAGCTGTGTAGAATATATCAATACAACTGGAAACAATGGAAATGAAGCTGACTCTTTTAGAGAATAATTATGCTAATTTTGTTGAACACAATAGGCTCTATTAGCAAATATTTTCATAGTCATGTTATTATTTATCTTCTCTGAAATGTTTGTCTTATTATAGTGAAGTATAAAATAGTCAGATATATGGATTGAATTTAAAGATCAGCAATTATATGTCTGACCTAAAAAATTACAGGTTATACACTATTCAAGGTATATTTTAATTTAGATAAAAAACAATGTATTTGAGATGCCTCTAAAACCATTGATTTCTCACATACAATCTTACTGCTCCAAAGAAGAATGTCTTTAATGAATGACATTCCTAATTATTAATATTCATAGATATATTGCATATATAACAATTTATATTAAATCAAATGAATGTTTCTAGTCCCTTAACTGAATGATGCTAATGGCAAAATGTAAAATAATAAAGTAAGTGCCTTAGAGAAAGAACAGTATCAGTGATACTGAAAATATCAGGTGGATTCATTTTCATTACAGGATACTTCTCAAATCTATCTTCTCATATATGAATAAAATAGAACTTTTGCTGACTATGGAAATAAGTTATTTTATATTAAATAAAATTTCATTACTTAGTAAATACAATTTTCTGTATCAAATTTGCAGGTCTCATAATGTTTCAGTGTATAATGTAAACAAGATTACCACCAAAAGAAATACTCTAAACCTTTAAATTAGTGTGAAATTAAATGTTGAATCAAGTATATAACATTTAAGAGTCAAATACAAAGTCCTCAGTGTCTCCTTGTTCACAATTTGCCCTAAGATTCTGAAATATCACACACCCTACTGCACAGTCTTGATAAACTTACACGTCCCAGCAGAACTGGGCCTCCCATCAGAGCTGATTATTTCAAGAATGGACTGAGAGCCACATGGAGTGAACCAGAGGCTAACCTAAAGGTTACAGACACCAATTTGATTAGTTGGTGCTGAGCACTGGACCTGAAATGTCATCGGGACTTTGGGCTGGTTTTGGCCATTTTCACGGCAATACACTTTGGCCACTGCACACCTGCCAATATTGCAAGCATGTGAGACACTTACAAAATAATCAGACTCAAACACGTAAGCAGAGAAGTAACCGTCAGAGAGTCACTGCCTGGAAACTCATCAGATCCTTTACCCACTTCTCACCATCACTGCCCTTTAGGCACAGGCAGTAAGGGTGGGTTTCTATTTTTTACAACTAACTTCATGCAATGTAAGAAATTACTACTTAAAGACAACAAAATTCCCAAATCCAGAAATTAATTTGATAGCTATGAACAAAATCTGTAAGGTTCAGATTTTGCATTTTGTAAGATAGCATTTAAAACTTTAGAGTAGTTCTAAGTTAAGCTATTAGAATCATAGAGTAATTGAACACACACAGATAATAAAAATATTCTCCATCTCCAGAAAACTAAGTAAGTCAAGCATATAATTTATAAACTATACAAGAATGGCAAACATATATCTATTTTATATCTACGAAATAAGTATACTGGAAAATAGAGAAATAAAAAATGATTGACAGTGTAAGAAACATAAAGCCCAATAAAATACATAAAATGTATAAGAAGAAACTACATAAAACTAACAATAACATGGACAATGTAGCCCTACATATAATCTCTATGAATCATTAAAAAACAGAGTACACATAATTTTCAAGAACATATACATTTTTTCCACAATCGGCCTTATGTTGGCTTATAAAGCCAGCCTCAATAAATTACAAAGTGTTGATACCATTCAATGTATGCTCTCTTGCCATTGGTGAGAAAAGAGAGAAATGAATTTAAAAGCAGGGGATAGGAGCAAGAATTGCCAACATTTTGGAAATGAAGTTATTTCCAAATAACCAACAGAAGATTATAAAAAAGAAATCACAGATAAAATTAGAAAATATTTTAATCCAAATGTTAATGAAAATATCTTAAAATGCATTTCATGAAGCTAGGGTAATTTATAGCCTTAACATGAGAAAGTTTTAAAAGCAATGATTATGAATTTCATTTCAGAAAGCACAAAAAACGAACAGGAAAGCAACGTCCAAACAATAAAGCAAAAGAAATCAATAAAAGTAAAATCATAAAACAGAGAACAGAAATGAAACAAGAATAATTTCTGTATTATTAATGAACTTGAAAAACACAACTAGTACTGTTCAAATATAAAATAGAAAACCAAGAGCACTCAGTTAGCTCAGCTGGAAAAGCATGAGACTCCTGAAACAAAGAAAATCCCAAAAAAAGGCGCATCACTGCAGACCACTAACCAAATTATAATCAATTTTGAATTATCAAGCTTGAAAACAAAATGAATAAATGCCTTAATAAACATAACTTATACCCTGACAAATGAATAAATAGAATTCTAAATAATATTTTATCATCTGTTCATGAAAGTATATTGATTATTGAAACTTCTCCTACAAGTAAAAAGTTCAAGGCCAAACAGCTTCATTAGCAAATTCTACTAAATATGTTTAAGAGAAACAACACCAATACTACACAAATATTTGAAGAAGATAGAAAAAGAGGAAAACATTTTCCATCTCATTCTGCATCACAATTTTAACCTTAATACCAAATCCTGACAAGAAAAAACAACCCAGGTCAACCCTTGTTATAAATGCAGATGGCAAAATCTTGACCCAAATATTAGCAAAGCAAGTCCAGTAATACAGAAAATAAAATTCCATCATGAGAAATTAGAGCATAATGCAGGAATAATAAAAGTTCTAACATTTGGGAATCAACTGACAGAATTTACCACATTAATGCAAAAAAAAAAAAAGAAAAAAAAACAATAATCTTATTTTAGGAGAAGTACTCTGGTTAGTAGTCACTGCAAGAACTTTTTTAATAATAGGGATCTAAAAACGAAAAATAATCATGAAGTCAATGATTGTATATAATGAGGGATTATTTAAATCATTTTCCTTAAAGGAAAAAAACAGTGCACACTATCATTATTTCTACTTAGCATTTTATTGGATATCTTGGCCAATGAAATAATGTAAGAAAAAATAAACAGAAGAACAAATGTAGGAAGCAAATAAAATATATCTTTGCAATATAATGATTAAGGATATAGAAAATTGAAAAAAAAATAGAATAGTTTAATATTAGTAATTAGTGAGCTTAAAAGGTCTTGATACATTATATCTGAATTATAACTGAACTGCCCAAAGACAGAATTTTTATGAAAATCTCATGGTAGTCACAAAGAAAAAGTCTATAGCAGGTTAAGAAGAGAGAGAAAGACAAAAAAATCAAATATATCACCAGAAAATGATCAACTCTGCTATGGACTGAATGCTTACATCTCCAAATCTTATGCTGCAACCTCATGCCCCACATGAGACTATTCAGGAGTGAGGTCTTGAAAAGTGCATAGACTGTATGAATGGAGCCCTCACGAATGGGCATAGTGATTTTATCAATAACCCTGCTCCTGCTAAGTCGCTTCAGTCGTGTCCAACTCTGTGCAACCCCATGGACGGCAGCCCACCAGGCTCCCCGTCCCTGGGATTCTCCAGGCAAGAACACTGGAGTGGGTTGCCATTTCCTTCTCCAGGGCATGAAAGTGAAAAGTGAAAGTGAAATTGCTCAGTCATGTCCGGCCCTCAGCGACCCCATGGACTGCAGCCCACCAGGCTCCTCCATCCATGGGATTTTCCAGGCAAGAGTACTGGAGTGGGGTGCCACTGGCCTTCTCTGTCAATACCCCTAGAGGGCTCTTAGAGCCAGCTGCCATGTGCAGTTACGGCTGGAAGGTGTTGTCTGTGAATCAGAAGGTGGGCTGTCACCAGACCTTGAATTTGGCGGTGCTGTGGACATCCCAGCCTCAAAAAATGTGAAAAATAAATGCTTGCTTTTTATCAGCCATCCAGATTATGGTATTTTTTTATAGTGGCCTTAATAGATTAAGACAAAGTCAAAAAGGAAGACAGGAAAGAGAAATAAACAAACAAAAAACTGACAGAAATAAATGAACAGAATAGCAATAGCAACCTCTCACTTGTAATAATTACTGTAAATATACTGAGGTAAATTTACCAACCAAAAGGTATGGAGTGAAAAACAAAATGAAGATCTACCTCTATGTTGTCTAAAGAGACTTATTTTAGACTTAGGAACTTACAGGGACTGAAAGTGAAGGGATTTAAAAACAAATCCCATGTGATAGTAAACAGAAGGGAGAACAAGTAACCACACCTATGTCAGACAAAATAGACTTAGTCAAAAACTGTCACAAGATACAAAACGGACATTATATAATGTTAAAAAGGCCAATTAATAAGACACAACAGTTATAAATATATATGCACCCAACATAAGAGCACCTGGATATATAAAACAAGCACTGATGTAAGTGAAGGGAAAAACAGACATCAATACAGTAATAGTAGAAGACTTCAATATCCCACCTTCAATAATAGATCATCCAGACAGAAAATCGATAAAGCAGCAGCTGACTTGAACAAATGGCCATGACAGATGTACACAGAACATTCTACTCAACAGCAGCAGAATGTCCATTCCTCTCAAGCGTACAGAGTATGTTGTCTGTGATTGATCAAATGTCAGGTCACAAAACAATTCTTAACGAATTTCAGAAGACTAGAATTATTCCAAGCATCTTTCCCAACCACAATGAAATGGAACTACATATCATAACAAAAGGAAAATTGGAAAATTCACAAATGCTTGGAAATTCAAAACCACACCCTTGAGTAAATAGTGGGCTAGAGAAGAAATCAAAATGGAAGGAAGAATATACCTCAAGACAAACAAAAGCTGAACTTAAAGATTTAGAGGAACTACCAGTGAGGAGAAGTAAGGAGAGAGGGTAACGTAAAGGGGGAAAAGGTAAGGCTTTTTATGGGATGGTATAAAGTCATCTGTGTGAAACTTTTGAAAATTTTAAAGCACTATAGAATTTAAAGAATCTTTAATTCAATCAAAAATTAATTTTAGATAAATATTTTTTCAAAAGAAAGAGAATGAAATAAATAAGATCACATATGAAAGAGTAAACATTACACTAATAATAAAGTAATTTTTAAAAAATCATAAGGAATTACTATGAACAATTATATGCCAACAAAGTGATCAACCTAGAAGAACTGGATACATAATTAAAAGTGCACCACCAAAAATACTGAAGTATGAAGAAATAGAAAGTTTAAATGTACTAATATCAAATAAGGAGATTAAATCAGTATGCAAAAACCTCCTGACAATGAAAAGTTTCAGATCAAATATTGGGATTCTTGAGAAACCTATATGCAGGTCAGGAAGCAACAGTTAGAACTGGACATGGAACAACAGACTGGTTCCAAATAGGAAAAGGAGTATGTCAAGGCTGTATATTGTCACCCTGCTTATTTAACTTATGTGCAGAGTACATCATGAGAAACGCTGGTCTGGAAGAAACACAAATTGGAATCAAGATTGCCGGGAGAAATAGCAATAACCTCAGATATGCAGATGACACCACTCTTATGGCAGAAAGTGAAGAGGAACTAAAAAGCCTCTTGATGAAAGTGAAAGTGGAGAGTGAAAAAGTTGGCTTAAAGCTCAACATTCAGAAGACGAAGATCATGACATCTGGTCCATCACCTCATGAGAAATAGATGGGGAAACAGTGGAAACAGTGGCAGACTTTATTTTTTGGGGTTCCAAAATCACTGCTGATGGTGACTGCAGCCATGAAATTAAAAGATGCTTACTCCTTGGAAGAAAAGTTATGATCAACCTAGATAGGATATTGAAAAGCAGAGACATTACTTTGCCAACAAAGGTCCGTCTAGTCAAGGCTATGGTTTTTCCAGTGGTCATGTATGGATGTGAGAGTTGGACTGTGAAGAAACCTGAGTGCTGAAGAATTGATGCTTTTGAACTGTGGTGTTGGAGAAGACTCTTGAGAGTCCCTTGGACTGCAAGGACATCCAACCAGTCCATTCTGAAGAAGATCAGCCCTAGCATTTTTTTGGAGGGAATGATGCTTAAGCTGAAACTCCAGTACTTTGGCCACCTCATACGAAGAGTTGACTCATTGGAAAATACTCTGATGCTGGGAGGGATTGGGGGCAGGAGGAGAAGGGGATGACAGAGGATGAGATGGCTGGATGGCATCACTGACTGGATGGACGTGAGTCTGAGTGAACTCCGGAAGTTGGTGATGGACAGGGAGGCCTGGCGTGCTGCGATTCATGGGGGTCACAAAGAGTCGGACACGACTGAGCGACTGAACTGAACTGAACTGAAGAAGTTCAACTTTTTTTTTTCTTTTTTCTATTTTATTTTAATTGAAGGATAATTGCTTTTCAATGTTGTTTTCCACAACAACAAAAATAATCAGGAAGCACTATGCCAAGGAAAATAGGAGGAGAAAATTCTTGTTCATAAAAGGAGTAATTAAATGACAAAGTCAATATACTTCTCATGCTGCTGCTGCTAAGTCGCTTCAGTCGTGTCCGACTCTGTGCGACCCCATAGACGGCAGCCCACCAGGCTCCCCCGTCCCTGGGATTCTCCAGGCAAGAACACTGGAGTGGGTTGCCATTTCCTTCTCCAATGCATGAAAGTGAAAAGTGAAAGGGAAGTCGCTCAGTCAGGTCCGACTCTTAGCGACCCCATAGACTGCAGCCCACCAGGCTCCTCCGTCCATGGGATTTTCCAGGCAAGAGTACTGGAGTAGGGTGCCATTGCCTTCTCCATACTTCTCATAGTCCTACAAAATTGGGCTTTTATTCTGTTGCCTCCCGGACAACATTTCAATAAAATCACAGAGGTCAGACAAGGATTATTTGCTCTTGTAATATGAATTCAGACAGATGCTAAACTGGAGCACAGTTTATAAAAAATACACCTTACAAATTTCACTAACAGGTTATCACCAGGGGCCAGGCCCCTGGAAGGCACATTTTATATGACCGCATTGTCAGAAACAGGGATTAACAGAAATGCTAAGATGTCCAGAGGAGAAAAAGCTAAAATCAGTGTTGCAGATGGCAGGTTATTGTTAATGCTTGTTCCTCTTACAAAATGCCCCTGACCCCAAGGCTGGGATGCTAATAAAAATGACCATATGAACCTCCATAAATCAAAGCATATTTATTTCTCTTGCAGGTTTTTTTTTTTTTAGAGCAGGACTACCATAAATGAAACGGATTAAAACCTGGAGCGCATAACACTAGACCACACACAGTGACAACAGGGTATATATAACATTTGAAAAAGTCCTTCCACTAATTTATATGTCTTCTACGCTTATACAAACATTTTATTACTAAGAATTACCAAATGTGGACATTTATTACTGCTGATGTAACAAATGAACTAGAAAATACATTTACAGAAAACTTGCTTAGTTCTCAAACCTAAGACATTTTAGTCTCAAAAAAAAAAAAAACAAAGAACTGCTAATGCTATTGTACCCTTGAAGGCAGAAAGCAGAGTTTATGGAGGGTGAAATAAGAGTTACTAAATGATGCAGCTCAACTGCTTTACTACCTAAATGAAATGCAAAAGAGCTTGATGGGGAACTCAAGAGCAAAAAAAAAAAAAAAAAAAAAGTGCCTAGGCTACAAGAGGTTTTCAGGAATTCAAGGCAATTATCTCAATAATGTTTATTCAAATAGGTCATGACATTCTATAAATCACAATAAACTGATTCATTCTTTTTTCCATTTTAGTCAAGAGGAAATAAGCATTAAAAAAGATCTATAACTCTATACATACAGAACTGGCAAAATCAGTATCAACTGATGCTTTATTGCTATTTTAACTATACAAATTGAGTAACGCCCAGCTTGTTTAATCACTTTCCTTGGCTAGTTAATAGAGGTCAAGACCAAATTTCAAAAAAACAAGAGTATTTATCCAAAGAGCTATAAAGTACAACGATGTACTATTACAATACACAAAATTTTATATCAAATGGTATAATGTAGTTTTATTTAATTGAACTAATTTTTCCCAGGTCTTCCTTTGCTCTGTAATTTTAAAGCTTTAACTCGCTAGAATAAGCATTGTCCCAGATTTGTAAAGCTGCTTTTATCCCCAAATGAGTTCAATTATGGTATATTTTTCATCATCAAAAAGAGTATTTCTTCCATGCTATTATGTCCTCCGTGACATACCATTGTTTTTGTTGCTAAGTCACTTCAGTCATGTCCTACTCTGTGTGACCCCATAGATGGCAGCCCATCAGGCTCCCCTATCGCTGGGATTCTCCAGGCAAGAACACTGGAGTGGGTTGCCATTTCCTTCTCCAATGCATGAGAGTTGAAAGTGAAAGTGAATTCGCTCAGTCGTGTCCAACTCTTGGCAACCCCATGGACTGCAGCCCACCAGGCTCCTTGGTCCATGGGATTTTCCAGGTAAGAGTACTAGAGTGGGGTGCCATTGCCTTCTCCAATGCATGAAAATGAAAAGTGAAAGTGAAGTCACTCAGTCATGTCTGACCCTCAGCGACCCCATGGACTGCAGCCTACCAGGCTCCTCCATCCATGGGATTTTCCAGGCAAGAGCACTGGAGTGGGGTGCCATTGCCTTCTCTGACCATTGTTTTTACCTTCTCAACTTTGTATTATATTTATTTACTTATAAAAGTAGAACCCATTTTCCCACATGTGTCCTAACAATTGTTCTTGATTTTAGCACTAACCCTCTCTGTTCAAAATATTAACCCATAAACTATAGTAAACCAAAGAAACATTGACAACAAATACCTTTTGATTATGGAAATAGAGTAGAAGTAATCTATGAACTATGGCACAAAAGGAAAATATTTTCAGTTAGTTTTTCAAACACATAATACTAATGGGTTGGGCTTTAGAATTAGGTCTTACTTTATTACAGTATAATTTCATTCTCCTTCATTTTAACATTCTGCCAAAATAGGCTTCTTTTAAAAAGTATTGTCTTGGTGGAAAGAGGAGTTATTGTCTAATGAGTGCAGAGTCTCAGTTGGAAAGACATCATGTTCTGGAGATGGGCTGTGATGATGGTTGATCGATGATGTGAGTGTACTTAATGGCACTGAATGGACAATTAAAGTTAAAATGGGGAACTGTATGCTATGGATATTTTATCACAATTAGAGCATACTCTTTTATTAAAACAGAATCTGTAGGTTCTGGAACCATCTTACTTTACTCCTCATCTCACCCTTATGATAGTAAAAGCTTTCCTGGCTTCCCTTGTCTCATTGATTGTGAAAAGGAGTTATTGGGGGAAAAACCTACTATCAAGCCCAAGCATTATGACTTAGAGACATATTGGAAAAGTCAGATTAAGTGATAAATGTGTGTATAGTCACAGAGGAAGGTTCCATCTGCAGTAAGGCCAGCTTTGCCAAGAACAAAGTAGAATGATTAAATTTGTTTTGCAGTCATGAGCAGAGGGATGCTGTTTGACTGTTTATAGGGGACCTGTCCTAATAGAAAATAGATGTGTCCTAATATAAAATGGGCTTCCCTGATAGCTCAGTTGGTAAAGAATCTGCCTGCAATGCAGGAGACCCTGGTTCGATTCCTGGGTTGGGAAGATCCCCTGGAGAAGGGATAGGCTGCCCACTCCAGTATTCTTGGGTTTCCCTTGTGGTTCAGCTGGTAAAGACCTGCCCTAATATAAAATAGATGTGTCCTAAAGTAAAATCTATATTTTGGGGATATTGTGCTTTTATATTCACTCATTCATACAGAATTTACTAGGAACCAACAATATTGTTGTGGAAACAAATGTAAAATAAGACACAGTCATAAAGCTTATCAGTTCCTGAATGGATATTCTTCTCATAAAAGCATTAGCTTCTTTAACAGGAGGGCCTTCCTTATTTAAAAATAATGCTATAAAGATATCTCAGGTATGGCCTTAAGGTATCTGTGAAATGGGACAAAAGTTGCATTTGTCTCATAGGGTTAATATGGGAATTAAATGAGATAATCCATACAAATGTCTCCTTGTCTGGCACATATTCACAGTCAACAAACTCTAGCTGTTATTCTCATTATTAGCAGTGCTATTTAATTCAAGCTATAAAGTATCTATTAGTTTTCAGAAAGAACAGAATCATTAAACCCAAATATTTCCAGCTGAACTATGACACAGGAAATATTAATATCTGACAGAGGATTTTATGACATGGAAGTTGTCATTTTAGATGAAAATCTCAACAGTAACAGTTGTTCAATACAGTATAAAAATTAAAAAAAAAAGAAAATAATAGCATTAGGTAGGTAAAGGCCCAGAATAGATTAATATGTGCCAAATAAAATGCCTAGGATACTAGCAAAGTTACTTTCTAAAGTCATTACAGAGTAAGAAGATCAAAAATAAGATAAATTATTTCAGGATATTTTTATGAATAAGATAGGGATATACTGGATAAATGGTAATTTGATTAGTGAATTAATTCCTAATTATACAGCCATACCCTAAGGATGATGATTAATGAATTAATATCAACTAGAGGAAAACTGCTAATGATTTGAGTCATTAGTCGATTCTGCTCTGTTTTATCAATCCTGCTGGTTATCATATGCTGTGCTGTTTATCAATATAGTTCTTTTTCTCAGTTGTCTGTTTGAAACTGAGTAAACCTTGGTTATCAACTTATTTAATTATCTATAATAGAAAATAAAGAATATGAAAATAAGTGACCATTTATCATGATGGAGCAAATCTATTATGATGAAATTATATAGTTACAAATCTAAATTGCTCGACTTGCATCCAGATATTCAAATGAAGAAGTTCAAGGATCCCGGATAGAGGAAAGATACAGTGTCCGACAAGTAATTTACAGCCCTATGGCTGCACCTGGAATAAATGACAGTACTTTTCTGTGGGTTTTTCTGGAAAGTAAAAGGTACTGTCTACAAAATGCTTCCTGAAGTCTCAGGTATAGGGCAAAAAAAAACTAAAGAATTGCTAAATCTTTTATTTATTTATTTTTAAACTTTACAATATTGTATTGGTTTTGCCATACATCAACATGAATCCGCCACAGGTATACACATGTTCCCCATCCTGAACCCTCCTCCCTCCTCCCTCCCCATACCATCCCCCTGGGTCATCCCAGTGCACCAGCCCCAAGCATCCAGTATTGTGCATCGAACCTGGACTGGCGACTCATTTCATATATGATATTATACATGTTTCAAAGCCATTCTCCCAAATCATCCCACCCTCTCCCTCTCCCACAGAGTCCAAAAGACTGTTCTATATCTTTTAAACAGCAGAATGTGGGGGGAAAGGAAAGTATATTTTTGACTCATTTACAGGCTTAATATAAGCCAACAATATGAAGGAGATATAGAAAATAGTAAGACAGACTGAGTGCAGTGAGAGACACAACTTCTTTAGCACACAGTCATTTCTGAAGTGCCATGTTTTGACTAGGAAACTGAAAAACTGTCACAGATTTGGAAAAACATTATCAAAATGGTCATAGGTTTAGACCCCATGCAGTAAAAGCTTAAAGATGCACAGAATAAAATTTGAAGAAGAAAGTATTTCAAAATAAAAGTATGGTTTTTAATATAAATACTTCTCTATAAAATGTTTCTTTGTAGACTGCAAACTAGGTTTCTTCTTTCTCTTTAAATAAATTAATCATAGACAATAAAGATGAACAGATTATAACAAGAAATTTTCCCCAATTATCTCATTGATGCTGTGCATAGGATTAGGAAATGTATCTCATTATAATTTACACTATAATAATGACTCAAACCATGGGGGAGACACAGAGCCCTCTGTGATACAACGGAAGCTATGAAATACTTCCCAACTATGAAAAATAAATAGCACATTTACAAACACTTACATTTTAGGAAATATTTTAGACACTCTAAACTTCTATAGTATTCATATAACCCAGTTTAAAAATCTGTGGTCTAAGAGATATTTAATGTTTCATTCATTCTGATTTTTAAAAAAATTTCCAATGTGACCAAGATATCATGATGTGACAAGTATCATTTTAATTGTTTTGATTAAGGATTTTAGTCTCTTGACTATTTTTCTATACATTATATCCAAAATCACAATAAGCAATATGAGTTTACATTATGTACTTGTATTCCAATAGTCACTATACTTTTTCCCTCAAATTCTGTATCTAATGAAAATATAAAAATATATCCAAGATCACAGAAACTTTAATTCTCAAACACCTTCTCTGAAAAGATTACTTGAAGATTACAAAACTACTTTGAACCAGAGCAGGCTATTGGAGAAAGGAATGGTGCTACCAAACCACCAGTAAAATAAAAATAATTCTTTGGTAACTGCTGTGCAATGGAGCTGTATCAGATATTTTGAATAAAATCAGTTAAAATAATCCTAAACATATTTTAAACACTTATAAATTTGGGGGCCAGAAAGACTTTACTTATTATAGAAAAATCAGAAACTTCAGAAATATTCTGAAATACATCAAATTGTTTCCTATTATTAAGCAAATTAAGATTGTGGTAATTTGTAGAGAATTTTGTTGTTAAAACTCACTCATCTTACATATTTATTCTTTCAATATTGCTCTAGGATGACTTGTCAAGGTTCAAATATAAACCAGAAATTTTCCCCTGGAAGCTCAGTTGGTAAAGAATCTGCCTGCAATGCAGGAAACCCCGATTGGTTTCCTGGGTCAGGAAGATCTGCTGGAGAAGGGATAGGTGACCCACTCCAGTATTCTTGGGCTTCCCTGGTGGCTAAGCTGGTAAAGAATCCACCAGCAATGCAGGAGATGTGGGTTCAATCTCTGGGTTGGGAAGATCCCCTGGAGCAGGGAAAGGCTACCAACTCCAGTATTCTGCCCTGGAGAATTCTGTGGACTGTATAGTCCATGGAGTAGCAAAGAGTCAGACACGACTGAGCACTTTCATTTTTCAATATATTTTTATGTATTTTTACATGTTTAATTTTTATATATTTGTCACCTTGTTTCAATTAATATCTGGTGATGTCTGTTTGCATATACAGCATGGAAATGTGGAGGGGAATATACGTGGGTGTGTATATATCAAGGTAGCAACTGCTGTCTTTTCCCTTTGTCCTCATGGAAACTTTAAAAGATCAACACAACAACCCAAAACCTGTGGGACATGGTAAAAGCAGTCCTAAGGAGAAAGTTCATAGCAATACAGGCATACCTCAAGAAACAAGAAAAAAGTCAAGTAAATAACCTAACTCTACACCTAAAGCAACTAGAAAAGGAAGAAATGAAGAACCCCAGGGTTAGTAGAAGGAAAGAAATCTTAAAACCTAGAGCAGAAATAAATGCAAAAGAAACAAAAGAGACCATAGCAAAAATCAACAAAGCCAAAAGCTGGTTCTTTGAAAGGATAAATAAAATTGACAAACCATTAGCCAGACTCATCAAGAAACAAAGGGAGAAAAATCAAATCAATAAAATTAGAAATGAAAATGGAGAGATCACAACAGACAACACAGAAATACAAAGGATCATAAGAGAGTATTATCAACAATTATATGCCAATAAAATGGACAATGTGGAAGAAATGGACAAATTCTTAGAAAAGTACAACTTTCCAAAACTCGACCAGGAAGAAATAGAAAATCTTAACAGGCCCATCACAAGCATGGAAATTGAAACTGTAATCAAAAATCTTCCAGCAAACAAAAACCCAGGTCCAGAGGGCTTCACAGCTGAATTCTACCAAAAATTTAGAGAAGAGCTAACACCTATCCTGCTCAAACTCTTCCAGAAAATTGCAGAGGATGGTAAACTTCCAAACTCATTCTATGAGGCCACCATCACCCTAATACCAAAACCTGACAAAGATCCCACAAAAAAAGAAAACTACAGGCCAATATCACTGATGAACATAGATGCAAAAATCCTTAACAAAATTCTAGCAATCAGAATCCAACAACACATTAAAAAGATCATACACCATGACCAAGTGGGCTTTATCCCAGGGATGCAAGGATTCTTCAATATCCACAAATCAATCAATGTAATACACCACATTAACAAATTGAAAAATAAAAACCATATGATTATCTCAATAGATGCAGAGAAAGCCTTTGACAAAATTCAACATCCATTTATGATCAAAACTCTCCAGAAAGCAGGAATAGAAGGAACATACCTCAACATAATAAAAGCTATATATGACCAACCCACAGCAAACATTATCCTCAATGGTGAAAAATTGAAAGCATTTCCTCTAAAGTCAGGAACAAGACAAGGGTGCCCACTTTCACCATTACTATTCAACATAGTTTTGGAAGTTTTGGCCACAGCAATCAGAACAGAAAAAGAAATAAAAGGAATCCAAATTGGAAAAGAAGTAAAGCTCTCACTGTTTGCAGATGACATGATCCTCTACATAGAAAACCCTAAAGACTTGACCAGAAAATTACTAGAACTAGTCAATGACTATAGTAAAGTTGCAGGATATAAAATCAACACACAGAAATCACTTGCATTCCTATACACTAATAATGAGAAAACATAAAGAGAAATTAAGGAAACAATTCCATTCACCATTGCAACAGATAGAATAAAATACTTAGGAATATATCTACCTAAAGAAACTAAAGACCTATATATAGAAAACTATAAAACACTGGTGAAAGAAATCAAAGAGGACACTAACAGATGGAGAAATATACCATGTTCATGGATTGGAAGAATCAATATAGTGAAAATGAGTATACTACCCAAAGCAATCTATAGATTCAATGCAATCCCTATCAAGCTACCAACAGCATTCTTCACAGAGCTAGAACAAATAATTTCACAATTTGTATGGAAATACAAAAAACCTCGAATAGCCAAAGCGATCTTGAGAAAGAAGAATGGAACTGGAGGAATCCACCTACCTGACTTCAGGCTCTACTACAAAGCCACAGTTATCAAGACAGTATGGTACTGGCACAAAGACAGAAATATAGATCAATGGAACAAAATAGAAAGCCCAGAGATAAATCCACGCACATATGGACACCTTATCTTTGACAAAGGAGGCAAGAATATACAATGGATTAAAGACAATCTCTTTAACAAGTGGTGCTGGGAAATCTGGTCAACCACTTGTAAAAGAATGAAACTAGAACACTTTCTAACACCATACACAAAAATAAACTCAAAATGGATTAAAGATCTCAACATAAGACCAGAAACTATAAAACTCCTAGAGGAGAACATAGGCAAAACACTCTCTGACATACATCACAGCAGGATCCTCTATGACCCACCTCCCAGAATATTGGAAATAAAAGCAAAAATAAACAAATGGGACCTAATTAACCTTAAAAGCTTCTGTACATCAAAGGAAACTATTAGCAAGATGAAAAGACAACCTTCAGAATGGGAGAAGATAATAGCAAATGAAGCAACTGACAAACAACTAATCTCGAGAATATACAAGCAACTCCTACAGCTCAACTCCAGAAAAATAAATGACCCAATCAAAAAATGGGCCAAAGAACTAAATAGACATGTCTCCAAAGAAGACATACAGATGGCTAACAAACACATGAAAAGATGCTCAACATCACTCATTATCAGAGAAATGCAAATCAAAACCACTATGAGGTACCATTTCACACCAGTCAGAATGGCTGCCATCCAAAAGTCTACAAGTAATAAATGCTGGAGAGGGTGTGGAGAAAAGGGAACCCTCTTACACTGTTGGTGGGAATGCAAACTAGTACAGCCACTATGGAGAACAGTGTGGAGATTCCTTAAAAAACTGGAAATAGAACTGCCTTATGATCTAGCAATCCCACTGCTGGGCATACACACTGAGGAAACCAGAAGGGAAAGAGACACGTGTATCCCAATGGTCATCGCAGCACTGTTTATAATAGCCAGGACATGGAAGCAACCTAGATGTCCATCAGCAGATGAATGGATAAGAAAGCGGTGGTACATATACACAATGGAGTATTACTCAGCCATTAAAAAGAATACATTTGAATCAGTTCTAATGAGGTGGATGAAACTGGAGCCTATTATACAGAGTGAAGTAAGCCAGAAAGAAAAACACCAATACAGTATACTAACGCATATATATGGAATTTAGAAAGATGGTAACAATAACCCTGTGTACAAGACAGCAAAAGAGACACTGATGTATAGAACAGTCTTATGGACTCTGTGGGAGAGGGAGAGGGTGGGAAGATTTGGGAGAATGGCATTGAAACATGTAAAATATCATGTATGAAACGAGTTGCCAGTCCAGGTTCGATGCACGATACTGGATGCTTGGGGCTGGTGCACTGGAACGACCCAGAGGGATGGAATGGGGAGGGAGGAGGGAGGAGGGTTCAGGATGGGGAGCACATGTATACCTGTGGTGGATTCATTTTGATATTTGGCAAAACTAATACAATTATGTAAAGTTTAAAAATAAAATAAAATTGAAGATCAAAAAAAATAAATAAATAAAAGATCAACTTAGGACAAGAAGCTTTCTTAAGGTGAGAAGTTATCAGGAAAGCAAACTGAGCTTATTTTTGTGCTCATTCCTAATGCGCAAAACAAAACAACAAGAAAGCATTGAAATGCTCATTTTTTTTTTTTTTTTTTTTTTGGCAAGGATGGGAGTAAGATAATGACAAAACCTGTTTCTGCCAACTTTCCCTTTATTCCTCTTGCTCCCAAATCAGCCAATGACAATACTCTGGGAATACGGATGTCATTATTTTCTTGCCCTATTCAACCTTAAAAATGGTTCGGGGTATGTTATGCTAACAATTTAGAAGTGGAAATAGCATCAATTATTCCTGTTATTCTGAGACTCAAATCTTTTTTTTTTTTTAAACTTTACATAATTGTATTAGTTTTGCCAAATATCAAAATGAATCCGCCACAGGTATACATGTGTTCCCCATCCTGAACCCTCCTCCCTCCTCCCTCCTCCCTCCCCATTCCATCCCTCTGGGTCGTCCCAGTGCACCAGCCCCAAGCATCCAGTATCGTGCATCGAACCTGGACTGGCAACTCGTTTCATACATGATATTTTACATGTTTCAATGCCATTCTCCCAAATCTTCCCACCCTCTCCCTCTCTCACAGAGCCCATAAGACTGTTCTATACATCAGTGTGAGACTCAAATCTTATCAACATATAGACTTTATGTTAAAAATTGGTTTTTTACTCTTTTTACATCCTTAAAACTGTGTAAGGAAAATTTAGATATATATCTTCTCCATAACTCCAATTACTTTTTTCTCATCATCCCATTTTTAAAATTACATGTCTGATATCTTGCATGGCCCCATCTCAAAATTCAAACCTATATTTTCTACTCAAGCACAAGGATTTTGGCAGTTCAGCCAGCGGGCTTCTATTACCAGTACTTATTATGCATACTCTGACTAATAATGATGGTGTGCTAGTGCTTGCTGAAAATCTTTATATCCAACATAGTGTCTTCGATTTAGAAAGAAAATAAAGAATATAATTACATGGTGTGTATTCCAAGAAAACTAGATATTTTTAAACATAAAGAGCAAAATTTAGCTTAAATAATTACATGTCAGGATATATAGCTTCTTAGAATTTTTGTTTTGTCTTTTGCTTCAAATTTGTTGGTCAGAATATGACATAATTTTTCTTCAATTTAAAATGCAGTGATGCCATTTGTTGAAATTTTTCTCCTTAGGCGTATCTTCAGGTCTTGAGATGTGAATTTAAATTGTCACAGAAAATAAATTAAAAGTCAGTCTTGTTTCAGCTTTACTTAGCTCTTTTTTGGCCATGGCATACACAGCATGCTGGCTCTTAGTTCCCAGATCAGGATCAATCCTGTGCTCCCTGCAATGCCAATGCTGAGTTTTAACCACCGGACCAGCAGGGCAGTCCCCAAATGTCAGTCTTGTTTAAGTATAATTTTTCCAGGTTTTTATAAAAATAAATTATTATTTAGGCAAACACTGTGAGTGCATGTTTTAGTCAATAATTGAATGGTTAGCTCTATTTAAAATGGATAACCAATAAGGGCCTACTGCATAGCACATGGAATTCTGTTCAATCTTACATGGCTGCCTGAACAGGAGGGGATTTGAGGGGAAATGGATACACGCGTAGGTAGGGCTGAGTCCCTTTGCTTTTCACCTGAAACTATCACAGTGTTAACTGGCTATTCCTCACTACAAAATAAAAAGTTTAAAAAAATAAACATTCTTTTTACATAAACTAAAAAGAAAATGAGTGGCTATTTATTGATTTCATATATATGGCACCCTAAGAAACATACGAGGTATGTTTTCTGGGCGTGAGAAGTTCACAAACAAGTGAAAAGAGTCAAGTCCAATGGAGTGTTTTAAGCACTCTGCTGCATTAAACTATGAACTAAATGGTGTCTTTGCACAAAGGAAGGTAGGTATCTCTTTCTGGGTGTGTCTGGAAATATTTTAAGGAGGAAAACATTTCAACAACAATAAAACAAATTGGATTTTTCTGAATATGAAAAAACTAGGCAGCTGGGTGATAAGGCATTCAGCTAGATTGGCTGGCATGTGGACTTTTTCTGAGGGAGCGTTCCAATTCCAGCACATTTTCAAAGGAAGACTCAGGTCAAGTGACATCCAAGAGGTAGGCTTGGGAAGTCTATGAAGGGTGCTGTAGAGAATAAACTGAGGCATTCAAATTGTGTGAAGTGAGTTGTAGGGTCCTGTGGCGTAATGAAACCTGACCTGACAGGAGCTCCAAGTACACAGGGCATTAGACTCACGGGATTTCAAGGACTTTAGAATAAACTAAAGCTGGCTCTCATCGCTCTCGATTCACTAATGCACTTAAGGAAAGCACCCTCACATTTACCTGTTAGCTTTCCTCTGTGCAGAACTCATGGAAGAATTCAGGCAAATTTCTGAGCCTGTGCACACTCACTAAAGTTCACATATGCTCTCCAGCACACCATGGTGAACACTTGATTAATTTATAACAAAGATGGACACACATCAACCAACGTAAATGGGAATTATGAGATTTTACTGCAACTAGAATGCCTTGCCAGCGCTATTAAGAATCTGTATTTTTCACACAGGTGGAATGAAGATTAAAACCTTCCTTCTGTGAGTTCTTTGAGGTCGATGAGATTAAAAAAAAAAAAAAAAAAAACTTGAGAAGACTAAATTCCTTAGGTCATTGGTTTGCCTTTAATAGCATGTTTGGCAAATAATTATACCTATGTTTCTTTCAAATATAAAAATAAATTCATACCATAATTAGAAAAGCACTGCAAAGCCATGAGTCATAAAAACTGCCCATGCTTTGGTTAAATTATTTAAGCATGAGTCTTTCTCAAGTATGATATGTATACATTTACTTGTTTTTAAATAATCACATTATATTCAAAGTACTATATATCCCTTTTCTTCAAGACAAACTTTCTTTTTATTTCTTTTCAAAATTCTTTTCTATTTTTTCCCTCCTTTTTCTGTTCTCCTCTTTCTTCTCTTTTTTGGCCGAATTAAGCTTTTTCACTTGCTTCGATTTGTTTCTTTTAATTTGTTGTCAGTCACTTTGCATAATTCTAAAAGAAAATTTTGTCTACAAGTTTACTTACATATGGGGGCTATTATAAATAAATAAAGAACATTGATCAGAGAATGGGCTCAATTTTAGAAGTATTATGATGTAATTTTCCCATATGGTCATAGTAATTCTCATTCTCTTCAGAATTATCTGAGAATGTCTATTTCCTCAAAGGCTAGAGGCAATGGATGCTGTAAAATTTTTCTTCTCTTTGTTGGTCAGTATGTTACATTGACACATATTCGAATTTGCATTTGTTGAATTCCTAATGCAACAATATCTTTTAGTAATCTTGACCAGGCATTTAAGTTTTTTGAACAATGATTTGCCATTCATGGACTTGGGTCATTACTAAATTATATGGTTTGCTTTCTCCAATTTATTTAGCTACTTTCTGTACATTATAAATATTATCTTATGTTCACTTTTAGGAAGTAACTTTTTTTCCCTAAATAAGTTTGGAGAGGTTTTGGCCCTCATCTATGATACCTTAGAATATATGTGCTGAAACTGTCTTTAAATTCTTGGCTTTTAGGCAATCCATTCTTACTTAGGTTGAAAGCTCCATGGAAATATTTTTCCATTGCTGAAGTTGTTTTTTTATTTTTTTATTTTTTTTAACGTTCCACCTCTTGCTTTCTCTTCCAATCAGTTGCTCCCACACTCCTTTTCCAAACAAACTGATCATCGTGCCCCAACTTAAGTAAAAACCTCAACGCTTTCCTCTTCTTGGTGTGTCTCTTTCTCTCAACCTGCATTCCCAATAAGAATCCATGAAAATATGGTCTGAATTCCCTCATTTCTCTCAGCTCAAATGTTGCCACCTCAGTGTGGCCTGCCTATATCATCCATTGTGACCAGACCTACTTTCTCATTCCCACAACCCTAAATGGTACTCTCAATTCCTTTGGAATGCTCACATTCATTTATTTCTTTGTATTTAATGTTACAGGGTAAGATGATAACAAATAACAGGTGTTCAATACAGTTCTTAATTTCTATTGCTGAAAATAGTATTTAGCTATAATGAGTACTCGGGCTTCCCTGGTGGCTCAGCAGTAAAGAACTTGCCTGTCAATGCAAGAGATGCAGGAGGCGTGGGTTTGATCCCTGGGTCAGGAAGATCTCCTGGAGAAGGGCCTGACAGCCCACTCCAGGATTCTTGCCTGGAGAATCTGGTGGACGAGGAGCCTGGCGGGCTAGAGTCCAAGGGGCCACAGAAAAGTCAGACAGGACTGAGTGACTGAGCACATGTGTACAACACAAGTACCCATTAAATATCTATTGAACAGTGGATTCCCTTATTTCTATACACATGATCACAAATCTATTGTTGTGTGTAAAGAGAAAGAACATGATTTCAGATGAATAGTAAATTTGAGTTTTTTAGCTTTTAAAAATTATTTCTTCTATTCTGTGGACATTTAAAATCTGAGCAATCAAGTGTTTGTCTTTAAAACAATTTTTACCCATTAGCTATTACTGTATTCCTCACCTGGGTGTTAGCTTTCTCTAAGTTACTATAATATGCATATTGGACCACTTCTTTCTCACCACTATGTATATAATTGGATTACAAACATTTGATTTTATCTTTTTCATTATTTCATATAAAATAACAAATATAATGCATTTTTAAAGTTAATTTTAATCTCCTAATCTAATACAGTAAATCTGTTTTACTGAGGGTACTATCATGATCTCTTTATCTCTTTGGCTCTATCTAATTTGATGGTGAAATCAGACCTAGAAGTTTACTTTCTCCAGTTGCTGTTGATGAAGACCTGTCAGCTTCCACAGCCTCTCCTTACCCATTTCAGGTTGAGTTTGCTCTTTGGGTCCAGAGAGATAGCTATCCTGCTTTTAATTGTGGCTGTTTCATTTTCCCTTACCTTTTCATAAGTTTCCTTTTATTTTTACAATGAACATATTATTACCTAATGATTAGGTCAGAGAGGGATCCTCAAAGGGGAAACTCACAAAATCTTGACCAAAAATGTAATGGGAACTTTTAATACATCAACAGTTACCAGTTGAATTACATTTTTCTAAATCCATTGAAGTCCTAGCCAACAGCATCTGTGAATGTGGCCTAGTTTGGAAATAGGATCTTTGTAGACGGTCAAATTAAGCTGAAATCATTAGGGAAGGACGGCCCTAATCCAACATGACTGTGTCCTTTTAAAAAGAGAAAATCAGGACACAAACACACAGGGAGAAGGCCATGTGAACTTGAAAGCAGAGATGAGAGTGAAGATCTCAGTCAGTCAGTGCCGATGACTGCCAGCAAACCACCATAAGCTAAGAGACATCTTGGACTACATCCCCGCTTGCGACCTCAGGAGGAGCCAACCCCACCAACACCTGGACCTTGTATTTCCAGCCTCCAGAACTGTGGGAGGGTAAAGTTATGTTGTTTAAGCCTCCAGTTAGGGGTACTTCATTACAAAGCCTATACCAAACTAATGTAACACCTGCTCTTTAGGAGCAAAATTCTATATTCATATGTTATGTAAATGAAAGTCAATATTTTGATTCAAATCCAAATTTTGTGTAACATATTTTCATCCAAAATGTTCTTTATATACTCTGGAATGCTATAGTTTCCCTGTAAGAATATTGATGAGGTTCTATGGTTCTATATTGATATCACTAAGCTACTATGTGCCATGAACCAGTTTGTGAATATACAACATTTCTTTTTTTTTTTTTTTCTTATAACTGACATACAGCCCTGTATAAGTTTCAGGTGTATAGGATATTTAAACTTTGCCTACATACAAAATATAAATACACATGTATTAATGTCCCTTACATAGAAAATAAAAAATATACTTACAACAATGAAGTTTAGCTAACATATCATTCAAAGCACTCTAAGCACTGCCTTCAGAATAGTTTGCTTTCTGGAAAATAATTTTGAAATGATAGCCTAGGAAGATTTTACCATGGTATCTTTTTGTTTTCCTCTTTAACCCTAACCTTCATTACAGGATCCATAGAAACAGGAACAAAATAGTTGTGATCACATCTAAGAATGTTGTCATCTTTTGCCAAGTCTCTTTAGGCTTCCAGCTCCTTCCAATATTGGTAACAAGAAGTTGACCTTAAGCTCTCTCAACACAAGTCCATGGCCCTCTTCTGAAACTAAATTAGACAGAACATCCAACACTTGATAAATCTTGAGCCTCTAGCTTAAATCTCTCCCTGCTTCCACTGCTCCTTCCTTTTACCTCCCTGATATGATTAATTAAGCAAAAGCAGAAGAATGAGGGGAAAAAAACTTTCAGAGAAAAATGAAAGGCATTTACCTCGGTTATTAGAAGTAAATTACTACCCTGACTCACAATGCAGAAATATAGGCCAGCTTTTTATCCCGATTATTATTGGTGCTGAATTATTCAGTGATACCCATTAGAACGTGATAACCTGCCGATTTTATATTTAGGCTTCCTTATACAGGACGTCAGCAGCTTACTCTGAACACCTTGCAAGTTGACAAGGCACTGACTCAGAAATTATTAAAATTACTGATAAAATGATAAAATCTAGTTTCATGTTTCAAACATCCATGCCTATAAAAATATTCTCCTTTAACATTTCTCCTTCTCATCCTCCTCCTCCTTCTTTCATAATTATTATCATCACCACCAGCATCAAATGAGCAAGGTCAAGAACAACTCAATTACAAGTCAGAGCTAAATTGTCTTAACATGCCTTTCTTATAATGTATTTCTTTAAAAAAATCTGGGATGGTCATTTTTTCTCTTTCTAGTTTCAGTTATTTTTAATGAAGTATATATATTTTTTCTTCATACACCTGCACTGCAATTCATAAACTGTCAAGTGAATCTTTTTGCACTTTTTAAAAAGCTGTTGCTGTTTCTGGTTGTTTTATTGCAAAGGTATCAAATCTAATCTTGTGGGTATGAAATCATTTCCATCAGTTTGAAAAAAGGAAGCTCTCTAAGTTTTACCAGAAGGTTTTCTGTAACTTTCAGTGCCCTGTAAAAGAGATTAAAAAATAAAAGAAACTCCTAAGAAAAAAAATGTCTTTATGTATGGATAGATTTTTTGATTTATATTACTGAGGATAAAGCTTCCCTGGTAGCTCAGCTGGTAAAGAATCCACCTGCAATGCAGGAGACGCCGGTTCGATCCCTGGGTTGGGAAGATCTGCTGTAGAAGGGAATGGCTGCCCACTCCAGTATGCTGGCCTGGAGAATTCCATGGACAGAGGAACCTGGCAGGCTATAGTCCATGGGGTCACAAAGAGTCGGACACGACTGAGTGACTTGCACTTTCACATTGGGGATAAAAAAGAATACTACATAAATTGTACTCAAATCTGTATATGCAATATGTTCAAATTATGTTAATATGAAATATATTCACAATGCAATCTGTATTTCACTTTCTTTAAGTGATTAGAATTGTAACAATGATTGAGTCATTTTCTCTGGGTTGTGAAATGCTGAGCTTTTAGTTTTCTATTGAATTTGTTAGTATGTTTTTTACCCTTTCCACAACATGTGCATTTATTTTGTATTAATAAAATGTTAATACTATAAATAAGTATCAATTCTATAGCTTATGAATTAAAATTTTAAATGGAGAATTTTCTAAAAAGCACAATGTCATAAGCAAATATTTATGTGTTTATGTGCAAATATGAAGGTGAGATATTAATATAATATTTACTTTTCATATACTATTTCATATTACTATTCATATACTATAAAAATGTAATGCTATTCTTACTTTTAGAGACTTGAATTTGTAGAAATATTTAAGCACATCCTATAAGACTTCAAGGAATTTAACTTAAAATAAATATGCCCTTACTATTATGTCTCTACTATCTTCAATGCTTAGTTCAACTGCTCCAAGTATCTTGCTATCTTTCTAAATGGCTTATTGTTCTACTCACACTTGAGGCTTCCCTGATCATAACTCAGTTGGTAAAGAATCCACCTGCAATGCAGGAGACACTGGTTCAATTCCTGGGTTGTGAAGATACACTGGAGAAGGGAATGGCTACCCACTCCAGTATTCTGGCCTGGAGAATTCCATAGACTGTACAGTCCATGGGTCACAGACACAACTGAGCCACTTTCACTTTCTACTTACATTTATTACAAATGAGCATGACATGTGTGTTTATTTTTATCAAAGGAAAAATTAAATTTAATGACGATAATATATAGAAAAAGTCTTCATAATTATAAAATAATTTTAAGAACTCATTAAATGAGAAGAGTGCCTGCTCTTTTAATCTTTATTTTCAAAAAATAGGAATTCAAAAAAATTGACTATTTGTATCTCAAATCCATCTCTTTTCTCTTAAATTAGTGTGTAGCTATGGAAGGTTTTAACTCATCTTTTCAATATGAAATATAATCAATTTTCATATAATCAACAATTTTCAATATAGAATATAATCAACAACTTAACTCATTGCCTTAAGTATGCTTACAGGAATTTATTTGAAGCAAAGCAAAAGAGCCCCAGAATGCTTTTTAAGCTGTTTGTTTGCTTAAATTTTGACCTAATTACAGAACACATTGCTGCTGCTAAGTCACTTCAGTCGTGTCCGACTCTGTGCGACCCCATAGATGGCAGCGCACCAGGCTCCCCCATCCCCGGGATTCTCCAAGCAAGAACACTGGAGTGGGTTGCCATTTCCTTCAATGCATGAAAGTGAAAAGAGAAAGTGAAGTCGCTCAGTCGTATCAGACTCTTAGCAAGGTCTATAATTATTTAATGACCTTGAACCCATTTCTATGGATATATTGTTTGCTTATGTTTTATTGGGTATACATCAAACAGATAATATTTTCCAAGGAATACTCGGACAAAATGCATCACACCTAGTAAAACTGGGGCTTTGCATGTGGCTCAGTGGTAAAGAATCCACCTGCCAATGCAGAAGATGCAGGAGTTTGATCCCTGGGTTGGGAAGATCCCCTGGAGGAGGGCATGGCAACCCACTCCAGTATTCTTACCAGGAACATCCCATGGGCAGAGAAGCCTGGCAGGCTAACATCCATAGGGTCACAAAGAATGGGACATGACTGAGGAGCTTAGCACACATCAGTTTAGTTCAGTTCAGTCACTCAGTCATGTCTGACTCTTTGTAACCCCGTGAATCGCAGCACACCAGGCCTCCCTGTCTATCACCAACTCCCAGAGTTCACTGAGACTCACGTCCATCGAATCAGTGATGCCATCCAGCCATCTCATCCTCTGTCGTCCCCTTCTCCTCTTGCCCCCAATCCCTCCCAGCATCAGAGTCTTTTCCAATGAGTCAACTCTTCGCATGAGGTGGCCAAAGTACTGGAGTTTCAGCTTTAGCATCATTCCTTCCAAAGAAATCCCAGGGCTGATCTTCAGAATGGACTGGTTGGATCTCCTTTCAGTCCAAGGGACTCTCAAGAGTCTTCTCCAACACCACAGTTCAAAAGCATCAATTCTTCGGCGCTCAGCCTTCTTCACAGTCCAGCTCTGACATCCACACATAGTACCCAGTAATCACATCACCAGAGATGGAGATTACATGACCTAAGGATCTGGTATAAGGTTGTACTTGACACAGGTTAATCACCATTATAATTACTTTTTAAGTTGGGAAAATTTTTCTTACTTTGGAAGCAACTAGAAAAGACAAGCCTGAGACACAGAATATGATGAAGAAGGCACATAATAACAAAAACCTAGGGTAATAATGTAAGACTAAGGAAAGTTAATACAAGGCCTCTTCTTTGTAAACACAGAATAGAAAGATAATAAACTGGGTGAGGAGAAAATCCTATGTATGCTTGTTAGAATTACTTTTCAGAAGAAGTAGCATTTCTGGGAAATTTGAAATGAGAAGAGGTTCAAGTTATGTAAAGATTTCTGGAAGTAACTTTTCAATTAGAGAAATAGTATGACAGCAGAGTTAGAGAAAGTCTGACATTTTTCAGGGCTCATGAGTCACAGCACTTCTACAAGCAGGAACTATGGCCCCAAATGTATAAGTAAGATAATGCTGCAGTTTTAAAAAATCTGAATACTATAGTTCTAATTTATAAACATATCTATCAAAATATTAATATTTTATTCTTATTCATTAATTTCTCAGTAAGTGTTAATGTTACATGAAGGCATGTGAAAACCTCTTCAGTTTCAGAGAGTTCAGGAAATAATACACACACACACATTTCAATGATATTAGACCATATGATAATTGATTATATTAATATCTAAAAGAGTACTATCAATATTTTTATGTTTCAGCTTTTGAGAAAAGACTTTAGATTTCCACAATATAAAAAAATATTAATACAATCATACATAAAATATAAAAAATATTATAAACATCCCATGAATACTTAAATGTAGCTAAATAAAATACCTATTAGTATCTAAAAGGTTAAAAATTTTAATGTAAGATGTCTAACATTTTTTAATTTCTTGAAAAATATGCTAATTTTAATCAATATTTGTCAATAAAAATATAAAGATACTTTTTAAAAATTTAATTTTTATTCTTCTACCTTCACATTCAAAGATAATGTAAAAGAATGTCAAGATAAGTACTCAAAGAAGACAGTTCAGATTGGTTCAGTTCAGTCGCTCAGTCAGGTCTGAATCTGTGACCCCATGGACTGCAGCACCCCAGGCCTCCCTGTCCATCGCCAACTCCCAGAGTTTACTCAAACTCATGTCCATCAAGTCCATGATGCCATCCAACCATCTCATCCCTTGTAGTCCCCTTCTCCTCCTGCCTTCAATCTTTCCCAGCATCAGGGTCTTTTCCAATGAGTCAGTTCTTCGCATCAGGTGGCCAAAGCATTGGAGTTTCAACTTCAGCATCAGTCCTTCCAATGAATATCCAGGACTGATTTCCTTTAGGATGGACTGGTTGGATCTCCATGCAGTCCAAGGACTCTCAAGAATCTTTTCCAACACCACGGTTCAAAAGCATCAATTCTTCAGTGCACAGCTTTCTTTATAGTCCAACTCTCACATCCATACATGACTACTGGAAAAACCATAGCTTTGACTAAACTTGCCAGCAAATGTGTAAAGAATGCAAAATAGTCTAAGTGTAGACAAATACAAACAAAAAAAGTCATAACCTGCAGATAATATGCTTAGGAAATCCAAGAAAATACATGCAAAATTTTAGAACCATGGATGTTGTTAAGGTGGAATTTTTTTTCTATTGTAAACAGTGCTGCAGTGAACATGTATCCTTTCAGACTATGTTTCTGTAATAGTCTGATAAGAACATATACAATCAGACATAGTAATACAAGCCACAGATTGAAAGATCTGCTACATATATAACCAAAAAGAATTGTATCTATATTTACAGAGCTCCTGCTAATCAATAACAAAATGACAGACAGCCTCAGAGAAATACAGGCAAATATTTAAACTTGTACTTCACAAAATGAAATATCTAAATGAACAATACATGATGAACAGGTGCTCAATTTTCTGAGAAATCAGAGGAGTGAAATTCCTCCAGAAGACAACTGTACACATTCACAAGACTGGAAAAATGTAAAAGTCTGAATAAAGAGGAAGTATTTTTTAGGATGTAAATAATAAGAATTCGCAAACCAGTTAATCCTAAAGGATGTCAACCCTGAATATTCATTGGGAGGACTGAAGCTGAAGCTTCAATAATTTGGCCACCTATTGCAAAGAGCCAACTCGTTGGAAAAGACCCTGATGCTGGGAAAGATTGAGGGGAGGAGGAGAAGGGGGCAGCAGAGGATAATACAGTTGGATGGCATCAAAAACTCAATGGACACGAGTCTGAGCAAATTCCAGGAGACAGTGAAGGACAGAGAAGCCTGGCGTGCTGCAGTCCATGACGTCACAAAGAATTGGACTTAGCGATTGAATAGTAACAGATGATTATTTCTCAATTCCAACACTTTATCATTAATAATAAATGAATGTTCCTCTAGAGGTTTCTGACTTTTGCTTATTTTTTATATTTTATCAGATATTTCAATGAGAGATAAATGACACATGCAATATTTGTGTTTTACAAAACTGTTGCAGGAAGGCGGACCCCTTCCAGGGCCCGAAATTGGGCTCTTGTCTAACACTCGGAAATTAATTGTACAAGGAGACACATGTGCTGACAAAGCAAGAGATTTTATTGGGAAAGGGCACCCGGGTGGCGAGCAGTAGGGTAAGGGAACCCAGGAGAACAGCTCTGCCACACGGCTTGCAGTCTCCGGTTTTATGGTGATGGGATTAGTTTCCGGGTGGTCCTTAGCCAATCATTCTGACTCAGAGTCCTTCCCGGTGGTGCACGCCTTGTTCAGCCAAAATGGATGCCAGAGAGAAGGATTCTGGGAGGTGGTAGGACATGTGGTGTCTCCTTTTGACCTTTCCTGAACTCTTTCGGTTGCTGGTGGCTCATTAGTTCCGTGTTCCTTACCAGGACCTCCTGTCCTAAAACAACTCATGCAAATTGTTACTATGGTGCCTGGCCAGTGTGGGTGGTTTCAATCAGTGCGCTTCCCCTAAAAAAACTGCAGAGATGAAAAAATTCTAGATGATGAAAATCCAAGTTCAAAATATTTTGATAGGATAACAGATAAGTTAAATCTAATGGAAGAAAATTAACAAGAATTCATGTCTGGATATATCACAATCCATGTTTAATGTTCTTTTGCACATATTTTTGAAGTGTTCTTATCCAGGGCTATGACTTCAAATATTATCCACATGTGGATAACTCTTACCTATATACAGCCAGAAATTATATTTGACTTCCAGACTCAGCATGCAAAAGTCTAAGGAATAATTACAATGGGATTTATTTCAGGTGCTACATATATAAAGTGCTTATTCAAATACTGTACCGAGACATCTGTCCCTTCTTAATTTCCATTCCAGTTACAGCATCAGTTTATTGTATAATACAAGCTATAAACTCAACCACCTTTAGATTCCCAATTTCCCTTCCCACCCGTTTCATCCATCACTAAATGCTAAACAGTTTCTTTTAAACATACCCTTCCTTTTCATCACATCTTAACTTAGACCCTCAGGGACTCCTAGCTTCCCTGTCTTCATCATTTCCCATGTTCAATCCAGTGTCCCCTTCAAGTCACCACAGGAGTGAATTTTCAGAGATATAAAAATCTTAGGATGACAGCTTACTGTATTTTCACCTCCTGGTTTATTCTCCCCTCCTTTCATCAGCCCCAAATGACTTCAGTTGCCCTTACCCCCAGATTGCCTGAGCTGCAGAGAGACAGCTCAAAGGTCACACCCTTCCTAGAATATTCCCTAAGGAAAGATAGTTTTAGCCCATTTTAGATCACAATATATCATTTTATTCTAGAGGTCCTGAGGCATCCTGGAATCTACATTACATCCTGTCTCCTCACCCTGCCTGTTCCTGACCTCCCCTCTCCCGCACAGGGGTTGAACCCAAGAGTCCTTCCTAACAGGGATCTTGCACAGTCAGCTATTCAGTGTCTCCTTCTAGGGAACCCAAGCTGTGGCAGTGTATTGCCATAATGGATGTGGCACTTTCAAGGTTGTCTGCAATGGTTATTCCAGCGTGACATATGCCTGCTATTGTTAGTGTCTCATACAGTATGTTGTTTTTGTTCAGTCTCTGCGACCCCATGAACTGCAGCAGGCCAACTTCCCTGTCCTCCACTATCTCACAGTTTGTTCAAATTCATGTCCATTGAGCCGGTGATGCCATCCAACCATCTCATCCTCTGTCATCCCCTTCTCTTCCTGCCCTCAGTCTTTCCCAGCATCAGGGTCTTTTCCAGAGAGTTGACTCTTCACATCAGGTAGCCAAAGAATTGGAGCCTCAGCTTCAGCATAAGTCCTTCCAATGAATATTCAGGGTTGATTTCCTTTGGGATGGACTGGTTTGGCTTCCTTGCAGTCCAAGGGATTCTCAAGAGTCTTCTCCAACACCACAATTTGAAAGCATCAATTCTTTGGTGCTCAGCCTTCTTTACAAGGAATTATATTAATAAACAGGAATGCATTTATCACAAAATTATCTATCTAATATGATACCAAACAAAGATATCAATCCTAGAGAAAAGGAAGCCAAGACAGCTGTCTTCGACATTGGAAAGATTATTGTATAGACAAAGGTAACAGCCCAGGTCTAGGCAGGAGACAGAAACCCTATCAGTTATGTTAACAGATAAAGTTTGACTTAAAGAATGATCAATAATTCATCCAACATTGTTATCCAGGTAACTGACAGGGCAAAGGGAGAACATTAAGGTAACATGAGGGGAGCCAAATGAAGAACCAATGGCATCCCTAGAGTAACACTGAAATCATTCATATTTTGAAACTCAGTAAGGGGTGCCAAGTAGCTAACACCCTGACCTCTAAGAAGTGTCAGCTGATGCTGGTGGATCTTCAGGGCCGGAACGATGCTCTGGGAGTGCTGGAGAAATTATAAAGTGAGATCCACTGTTTCTACACAAACTTCCGCTGCCTCAGTGGAGAAGGAGCATAGGTTGGTGACACTAATAAGAAAAAACGGGCCAGCGAGAGTCAACAGCTAGAGGCGTTTGTTCCTCCCTCACTTTCCTTCTCATCAGATCAAGTCCTATGGATGGAGCTTACCACCATGGGCAATGCAGACATCTGGAGAGCTGAATTAGAAGAGTGGCTTTGAGGCTGGGAGAATAGCTTCAGAGCTGACTGCCCTCCCTACCACCCCCACCCCCCGGGAAACACAGCCTAAAGAGAACTTGTTTTGTGAGAGGAACATCTATCCCTCACATTTTCACACGGAGGAAGTTGAGTTAGAGCTCCAACTTCCACCTTCCAGCCAGCCTTCTCTTAGGCAAGAGCTGTCACTCCTCTGGGAGATGAATTCAGCAGCAGGAATGGAGCAGGATGCAGTGAACCATCCACGGTACCTCGTGGTTAACTGTGCGCTTTGAATGCATTCTCAGCTCATTCATGAGAGATACTCACCAGGACACACAAAGTCTCTGCAGGGAGGGCAGCAGAGTCTCTGTGGCTCTCCTGTGACTGAATGAGTCACATTCCAGGGAAATAATTTAATAGAACATCTACACGATTTTATTAGATACAAGCTGTATCCTGCTATCTAGCTTTATCTTTAAATAACTAATATTTTGAGTTTGTCTGATTCATATCCTGTAACCAATGGGCTCAGAGCTCACTTGGAATAGAACGAAAAGAGGATGCTTTGGAACATCCTTGGTGTGGTGTGGTTTAGTCACTAAGCAATGTCTGACTCTTAGAACCCCATGGACAGTAGCCCACCAGGCTCCTCTGTCCTCAGGATTCTCCAGGCAAGAGTACTGGAGTGGGATGCCATTTCCTTCTCCAGAGGATCTTCCTGACACAGGGATCAAACCCACGTCTCCTATTTGGCAAGCAGATTCTTTACCATTGAGCCACCAAGGAAGCTCACTGGCCTTTAAATGCCCATAATTACTGATGGCTAGATGTTTCCAAAGACTGAATCAGCCAGGGATATAAGAATGCCTTCTACTTTGAAGCACTCCTAGGAGCTCTGAGGATTCCAGAGTATTTTTTTTCTTTGAAGAGTTTCTGACTCAAACCCAGGTAAATATATTGTACCCATAGTCCTCTCAAAGAAGGAGGATACCATATTGAAATTATATACATCCCTTAGGAGGTGAAACTCTGGAATATTTGATCATTACTTATACCTCTAGGCAAATTTCCACCTTCCCAAAACGTGCCTGCTTAAACAATGAGAAAAATATGCAAATATGTATGTTAAAATCTCTTTTCCTCTCTGCTAAAAAAAAACAATCTTCAGAGTTGTAAAGTGAAAATGTTAGTCGCTCAGTTGTGTCCAACTCTTTGCAATCCCGTGGACTGTAGCCCACCAGGCTCCCCTGTCCACAGAATTCTCCAGGCAAGAATGCTGAAGTAGGTTGCCATTCCCTTCTCAAAGGGGTCTTCCCAACCCAGAGATAGAACCTGGGTCTCCTGCATTGCAGGCAGATTCTTTACTGCCTGAGCCAGTTGTAACCACCTCTCAAAGAGTACCCAGTATTCATGTGTGTAGCTGGTGTTTCCAAATTTCAAAACACAGGATTTTTCACAGTGCCTTTAAATTAAGAAGCTAATATTTTATAAAATATTAGCCAAGCTAATATTTTATAAAAGGTAAGGAGATATTAACCGAGTTCACTTAAGTGAGGAATTATTCCTGTATACTTTGGGTTTGACTTGTTCTTTTTTTCATTTGTCTTATTGAGATACACATAATTGAATCTCTATTAGCCTCTCTTAATAATCAGCCCTATGAAGTGTAATTTTTTTTTTAAATTTTGGTCATGAATCCTTCAATTACACCACATTCATTTCAACCACAAAAGTGCAAAAATCAAACGGATCTGAGATAGGTGATCACAAAGTAATTAAAAATATTAGATAATTAAGCCTTGACTTTGAACCATATGAACACTGTCTCTCTCTCAGTTAGTGAATTATGCCAGGCAGGGAAAAAAAGAAACTTTATCTTGAGCTATTAAAAAAATTGAAATAATATGAGTTATAAAGCAATTAATTTCTGTAGCTCTGCTGCTTTTCTTTCTCCTCTTCAGTTTTTAGGCACAAATCTAGTTCCATTTCAAGGGCAGATATGAGTTCAAGTAGTAAATTCAACATCTCTCTTTTATTAGAGCATCTTTGTTATTGTAAGTAAAATTGAGCTGGTTTTCATTCAAATCTACCATGTCTATGAAACAAGATCTAGTCATGCATTAAATGAAGGTTTCAAATAACATCATGCTGGGAATTTGTTACATGTTAAACACCAATAGTTTTCCTTCAATATGTTTATTGGCATAACAGTTATGCAATAATAAAATACAATAAAACTTTATAACCCTCCATTCATACCAATAGCTCCCACAGCACAGTGGTTCTTCAAATGGTGAGTATAAAATTAATAAAGGGAATGAATCTGTGGAAGTGATGTATAAAAGATGTGATGGACTGAAAATATTAAGTAATAATGTGCTCCAGATCTGATTCCTTCACAAAATTACAGGACGCATGTAGTAAATGAAGCTTTGAAAAAATGAACTTTCAATGATTTGGAAACAGCTATGTGCACAGTGACAAAGCTAATGTTGAGAACAGAAAAAAGATGAACAGCGCAAACAAAAGATTTGAATTGCTCTTTCAGATAGAACGGATAGAAGTTGTTTAAATAATGGGATTTGAAGGTTTCTCTACCCAATTGTAAATCCCTGAAGGGCAGAAACTAAATGAATTTCTCTGGGACCAGAAGGCGTTGGGAAATTTCTAGGATCTCAAAAAGAGCCTGAACCAAAATTGACAACACAATTAGAAGAGTCAATTCACAAGGGATTGAGAGCAAGTCTTTCTAGAAGGGCATCTACAGGAAGTGCCTGAACACGTAATTTGTGGAAAGATCAACAAAGGGAGGGGAGGATGGGAATGAAGAGAGAAATTAGACAGACTTCATGATCACGCCAGGATCTTTAGAAGAACATCAGCTGGAGGAATAGCTACCAACTGAGGCGCTAGCATTTTGAAAAGCTTCAACTACAGTATCTCATATTGTTTTATCAGTGTACTGACACTAATTATTTTATACAATGACCTGGCTTCAACTGGCTGGTAACAGTGTAGCCCCTGGCCTGCTCTGAGGAAATACTGTAAACCCAGACCCAGTTATTATATTTGCAAACATTCTATTTTCACATTCCTCTGGAGGGAATCAGGCATTCAGAAAGCTCAAATTTTTCAGTTGCTAATAACAAGTCTCAGATTCAATACTGTTTGGCAGGGAAGTTATATTTACTTAATTCCAGGAGCATTTGAATTCTCACACACAGATTTATTGTTTCTCTTTTTGAACTAGTTTATCACATGCAGAGGTTATAGCGGTTCAGTTGAAAAGAAGAAAAAAAGTAACAGTTACCATAAAACTGCTCAAAGCTCCCCAGAGTAGGCAGGGGAAAAGAGAGAAAAACAATTTGCTAAACTGATCATAGAATGATTTACCAGTCAATTAAGGAACACTTTACCGCAATGCAAGGGGATTTCAAACACAGATGAATTGCATCAAGATTGCTTTCTTTATTTGCATTGCAAAAACCAGGCAGACTGCAGTTTTGTATAAAGAGCTTCATAATTTTGCAATTTTCTATTGCCTGAACTTTTGTTTTGGCACAAGGGCCATGTTCATCTGAAGACAGTCACTCAGGTACTTTTCAAGCATGCTACTGAGAAATTGAAATTAGGAATAGTACATCACCAGATGCTACAAACTAAGAAGCCTTCTAAAAAGCAGTACTCAAGTGTCACTTTGAAGAACACCTGTTAGACACTGTATTTGAAATGAAATACTATTTAAACATTTTAACTTGTAAGCATAATTTCTGATGTATTTAATTCACAACATTGCACAGAGGATCTTCTCATAGGAAGCTAAAGACATGTCTGTTTGTGACACTCACTTAGTGGAAAGAGTGACTCATGATGGTTGCTGATAATATGAGATTGGTGTTGAAATAAACCTTCAGTAAATCCCTCATGTTGGGCTGCTGCTACAGAAATTTGATGCATAAGATTCTGGAAAGAAATCCGCTTAAAAAAATATTTAACTTTAATATTGAAACACTTTAAGGAGGGCATTTTGACCTAACACCAATGATGTGCCATGTCACTTATTTGTGGAGAAAATGTTCTTTGACAAAAACTCGCCAAATCATAATTGCTTCATAACTTGTTAAATGAAACTGTTTAACTGTACAATAAAAATTGATATATCATGCTGCCCACTTTTAGTATCAGAACTCAGTTTTTAACAGGTCAGTTTTTGAGGTGAAAGATGAAAGTGTCTTATATCTCTTGATTAGCAATTGCCTTTACTGGGTATAATATAGTGGGTTTTTCTGTGTGTGTGTGTGTGTGTGTGTGTGTGTGTGTGTGTGCTATTTTGAGCTAGTTTTTGAGGTCCTACCTTGAGGCTGGCCAGTTTCTTCTCTTGCTCAGCTGATAAACTCTGCAATCTGACCACCTCTTATCTGGCTTTCACCCCCATCAGGTCCATGATGCAGTGGCTCTAGATGCTCCAGGGTCATGTGACAGACAGCTAGGAACAGCCCCTGTGCCCTAAATCATATGAACACTAAGCAACTGGGCTTCCCTGGTGGCTCGGACAATAAAGAATCTGCCTGCAATGCAGAAGCCCTGAGTTCACTTCCTGGGTCAGGAAGATCCCCTGGAGAAGGGAATGGCTACCCACTCCAGAATTCTTGCCTGAAAAAGTTCCATGGACAGAGGAGCCTGGCGGGCCACAGTCCATGGGGTCAGAAAGTGTACTGAGTGATGACCACTTTCATTTAAAACTACTATTGAATTCTTTGATGTGTCTCCTGAAATGAAACCTCAAGTTCGTAAGTTAAACCTTGGGGTAAACTATGTGAAGAACATAAGGCATGAGAGAAAAGGCAAAGAGTTGCACTAAAAAAAAGCCTAGTGCCAGCTCTCACCATCCTGCTCCAAAGCCCAGCAGGCAAGCACTCCGCGTTTCCATCAGAGGCATTTAGACTACTGGCATCAACCTCAGGTGGGGATTTCCCCCCCTTTTCAGTCACCATTAGAAGTCCAGGTTGGGCAGAAGTTTCTCAAGGTCCAACATCTCATTGTGTTAGAACCTTTTCTTCGCATCTTGACCAAATTTTGAAACCTTTCCCTGAGCCCTCCGAAACTCATGATTTTTCATCAGAAATCCTCCCCTCCCCTTCTATCAATTTTTCCACTGTTCCATTTACCTTCTTCTGACCCTCAGCTCTCCTATAAGGACTCTGAGACCCCTGCCCCTCTCTTAAGCGGCATGTCTTTTCATAGCCAGGAGTCACTCACCAGGGATGTGGTGTGTGGACTCCTCACTCTACTTCACCACCTTCAAATCCAGTTCTTTTCCTCTTCCTTTGAACCATCTAAACTTTTGTGCTATAAGATTGCATAACCTGTTGTGTGCAGGCATGCTAAGTTGCTTCAGACATGTTCAACTCTTTGTGATCCTATGGACCACAGGCTCCCCTGTCCATGGGAATTCACAGGCAAGAATACTGCAGTGGGTTGCCATTTCCTCCCCTGGGGGATCTTCCTGACCAAGGGACTGAATGTAGATCTCCTGCATGGCAGCAGATTATTTACTGACTAAACCACCAAAGTCCTCCAGTTAAATCATTGCAGTGCGTGGTCATTTCAGAATCTGTACAACATTGCTCTAATTTGGCTTCCCACTTTGATCTCATCATTATTCTTCTACACAAGCTTTAAATTTCAGCCAGCTTTTTTTTTCTTTTGCAATTATTGTTGTATTTATTTATTTATTCTTATTGCCTTGATCAGGACCTTCAGGACAGTTTTGAATAATGACTATCATAGTTTTATTTCCAGTCTTGGTGGAATGTGTTCAGTCCTTCACTACTGAGTTATCCCTGATGACTTCCTTTGTTTCAAAATCTGCTGTGTCTGAAATTAATATAGTTGCTCTTACTTTCTTTGGTTACTATTTAGTTCAGTTCAGTTCAGTTCAGTCGCTCAGGCTCAGTCGTATCCGACTCTTTGCGACCCCATGAATCACAGCACGCCAGGCCTCCCTGTCCATCACCAACTCCTGGAGTCCACTCAAACTCACGTCCATCGAGTCAGTGATGCCATCCAGCCATCTCATCCTCTGTCGTCCCATTCTCCTCCTGCCCCCAATCCCTCCCAGCATCAGAGTCTTTTCCAATGAGTCAACTCTTCGCATGAGGTGGCCAAAGTACTGGAGTTTCAGCTTTAGCATCATTCCTTCCAAAGAAATCCCAGGGCTGATCTCCTTTAGGATGGACTGGTTGGATCTCCTTTCAGTCCAAGGGACTCTCAAGAGTCTTCTCCAATACCACAGTTCAAAAGCATCAATTCTTTGGCGCTCAGCCTTCTTCACAGTCCAACTCTCACATCCATACATGACCACAGGAAATATCATAGCCTTGACTAGCCGGACCTTTGTTGGCAAAGTAATGTCTCTGCTTTTCCATATGCTATCTAGGTTGGTCATAACTTTCCTTCCAAGAAGTAAGCGTCTTTTAATTTCATGGCTGCAGTCACCATCTGCAGTGAGTTTGGAGCCCCAAAAATAAAGTCTGACACTGTTTCCACTGTTTCCCCATCTATTTCCCATGAAGTGATGGGACCAGCTGCCATGATCTTCATTTTCTGAATGTTGAGCTTTAAGCCAACTTTTTCACTCTCCTCTTTCACTTTCATCAAGAGGCTTATTAGTTCCTCTTCACTTTCTGCCATAAGGGTGGTGTCATCTGCATATCTGAGGTTATTGATATTTCTCCCGGCAATCTTGATTCCAGCTTGTGTTTCTTCCAGTCCAGCGTTTCTCATGATGTACTCTGCATATACATTAAATAAGCAGGGTGACAATATACAGCCTTGACGTACTAGCATGGTATATTTTTCTTTATGTCTAATGTGGATTTCTTGCAGACAATATAATATTGGGTCTTGTTTTTTGATCCACTCTGCCAATCTGTCTTTTAATTGATGCATTTAGACCATTTGAACATCAAAGTGATTATTGACATAGTTGGATTAATATCTACCATACTTATTACTGGGCTTCCCTGGTGGCTTAGATGGTAAAGAATCTACCTGCAATGTGGGAGACCTGGGTTTGATCCCTAGGTCAGGAAGTTCCACTGGAGAAGGAAATGGCTACCCACTCCAGTATTCTTGCCTGGATAATTCCATGGATAGAGGAGCCTGGCAACTATAGTCCCTGGGGTCTCAAAGAGTCAGACATAACCGAATGACTAACACTTTCACATACTTACTACTGTTTTCTATTTATTACCCTTTTCCTTTGTTCCTATCTTTTTCTTCTTCTTTTTTTTTTTTTTTGTCTTTTGTTTTTGTTTTCTTTTTAATTTACAATATTGTATTGGCTTTGCCATACATCCACATGAATCCGCCACGGGTGGATTCATGATTCAAAACATGGGTGTACTCGTGTTTCCCATCCTGAACCCCCCCCCCCACCTCCCTCCCCATACTGTCCCTCTGGGTCATCCCAGTCCACCAGCCCCAAGCATCCTGTATCATGTGTCGAACCTGGACTGGCGATCCATTTCACATATGATAATATACATGTTTCAATGCCATTCTCCCAAATCAGCCAGCTTTAATATTATCGATTAAACAGTAGGTACTTTTGCTTCTAATTTTTCCTTTTGCCTAGAAGATTCTAATGTATTTCCTTCCTCACCTTTGCTTTATTCCTACTTGATACATTTCTTCCTAGTTCTCACATTTTATCAGCATCATAAATACTTCTCATATATCTTCCACTAAATTTAACTACTCTTAACTTATAATTTTTAACATTTTCTACAGAATTTTAGTGGCTACTTGCATAGAATCTCCTTTACATATTTTTCTACCCTTCTAAAGGTGATTATTTAGGACAATGTATTTATTGCAAACAACTGTTATACACTCCAATGTAAATTCAATGATTCAAAAGCATATACTCAGGCACTTCTCTAAGTTAGGGAATAATCTATATCAGGCACTGATAAATGCATAATATAAAAAGGAAAATATTACATAATTCTCTCTCAAGGGCACATCTACTGATCTAAACTGGCATGTAGAGTAATAAATCATTTCTTTTTAATTTCATGGTACAGAGAGGGAGGTGGTAAATTTTCTCTAGAGGAAATATCATTTATCCTTAACATTTTGAATTATAATTGTATATGAAATGTAAAAGTTTTCCATCTTTCACTTACAGTATCTCTGAATTGTTAACCCCAACCTAATTTTAAACAAAAACCATCATCAAAAATAAAAATGATATTGCTAATAAATTTATGCACAGTATTATATACACCTTGTATAATATTAGCAGCAAATGTATACTGTCAGTAAATATTCTAATAAGTACCTACCGTTCTCTGTTTAGTATTTTAGAAAACAAAATAATCAATTTGAATAAGTTTATATCAATTTTTATATTATTTTCAGTATTGTACAACTTTTCCCTCACCCAAAAGTAATGTTAAAACAATGAATCCTGGCACTTGGTCTCTGTGATATATGACTTTACTAAAAGTCAAGGGGTATGATTTATTTTCAATTTGGGTACTGGATTTCTTACATAAACCTCTTGCTAAAAATTTTTAACAACTATAATAAAAAAGAGAAAAAAAATTATGGAATTTTTTTACAAGAATCCACTATTTAGAGGCAACAGAAATTCTTCAAAGAAAACATAATAGACACTGCTGCTTCTGCTTCTGCTAAGTCGCTTCAGTTGTGTCTGACTCTGTGCGACCCCATAGATGGCAGCCCACCAGGCTCCCCCGTCCCTGGGATTCTCCAGGCAAGAACACTGGAGTGGGGTGCCAATGCCTTCTCCAATGCATGAAAGTGAAAAGTGAAAGGGAAGTCGCTCAGGTGTGTCCGACTCTTAGCAACCCCATGGACTGCAGCCCTCCAGGCTCCTCCATCCATGGGATTTTCCAGGCAAGAGAACTGGAGTGGGGTGCCATTGCCTTCTCCATAATAGACACTAAAAATCAAAAAAGTAGTTTTTTTCTATGTTGCTCAGTACTTAGCTCACTTTATGGCTTAGAAGTCATTTTCTACATCAAACATTCAGTGTCCTAATCTATAAAATACAGAAACAATCCCAAATTGGGAGTTGTGATGATTAGAAGAGAAAATAAAGCTTATCAAAACAGATGTCTATCAAAATGTGTGCTATTTTCCCATGGATCTGTATGAAAGAGAACATAGGTATGTCAGAGCATGGCGCCCATACTTTGGGACTTCTCATACTTCACTTTGACCTTGGCTACCAACTGGTGTCACTGATTACTGGAACTCATCAATATTCATGCCCTTCTCTTCAATTCCCAAGCCTATTGTGCATGAAGGATTATTATATAAACAGATGTTTTCAACAGAACACGAAGGAGAAATCTTTGGTTGTTCTCTAATGAGCCAGCCAATTCCTTCAAATTATTATTTTTCAATTTATCCTGGGCTAACATTTGTGTTAGAAGCTAAAGAATCCACAGGAATGGAGCAAGGTCTCTTGAGATCCCACGTAGAGCAGAAGCTCACACTCTACACTGATTGCAATATGAGTTATAAATAAGTCTCTGTTTCATGATGTCACTGAGATCTTGCTTTCATTGTTCCAGAAATTAACATTAAGTACTCTGGCTAATATAGTATTTAAGCAGTTTATTCATGCAGATGTAACATGAGGTAGATTTTGCATAGGCAAAAATAACTCACTCTATTTTCATGCCCATAATTGAGATTCTTCATTGGAAAATACAGTTATCTTCTTATATTCTGACATTGGAAAAACTCCATAGTTAATTGCAAATGTTATGAGTGGAAATAATAGTTATAACCATAAAGAAACCAAGGTCAAGTAAAGAAAGGATAACTATGAAAACTATACTTTTAATGAAGGTATTATTTGAATATGTTGACTTTCCCAAAGCCAAAAGAAAAAAAAAAAACTTTAAAATATCAATGTGTTGACATGTCTTTGGCTAAAAATCCAAAATACCAGACTCTCGGAAGCAAACAGACTACCCACAAATTGCTAAGTTCACATAGAGTCATTAATTGCAGTAACCACTACTTAAATAATCATGCAGAAATATATCAGTGGATAAGCTGTCAAAGAAGCTGCATTTAAGATTTTTATGAACACAAAACAGAAAAAGAAAAGTTCTTCCTCTAAGGTAGTAGGAGATATTGAATCTATTTTCAGTGTAGGTCCATCTAGTTAAGGCTATGGTTTTTCCAGTGGTAATGTATGGATGTGAGAGTTGGACTATGAAGAAAGCTGAGCGCCGAAGAATTGATGCTTTTGAACTGTGGTGTTGGAGAAGACTCTTGAGAGTCCCGTGGACTGCAAGGAGATCCAACCAGTCCATCCAAAAGGAGATCAATTCTGGGTGTTCATTGGAAGGACTGATGCTAAAGCTGAAACTCCAGTACTTTGGCCACCTCATGCGAAGAGTTGACTCATTGGAAAAGACTCTGATGCTGGGAGGGATTAGGGGCAGGAGGAGAAGGGGACGACAGAGGATGAGACGGCTGGATGGCATCACCGACTCAATGGATGTGAGTTTGAATGAATTCCAGGAGTTGGTGATGGACAGGGAGGCCTGGCATGCTGCAGTTCATGGGGTCATAAAGAGTTGGACATGACTAAGCGACTGAACTGAACTGAACTGAAGCTGTGTATTGGAAGAAAATCAATGTTTTGTCTAGAAAACAGGATGGATTTGAAGTATTTAAAAATGCTCACACTTTTGATTTTTTAACTCTATAATTTCAGTAGTTTGTGGGGGAAATGAATATGGATTTAAAGAAGAGAATGCCAACAATTTTAGTCAAATGAAGTCTCATCAAACTACAATCAACACCTATAGCTCTTTCAAAGTTTTCATACTGCATGGGCCATTATTTCACCATTAAAGAAACAGTCTTAGCAGGCATAGGTGATGAACCAGACAACACAGAATTGACACTTGCATAAAGCAACAGTGGCTAAAAGTGTCATTCAATTCATTCAATGCAGAGATTTTTAAGAATGGCAGCAGAGTGTCAAAAGGTGACTGTCTTCCAATTCCACAGCATGAGTCTAATTAAGAGTATGTGCTACAACAAGGGGGGTGGGGGAATGGCTAGATGCTGGGAACTCGGTATCTTTCAGATATTGATTTTCACAAGAGAACAGCCTTCTGCTTTCAGTGAAAATACAGAAATCATAAAAGGTTATCACCCCCACCATAAGACCAAGAGTAAGATGGATAAATTACAAAGTCACATGAGTTTTTCTACCCATCACAGAGCTGAGGATAAAAAGAAAACAATAAAGCTAAATTTCAGAAAAAGTGAAGTCTTTGCTAGAAGAGACCATAATTGCCTTTTCTTCTGCTGCAATGGTGGAACTGGCGGTGGGGGGTAACCTTGAAAGACAGCAATAAAGCTAAAGGGGTCTAAATGTTACTAAATTTGTAACATCTAGGTAAAGGCTGACATGAGAGATTACAACCTACCATGTTCCCATGGTCTGTCAACAGACCTGACAACCCGCAACTCTCCGAAGATCAGGGCAGGGCAGAGAGCCAAGAGAAATCCTTCTCCCTCACCCCGAGTGCTTTTGGGCTTTTGTTGCTATTGTTTAGTCATTAAGTCCTATCTGAGTCTTTTGTGACCCCCAGGGACTGCAATCTGCCAAGCTCCTCTGTCCATGGGATTTCCCAGGCAAGAATACTGGGAAGGTTGCCATTTCCTTCTCCAGGGGATCTTCCTGACCCAGGGATCAAACACATGTCATTTGCATTGGCAGGTGGATTCTTTACAGCAGAGCTACTAGGAACAACGTGCATATAAAGCAGACCTATACAAGGGGCACCAGTGCAAACAAAGCTCTGATCTGAGCATATCTGAAGGTGGTGATGAACACTCTACAGCCGAGGATAAGCTCCATCACTATGAGAGTCACACATACCCCAGACCAAGGCTTCAAAGTGAAAAGAACATTTTTTATTTTCTGGGGTAAACAATATTTACATTAGTCAATAATGCTTTTCACACACAACATTCTGAATATATTTTAGAAGCAAGAGACACAAGGGGAAAGCAGAGGAATGAGACCCATATTCACAGATGTGTTTGTGTCGATACACCAGTTATACTTTTCTGTATCTTCTTGTGTCTTATACGTCCAAATTTTATTAAGGACATCCTGGGTAAATATACACACAGACTACTGATGCTTAAAGCAAAAATAATAATGATATATTGTGAAGTTCCAGACATAGGCCGAGGTAAAATATATACTTTTTAAAATTCAAAATGAATAATTTTCAGATTTGACAATTAAATGTTAGAAGTCTCTCTTCTTTATGTTCAATCTTTATATTGGAAGGGCTTCCATAGTGGCTCAGCTGGTAAAGAATCTGATCTGCCTGCCCTGGGTTGGGAAGATCCTCTGGAGAAGGGAACGGCTACCCACTCTAGTATTCTGGCCTGGAGAATTCCATGGACTATGTATAGTCAATGGGGTCGCAAAGAGTCAGATACGACTGAGCGACTTTCACTTTCACTTTTTTTATATTAGAACATTTAAATATGTTCTATTGAAAAGATAGCTCATTTAAAAAAAATGAAATTAAAACTATTTTTGATGTTTAAATGCACAAGAGCTTCACTCATATCTTGTACATTCATTTACATTTTAAAACTAAAAGTAACAATTTAAATGTGTGTGACATTCTTATTTCATTTTCTTCTATATGCTGCTTTCAAACTTTATAATAACATATTTTCTTAATAACAGAGCAAGCTGACGGCATAAATGACATGTTTGTACTGCATACGTATGGCTCCTTTATTCCCGTGAAAGCAAACACATATACCAGTGTATAAATTTTTAAGCAACAATATCACATTTTAATTTGCCTTGAACAAAATGCTAATGTCAAACAAATGTAATTGGGACTGTTCTAATTAAGTAAAGAGTTCTACAAATGTTCCTTAGATAACGCACAGAAAGCTCACAGAATAAAAGAAATTATGGACAAACTGTACTCCATCTAAATTTAAACTTCTGTCATTTAAAAGACAATGTGATGAAAATGAAAAGCCACAGGCTAGGAGAAAATATTTGCAAAATATACATCTGGTTAAACCCTCACAGCTCAGTAAGAAATCAAATAACTCAAAAAAAAGTTTTTTGAAAACACATTTAGCAAAGAAGGGACATGAGTAGGAAATAAACACCTAAGAAATGTTTAACATGATTAATATGTTAAATGTTTAACATGATTTAACATGACTAACATGATTAGTCATTAAGGAATAAAAATTAAAACTGAGATACCACTACACATGTGGTAGAATGGCTAAATTTCATAAAATCTGATAATATCAAGTACTAGCAACTCAAATTTTCATGACATTATCCTGAAAAATGAAAAACATTATAGCCAGCATAGGAAATTGTTTGGCAGTTTCTTTTATAAGTAAACAGAAATATGTCATATGATCCAGCAGTCACACATTTAGGTATTTACCTAAGAGAAATGTCAACAGATATCTACATCAAGACCTATAAATGAATATTTATGGTACTCTTAGTGAAGGAATGAAGGTGAAGGTGAAGTCGCTCAGTCCTGTCCGACTCTTTGCGACCCCATGGACTGTAGCCTACCAGGGTCCTCAGTCCATGGAATTTTCCAGCCAAGAGTCCTAGAGTGGGTTGCCATTTCCTTCTCCAGGGGATTTTCCTGACCCAGGGACCGAAGCTGGGTCTCCCGCTTCTATCACTCTTAGTGATAATAGCCAAAATCTGAAAGCAATACACGTACAATTAGTGACCAGAAAAACGTCATAGTACATCCATAAAGTGAAACATTACTCGATAATCAATGGAAATTAACTACTGAAAAATACAGAATCATTACTGTATTTTACGGAGAAGGCAATGGCACCCCACCCCAGTACTCTTGCCTGGAGAATCCCATGGACGGAGGAGCCTGGTAAGCTACAGTCCATGGGGTCGCGAAGAGTCGGACAAGACTGAGCGACTTCCCTTTCATTTTCACTTTCATGCATTGGAGAAGGAAATGGCAACCCACTCCAGTGTTCTTGCCTGGAGAATCCCAGGGACGGGGGAGCCTGTTGGTTTTCTGTCTATGGGGTCGCACAGAGTCGGACATGACTGACGTGACTTAGCAGCAGCAGCACTGTATTTTATAAGGTATTATGATAAATGAAAGCAATCAGACATAAAAGACTACATAGTCTATGATTCTTATTATATGACAATCTGGGAAGAGAAAACTATAGAAACAGAAATGTAAGCAGGTTTTCCCAAGAATGGGAGAGATGGTTGGCAGGGAAGGGGACATGAGGGAATGTTGGGGGAATCAGAATTATTCTATATCTTGATTGTGGTAGGGTTTATGTAATTGTATACATTTACCAAAACACATACAACTGTAAAACAGCAACAACAACAAAAAATGATGGATTATACCATACGGACATTATACATTAATAAACACATCATCAAAACAGAGGGAAATGCATACCTAAGTAGATTTATGGTTTGGTTTGGTTTGAATCAGGAGCTATTTAAAGTATTGGGGGCAAAATAATAACATAAAACAAAATCAAGCTCTTCTGAATTAAACAGGGTAGAAAAATCTATTTAATAGGTTTTCTGTATGATTTTCCTGCTTCACAACTCATACTGCCTTATTTACTCAGAAATGTCAGATATAGGTTAACAGATTTAAACAGGAAAACTTTCCAATCATTCTAATATAATTTGGACTCAAAAACTGACTTCTGCTTTCATTACGACAGTCCAGAGAATTGTAAAGCTTTTAATACTTCTGAACACTAGTTATATAAATAACACTAGTTATTTATAATGTTTTCTCTAGGATAATCTCACATACTGTCAATCTTTTGGGGGACCTCACTGATTTTTTCAGGTGTATTGTATTCTCAAAAACAAAAATACATGAGTGGGTATGTGTTCAATCTCTTTCTCTCTCTTCTCCATCCCCACAACACATGTACACATACACCTTAAGAAGATTACTTTAAAATTAAAACATTTTCTATGTTTTAATTCTTTGTCTTCTCTGTCTGAACTTCTATATAAATCACTATTGAATTATGAAATAAGGTTTATTCAGATCATATGGGATTATAACTTTTAGGCCTTTTTGAAATCTGTCTTGTTATTTGTTGAAAGAAGAGATAAGAAAGGCTTCCTCAGCGAACAATGCAAATAAATAGAGGAAAACAACAAAATGATAAAGACTAGAGGTCTCTTCAAGAAAATCAGCGATACCCAGGGAATATTTCATGCAAAGATGGGCTTGATAAAGGACAGAAATGGTATGGACCTAACAGAAGCAGAAGATATTAAGAAGAGGTGGCAAGAATACACAGAAGAACTGTACAAAAAAGATCTTCAAGACCCAGATAATCATGATGGTATGATTACTCACCTAGAGCCAGACATCCTGGAATATGAAGTCAAGTGGGCCTTAGAAAGCATCACTATGAACAAAGCTAGTGGAAGTGATGGAATTCCAGTTGAGCTATTCCAAATCCTGAAAGATGATGCTGTGAAAGTGCTGCACTCAATATGCCAGCAAATTTGGAAAACTCAGCAGTGGCCACAGGACTGGAAAAGGTAAGTTTTCATTCCAATCCCAAAGAAAGGCAATGCCAAAGAATGCTCAAACTACTGTACAATTGCACTCATCTCACATGCTAGTAAAGTAATGCTCAAAATTCTCCAAGCCAGGCTTTAGCAGTACGTGAACTGTGAACTTCCAGATGTTCAAGCTGGTTTTAGAAAAGGCAGAGGAAGCAGAGATCAAACTGCCAACATCTGGTGGATCATGGAAAAAGCAAGAGAGTTCCAGAAAAACATCTATTTCTGCTTTATTGACTATGCCAAAGCCGTTGACTGTGTGGATCACAATAAACTGTGGAAAATTCTGAAAGAGATGGGAATACCAGACCACCTGACCTGCCTCTTGAGAAACCTATATGCAGGTTAGGAAGCAACAGTTAGAACTGGACATGGAACAACAGACTGTTTCCAAATAGGAAAAAGAGTACGTCAAGGCTGTATATTGTCACCCTGCTTATTTAACTTATATGCAGAGTACATCATGAGAAACACTGGGCTGGAAGAAACACAAGCTGGAATCAAGATTGCCTGGAGAAATATCAATAACCTCAGATATGCAGATGACACCACCCTTATGGCAGAAAAGTGAAGAGGAACTCAAAAGCCTCTTGATGAAAGTGAAAGTGGAGAGTGAAAAAGTTGGCTTAAAGCTCAATATTCAGAAAATGAAGATCATGGCATCTGGTCCCATCACTTCATGGGAAATAGATGGGGAAATAGTGGAAACAATGTCAGACTTTAATTTTTGGAGCTCCAAAATCACTGCAGATGGTGACTGCAGCCATGAAATTAAAAGATGCTTACTCCTTGGAAGGAAAGTTATGACCAACCTAGATAGCATATGGGAAAGCAGAGACATTACTTTGCCAACAAAGGTCCATCTAGTCAAGGCTATGGTTTTTCCAGTGGTCATGTATGGATGTGAGAGTTGGACTATAAAGAACGCTGAGCACCGAAGAATTGATGCTTTTGAACTGTGGTGTTGGAGAAGACTCTTGAGAGCCCCTTGGACTGCAAGGAGATCCAACCAGTCCATTCTGAAGGAGATCAGCCCTGGGATTTCTTTGGAAGGAATGATGCTAAAGCTGAAACTCCAGTACTTTTGTCACCTCATGCAAAGAGTTGACTCATTGGAAAAGACCCTGATGCTGGGAGGGATTGGGGGCAGGAGGAGAAGGGGACGGCAGAGGATGAGATGGCTGGATGGCATCACTGACTCAATGGACGTGAGTCTGAGTGAACTCCAGCAGTTGTTGATGGACAGGGAGGTCTGGCGTGCTGCGATTCATGGGGTTGCAAAGAGTCGGACACGACTGAGTGACTGAACTGAACTGAACTGACAATTAGATTAACAGATATCTAATAGTAATTCTGCTGTTTTCAGATTAAGCATCAAGAAACATGATTTTTGGTCATATTTCCCATTTAGTACCTTTGCCTGTCATAATTTGGTAAATTTACATTTACTATATTTGTTTCTTTGATAATCACTTTTAAAATAGTTCTGATAAAGAGATATGAAGTTCTGTGTAAATTTGTTTCATACCCATTATGGTTGTTCAGTATCTTTGTGACCCCACGGACTACAGCATGCCAGGCTCCCCTGTCTTTCAGCATTTTCCAGAGTTTGCCCATGCCCACTGAGTCGGTGATGCCATCCAACCATTTCATCCTCTGTTGTCCCCTTCTCCTCCTGCAATGAGTTGGTTCTTCCCATGAGGTGGCCAAATCTTTATGCAAACTACTTATGATTGATAAGAGAGTGTGATTCTGCTCTTTTCAAGATTTGAGGGAAATTATCAATTTTTTTTCATGATAGTTGGCATATTCCATGAAATACTAACTTATGCTTCACCTTCAGTTTTAAGTAAAAATGTTAGTCACTCTGCTCTCTTTGAGACCCATGGACTGTAGTCTGCCAGGCTCTTCTCTCCATGAAATTCTCCAAGCAAGAATACTTGAATAGGTAGCCACTGCCTTCTCCAAGGGAATCTCCCCAATCCAGGGTTTGAACCCGGGTCTCCTGCATTGCAGGCAGATTCTTTACCATTTGAGCTTCTGAGGTTCCCTTGCCTACCTCAAGACCATGAATATATTCTGGTGTGTTTTCTATCAAAAGCGTCTTTGTTTTTTACTTTTCCATTTATATCTAAAATCAACTTCGAATTTATTTTTGCACATAATGTAAGGCAGGAACCAATATTTTTTTTGACAGATATCTACCCAACAGACCCAAAACTGTTTACTGAAATGACAGCTTATCCTATATTGTGATGAACTGCTATTCTGCTGTAAGCTCAGTAATCGCACACACAACTTCTTGCATTTGAACTTCTTACATGGAGCCAATACCACCATCTCTTAATCATTATAGCTTTAGAGTAGTTCACAATATGGAGTTCCCTGGTGGCCCAGAAATTAGGACTCAGCACTTTCAGTGCTGTGGCCCCAGGTTCAATCCCTGGTCCTTGGTTGCAGAACTAAGGGGAGAAGGGGAGGGGAGTCATGCTAGGTCATAGTTCAAGACTCCCAGCTTTGTTCTTCTCTGTATTATCTTGATTCCTGCTTTCATGTTTTGTTTTGTTTTTTTAAATCAACATGTACATTTACACTATAATTACCTTCAGGGATTTTTCTTAGATTGCATTGAGATCTCTTAATCATTTTGTAAAAAATACTCTTCTTTATGTATTGACTTTTCCAATTCATGAGCAAGTTATATCCCTTCATATCCAGGGTCTTTTTACAATTTTTTCAATCATATTTATATGGTTAAGACTTGGTTTCTTTCCCATATTATATTTATTTCATTTTTTATGCTTTGAAACATAAGTGGTATTATAGAAATACAATTGTTTCCACTTCTTATATAATTCATGTACTTGATAAATTCACATATTAATTTTAAAGAATTTTTGTTGATTATCTTCAGTTTCTGATACACAGGAAAATGTCACTGTAAAAAGTGTGCTTTGTATTCCATGCTTTTGCTCTCCAAGCTTTTTTCCCCCTTTGGAATTCCTTGTTGCATTAACTAGGACACTCCTGAAATATTTTTAAAAATCTTAAAATCATAGTCCTGAACTGCAGTAGAACAGTGGATAATTTCAGTAATTCATCAGTAAAATTGATATTTGCCATAGGCTTTTAGTGTGAACGCTTTAGAGAATTAAAGAAAGCTCATCTATGTTTGTACTTTTCTAAAATTTTTGTCAAGCACAGGTATTGAATTTTTCTAAATGTCATCCTATGTCTACCAAGATTAGCATAGGATTAGTCTATTAGTGTAAGGCTTACATTTGTCAAAGATAAGTACGTAAGTGACTCAAATAGAGGTTGCTAAAGACTTTATTTGGGCTAATGGGTATCAAGAAGCATCTAAGACTAGGTAACTTCCAGACTGAAGCGAGTATAGAGATTATACAGGATGGAAGAAAGCTCATTAATAGGTATCAGATGTGGTTCTGTAGGACTCAATGATTTACCACAATCCATACTGGCTATCCACTTGCTAATCACACTGCCTTGATTACAGTTAACTTTCATTCATTCTTTTAATCAGGCAATGTGAGCCTTTTAATACAGCTCTTTTCCTCACAATTAATTTGGTTCTTCTAGAGCTTTAATATTTTCATGTTAATTTTAGAATCAAATTGTAATTTCCTCAGAAAGTCTTCAGTGATCAGTACTCAAATAATACTGGATTTATAAATGAATCTAGATGAAAAGTTTTAGCAATATTAATTCTTTAAGCATATGAATGTTGTACACTGCTTTATTTACTGAGGCATTGTAAAATTTCCCTCAATGGTCTTTGTAGATAGCAGTTTTTAAGTTTGCACTTTTTTGTTAGATTTTTCCAACTTCTTTTTTACGTTTTCATGAATGATATTTATAAGTTTATGTGTTCATTCTGCACATGAGGTAATCATATGGACTTCTATCCTTGTTCAGAATTATTATGCTGATAATTTTTAGTCTGTGCCTGTTGGCATATTCTAGAACTTTAAGATTTTCATATTCTAGAGCTTTAAGACTGAGTGACTGAACTGAACTGTTGGCATATTCAGGATGCCAACTTCTCCAGCATCCAATCCTGCATGTATAATAAAGAGAAAACCTGAGGAATTCATCACCTAAGATGCTGAAGTCCTCAGTCTGTCTTCTCTTTATCTTTCAGACTATATTCATATCTGTTTTGCATATAACATTAAGAACTAAATGTGCTTAGTCACGAGAATGAAAAGTATCTACTCCATTTTGCCCAGAACTAGAAGAAAAACATCAACATTTAGTCTTTATTTTGAAAGATATGCTTATTGTTGTAGAACTATAAGCTGACAGCTATATTTGATCAGCATTTAAAGACATTATTCAATTGTCTTCTAGCTTCTATTGTTTCTTTGGGTCCTTAGCTCTCACATCTACTATTGATGCTTTAAATGTATCAGATCTTAATCTTAACCTGTTTAAAACATTCTGTCTTTGTCTATGTTTCTCGTAGTTTTAGGAAGACGTTACTAGGCATGGTTGTCTATCGAGGTTTGTAGAAGTTACTGAGTGTGTGGTTTGAAATCTTTCATCAGTTTTGAAAGTGTCTTGGCCATTAAATTTCTTGAAATACTCATGATGTCCTATTTTTTGACTCACTCCTCCTTATATTTTACCTCCGAGTTTATCAGACCTTTCACTTGGTCTCATTTGCCTCTTACAAATTTTTTTCTATATACTTCTCATTTTTTTCTTCTCAATTACTCAGCTTGAGTATTTTCTACTCATCTACTCTTGAAGTTAAACCTAGTTTCAGGCATTGTAATTATATTCTTAGAACTTACATCTTTCCATTTAATAGTTCTCCAGTTTTCTTAAAAAGTTATTTTCTATTTTCTCCTTTTCATTAAACACATTAATCACAATTGCTTTAAAGTCATTGACTTGTTCCATTAGCTCAAAAACCTTCGAGCTAACTTTTATTTCTTGGTTTCTGTTTGTTTTCGTTTTTGAGCACATGATCCTATTTCTTGGCATTCTTAATTTCAACTGAATATCTGATGTGTTTTACTAAAATATATAAAGGTGATAGAAAGCATCAAATTTCTCTAAAGTTCACATTTTCTTCTAGACCTTCCTCAAAACAAGGAACGTCATCAGCTGGACAGAACTGCACTTATGGGAAGTCTGAGATGCCCTATTTCCATTAGACTTATTGGGCTGTCATAAATGGCCAGATTCACTCATCTTGTCCTCTTCATATAATCCTAAATCTAATTTCTGTTTTTTTTCAGCTCTGAGATGGCAGAAAATTCTGTAATGCTTCTTAGAGTTCTGGCTTAATATTTCAGTCACTCTAACTAGGTACAACTTCATCATTTTACAGAAGTCTTGAGAAGGAGATTGGATGTGTTTTGATTCCCTCAATATCATCATCTTTTTGGTTTGATTTTAATTTAGCCTTTGGATACCACCAAGATTTCTTACAGTTTCGCCATCCCCCAAGAGTATTCCTCCATCCAAGCAAAACAGAGTCTCAGCCTGAGCTCAGAAACAGTTAATATATCCAGGGATCAAAATAGCTGTAGATCAACAAAAACTTCTCTGAATTCCTCTCTTCTTTAGAGTTTGGCTCTTTATTGCTTCAACTCATTCATGCTTTGAATGGATACTTTTTCAATTGGATCTCAATTGAAGATCTGCTTTCTGCAGCCACTGTTATAACCTACCAGAAAGTGACTATCTGGAGATCTTTTCACTTACTAATTTCACAAATTCCATTCCCTCAAATTTTGTAGTTGTCTTATTATGAATACTGACATCTACACTGAAAATAACTAAATAAATAAATTTTTCAAGATGCATTTTATTCATTTATTAAATGTAATTATATATTTTATTTATTGCAAAGGTTTAGAATCATGCCTATAGTTCCTGGTCTTTCGGTAATTGCCTATATGCACAGGATGGTTAAATGAGAGCGCTTTCCTGTATCCTCAAGGGACAATGTAAATCAAAATAACATAATGCCAGAGATAGATGATAGGGAGGTAGATAGACCAATAGAGATAAATTGATAGGTGATTGAAGAAAATAAAATGTATAAATTTAAAATGGATTAAAACAGGACAGTTAAATAGGAAATTTCTAAACCGGTGGTCAGGTTTCAAAAGTTGAGACTGTCACTAGAGCAAATGTTTCATAAGAAAAATGCTATAAGGCATTAGTAATTTTTATTAATGACAAACATGAGAACATGTAAACATAGAGAAGATAAACAACTACTAAAGTCTTTTTGAAAGATTTTGGCAAAAATGAAATATATATGAATTTTAGGACATGACATAAGAAAAAAAAGATTTGCAACTTTTAAAAATAAATATATACACTGACATTTATCCTAAATAAAAATAATTGATATGTTCAAAAACCCATTGCTTTTCTAATATTTTAAAGGCATAAGTTTCCTATTCATTTCCTATAACAAAATTCTAAAAAAGGTCCATGACATTGGTCTTGGTAATCATTTTTTGAATATGACACCCAAAGCACAGGCAACAGGGGCAAATTTAGATGAGACTAAATTTAGATGAGACAAATTTAGATGAAATGTTTCTGGATAGCAAATGAAATGATCAGTAAAAATCAAAAGGCAACCTACAGAATGAAGCAAAGTATTTGCAAATCATGTATCTGATTCGGGTTTAATAAACAAAACACAGAAGGTATACATACACTCCAATAGTAAAAACAAATAACCCAAATAAGAAATGAACAAATGACCTAGAAAGACATACATATGGCCAACAGATCTATCACAAAACATCAAGAAATTGCAAATCAAAACCACAATAAAATATCACCTAACAGATGTTAGAATGGCTACTATCAAAAATGCAAGAGATAACAAGTGTGGGCAAAGGTCTGAGAAAAAGGGAACCCCTGTGTACTGTTGGTGGGAATGTGAACTGGCACAACTATTATAGAAAACAGCATGGAGATGCCTCCAAAAATGAAGAAAAACTGAACTAGTATAATAACCAACAACTCCACTTCTGGGTATATAACCAAAGGGTATGAACTCAGTATCACAAAGAACTATTTGTACTTCCATGTTCATTGCAGAATTATTCACAAGAGCCAAGACAGGAAAACAAACTCTCAAGGGGTGAATGGATAAGAGAAAGGTAGTATTTTCTCTGAAGATGAATGAGCAACCAGACATGAATGGCATCCTTGCACCTGCTACTTAAAGCACTTTAAGAATTGAAGGACTTTGTAAAAGTCACCAGAGTTTATATAAATAATCAACCTAATTCTGTACCTTAGGTTAATCATTTGGTGCTTGAAAATAAGCTCAACATTCAGAAAGATAGTAATTAATTTCATTTTGGGTCTGATTCATCTTAGAACAATACTATTTCAGATAGGAATATTATAGAAACGTGTCAGATTTTTTTATTTGCGAACATGTCAGTGGATCTATTTATACCCACCATTTTTGCATCATCTCTTGTTTCATTTGTGATTTTTCAGAAATGATTTGCCTTAAGGAGTTGCAATGAAGACAATTATATATTAGACCAATTAACACCTAGTGACTACCCATGACACATAGAAACCATTCACTTCCTAGGACTTATTTAAATAGCCCTAGAAAACTTCACAGTGGTATAAGAAGAGTTCCTCCCAGACTTGTGTGCAGACTTTATGAGCCTTTCTGGGATGAAGACATGGTTCTGTCTGGGGGAAGTGCACAGAGTAAAACCCTCAACAGCGATGGAGTGGCAGAGGGCAAAATCTGCTGTGGTCCTTGAAAACCACAGGCCCCTACTTCTCTGCCTGTGGTTACGAATCATAACACCGTCAAAGTCAGCACTTGTCACTGCCCCATCCTGGACACGTTGCCTCATTAAAATAATTAATCTACGTAGATCCAGGCAGAGGCCAAATTCTTCTCTTAAAAAAAAAGCATGAGGTCCTTTATTTTTCCACAAGCTAAATTAGATGTTTCAGTGGAAGAAAATAATTAGATAAGTTTTAGCAATATCTGATTTTCAACTTACACCAAGTGCAGTCCAAGCAGGGTCAGGAGAAAGGAAAAAAAAAAAAAAAAAGAATCCTTTTAATGGGGGCTATTGATCTATGGTAAAGTATCATGATTAAAATAGACCTTTTGAATTTTAGTTGCAAAGACATAGTATATTCTAATTGCTATAACCTTTGGAAATCTTCAGAAGGATAACAGAGCAGTACAAAGGTTAGAGCAGATTTTAGGGAGGAGGTGTTTAACTAAATGTGATTATCTGACACCAGGTATATAATCTAATACAAAATAAATCACCTATTTTTTCTAACAAAGACAGATAAGCAAAGCAAACCTGAAAATTAGGTTTCAACTTTGTAATTAAAGGCATATTTCTGCAATACTAAGTATCAAACCTATACCACTGGAAATAGAAAATTCTTAAATTCTTAGAAAACTTATTATTAAACTCTTATTAAGTAGAGCAGTAATAACTTCTTATACTCAAATTGTTGTGAAAACTTTTTTTTTTTTAGTTTTCACAAAGTCAAAGATATTTAGTGCACATTCAACTTAAGAAAAATGTTTCAAAAACAAAGCCTCCTGCATATGTTTTCAATATTGTTATACATCTAAAATTCCATATTTTTATAAGATCAGTTCTTGAGAGTGTCAAGAAAACTTCACTAAACAGTTAAAGTGTCAAGGAAAACTTGATTCAACACTAATGCAAAGGGTAGAGTGATGAAACTGCACTCTCCTGAAACAAAAGGCTGGAGAGATTGAGCTTTGGGTTGAATGAGTAGAAAAGCACGAGAGGAAGGGATAGTTTAGGGGGTTGGACCCGGCCCTCTGTTTGCTCACTGAGAATAACTGTAAAAAGTGGTGAGTTGGGCTCCTACCCTCCAGGGACATGGGGAGATTGAAACACAGGATGGAAAAATGGTTCCCTAAGGGATGGCTTCCTGGTGTCTGAGAAAGACATTCCTGTGTTAAAAAACCACAGGAGACCCAGAAAGACTGACATCCCAAAGGGACAGATAATTAAAGTGCATTCTAAAGCAAATACCCTAGTTTAGGGAAGATGAGGACAATGTTAAGATCTTCTTGGTTCAAGGACTAGTAACTTTTCAAAAATCAGTCAACTTGCTCAGTGGTACTTATTTTCTATCACTTGTTTATTTCTGAATATGAACTAGTGAGTAATAGTTGCTCAGTGGTGTCCTACTCTTTGCAACGCCATGGACTGTAGCCTGCCAGCCTCCTTGGTCCACGGAATTCTTCAGGTAAGAATAGTGGAGTGGGTTGCCATTTCCTTCTCCAGAACGTGAACTAGAGTAGAATTATCTAATGGTAGGTTGAATTTCCCAGGCAAATGTACTGGAGTGGGTTGCCCTTTTCCACTCCAGGGGATCTTCCTGACACAGGGATCGAACTCGCATCTCCTGCATTGGCAGGTGGATTCTTTGTCACCGAGCCCCTTGGGAAGCCCAGAATTCTTTAATGGTAGGTTTTTCACAGGTTGCATATTTTAAGATAATTTTTCTTATCCCTTATGAAAGAAAAATCTAACTGAAGTAAGAGAGCTCTCTAAAATAAAGTCAGATAGAGAACAAACTAGGTTACCTATGGAGAGATGGAAGTGGAGAGGGACAAGATAGGGGAAGGGGATTAAGAGCTACAAACTACCATAGATAAAATTAATAAGCTATAAGGGTATATGCTACAGCATAGGGAATATAGCCAACATTGTATAAAAACTTTAAATGATATATCTATTTAAAATATATTTAAAAATTGATCATGTGAAATTAATATAGTATAAATCAATCAAACTTCAATAAAAAGGGAAATAAATATATAAAATACTAAATCTCCCACCAAAATGTAAAACAGCTTTGAGGCCATTAAGAAGGATGACTTATACACATCTTGGCCTGGATGTAACCTGACCTTTGACCTGATGAAGTCATCCAGAACACCTGCCAGAAACTCAAGATACTGGACTCAACCTAAAATAACTCACGATAGCCTGTCTACTTACTGAACCCCTGCTGCTGCTGCTGCTGCTGAGTTGCCTCAGTCGTGGCCAACTCTGTGCAACCCCATGGAGTGTAGCCTGTCAGGCTCCTCTGTCCATGGGATTCTCCAGGCAAGAATACTGGAGTAGGTTGCCATGCCATCCTCCAGGGGATCTTCCCAGCCCTGGGATTGAACCTGCATCTCAGGTCTCCATTGGCATGCAGGGGCTTTACCACTGAGCTACCAGGGAAGCAGCCCTGAACCCCTATCCTAAACCAATTGGCCATTCTTCAAGGACAAATACTTTCTGACTTATGTCAGTCAGTGACAATTCTTTATAAGCCCCTGATGCTTTCTCTTCCTGGAAACATTCTTTCACATAGTGAAGTAAGCCAGAAAGAAAAACACCAATACAGTATACTAACGCATATATATGGAATTTAGAAAGATGGTAACAATAACCCTGTGTACGAGATAGCAAAAGAGACACTGATGTATAGAACAGTCTTATGGACTCTGTTGGAGAGGGAGAGGGTGGGAAGATTTGGGAGAATGGCATTGAAACATGTAAAATATCATGTATGAAACAAGTTGCCAGTCCAGGTTCGACGCACGATACTGGATGCTTGGGGCTAGAGCACTGGGACGACCCAGAGGGATGGTATGGGGAGGGAAGAGGGAGGAGGGTTCAGGATGGGGAACACATGTATACCTGTGGCAGATTCATTATGATATTTGGCATAACTAATACAATTTTGTAAAGTATAAAAATAAAATAAAATTAAAAAAAAAGAAACATTCTTTCAGGGATATTTGAATCTGTGTCTTCCAAACTGCAATGCTTAAGACTCTAAATACACTCTTCTTATTTTTGCAGCTCCTACATTATCTATTTTGGTTGATACCCTCCATCCTAAATAATACTAAGGTAATAGTTAATTTAACATTTGAGTATTAAGTCTCCAATAACCTTAGAACTCAGCTGTGGGACTACTGACTAGCATCTGTTATGAAATTCAACATTGGCGTCACTGACTTGCTAGAATGTTGAAAGAGATCAAACACTTTCTCAGTATAGGGAGAGATATTACCAGAATTGGGGTAAATAATTCATATTGCACATATGAATTATGTGCAATTCATATCACATGTAAAGTATCTGCATTTTAATACCTCCCTTAGCCTTTTGTCCTAGAGTCTCTGGTATAAGACATGCTGGCAAATTCATCACAATTACTTCACAGTTGGAAAAGCTGAGACACGCCACCAGGGCACAGAGTCTCTTGAAAAAAGAACCCCTTGAAGCAGGAACCTGGCAGTCAGAGAACATACTCTTAAATACTCTGCTAAGTGAACAGACTAATCCTCATTTTATGGACAAGGAAGCTGACACTTTGAGTCCCAATGCCACAAATATACTAAGAGTCAACTCTGGTACTGTTTTCACTATACTATCTCAATTATAGTTATGAATTTCCATATTTCACTACTTAGAGTTCTAAAACAGGCAATTATGGTTTTTTTTTTTTAATTTTATTTTATTTTTAAACTTTACAAAATTGTATTAGTTTTGCCAAATATTGAAATGAATCTGCCACAGGTATACATGTGTTCCCCATCCTGAAGTCTCCTCCCTCCTCCCTCCCCATACCATCCCTCTGGGTCGTCCCAGTGCACCAGCCCCAAGCATCCAGTATCGTGCATCGAACTTGGACTGGCAACTCATTTCATACATGATATTATACATGTTTCAATGCCATTCTCCCAAATCTTCCCACCCTCTCCCTCTCCAACAGAGTCCATAAGACTGTTCTATACATCAGTGTCTCTTTTGCTGTCTCGTACACAGGGTTATTGTTACCATCTTTCTAAATTCCATATATATGCGTTAGTATACTGTATTATGTTTTAAGTTTTCTATCTATCATTTTGACCTCCTGAAATCTTTGTTGAAACTTATATTTTACTTTCCAACTAGGAATGTAAAAATTATGAAGGAGATGACAAAAAATAACTTGTAAGGTGAAAAGAAGAAAGAAAATAAAAAGACAAGCTTATTTTGTGGGTCTATCCCTTGTTTTCCAAAGCTCAAAGATCCCAATGAGAAAATCAACCTAGAAAAATGATAGTGGGTATTTTTTTTATATCTTGAATATAAGTTATTTTTCTTCACTATTTTTCTTTGTCCTTTTGCATATTTTCTGGCCATTAAATGTTGAATACATTGTAGTGTTATAAGTTTGACAAATGATTGTACAATTTCCACTGTGGATACCTTTGTTTCAATCCTTTATTTTTAATGCCAAGGGCCATAATAGATTCATACCAATTGTGAAAGTATCAAAATATCTAAAAGCCATAAACTAATGTGCAAAAATTTGAGGGTAATTATTAATAACTAAGTCTTTTTTATAACTAATCAAATTGCACACCTATATCTTCATAAAAAAATTTTTCCCCATATAAAAATAAAATCAGAGATTATCTTTAGAATTTTAAACCTTCATAATAGTGTGGTGTTGCTAGTCACAGAATTCATACTTGGAGCTGAATTCTGAAGTTCATTTAACTAATATCAGTTATTCCCCCACCCACCCAACAGCCCCCATAAAAACAAGCAAACTAACAGCACCTTTTAAGGTTTTAAATACTAACATGAAAACTCTCCGATTATCGGCTTCACCTCAACTTTGAAATTTTCAAAAGATGAGTTTTATGGGTAAATTCATTCTTATGTTTTAAAAGGGAGAAAAATCATTTCGTCTTAGTTAAAAAAAGAATCAGAAGTGAAGAAAGTTACTGAACTGGTTCACAGGGAAAGTGTACACAATTGATATATGTGTTTAATAATGAATGCCAACCATCAATAAAAGATTGAGCATACACTGACAGACCCAGGCAATGTGTTTGGTTATTAAATGAATTAAGCCCAGATACTTCTTAGATCAGAGGTCTCTAGCATTTGAAGTTATTCCTCTATCAGAGGTCATGGTAAAATACAAGCTGAATTACAGGACTGTCCTCACGTCAGCCCCCTTCTTGGATCACGGCCTTGTAGTGGCGAAGGGGCTTGTTAACTCGGTGAACCTGGGAGTCTTGCCGTGCAGGGCCACCAAGGATGCACAGGTCACAGCAATGAGTTCCGACAAAACACGGACCACTGGAAAAAGAAATGGAAACCGACTCCAGGGTGTTATTCCTGCCTAGAGAGCCCCATGGACAGTATAAAAAGGCAAAAAGATATGACACCGGAAGATGAGCCCCACCCCAGGTCGGAAGGTGTCCACTATGCCACTGGGGAAGAGTGGAGAACAATTACAAATAGCTCCAGAGAGAATGACAGAGGAGCCTGGCGGGGTACAGTCCATGGGGTCGCAAAGAGTCGGACACAACTGAGCTACTGAACAAGAGCAGACAACTTCCCTTTGGCACTTAGAAAAAAATCTATGATTTACTAGTAGGTTTTAAATAAAGAGTGGGATAACTAGCTAATTATCGAAACTTCTGCGGAATCTATCCAGGGCATATATATTAAGAAAGGATGCCATATACTCTAAAAGAACTCCTAAATGCCACATCATGTTCCTACAGAATAGAGGGCCAGACTTTTAATAGCCCGATGGTGACAGTGTAGATGCATTTAAGGGCAGGGCACAGGCAGAAGAAGCTAATTAACATCAAACACTAATTAGTCCCCCAGTATTTAGCAATGAAGTATCAGCAGCTGTCTTAGATGCCATATGCTAATTAGCATTAATAAACTTCAGAAATAATTGTCTCCATTGTTCTGTGTCATAATACTTCCTCTAATTGTACTTTGGAGAGCATTGCCTATAAATGGTAGCAAGCATTCCATAGCATTGCTTGAAGTTTAATGAGCCATTTGCTGTGACTTGTGGCATTAGGAGAGAATATATACAGGAAAGAGGAGAGATTAATGCCAATTTTTTTAAATTCAGAATTAAGTTGTTGTCTGGTACTTTGTGTCTCCATTTATTCAAATATTCAGACAGGAGAGACTGTTACTTTGGCTCCAGATAATCTTTAGGCAAATAAAAGGTGAAGTTTAAGAGCGATGGCTCGCATCTGTGCCTCAGTGAGCACAGGTTTAGGCTTTCATTGGAAACTGTCTGTGCCATCACATTCGAGAAGCTGGAAATGTCAGGAGGGAGAAAGAGCATCTTTCTATGCAGAGAAAACAACTCCCATTTTCCTCGTGTCAGCAAAAGTAGGCAGAATGAATCTTTGATTGTATGATCTGAAGAAAATACAGAAGATGGTTATTAATTATCTTGGAAAATGCTTAAGACTCCAAAAAATTTCACTGGTTATCATTCCATGAATTAGACAGCAAAATTCAGTATCATGAGAACGTGATGAGTGCCTACAGACACATTAAAACCAAAGACCAAAGGATACGATTCTTGATTTAAAGAGGTCCATGGTGCAATTAAAGGGGAATAACACATGTGCAGTAATGCCCTAAACAATTAGCCAATATAAAGATGCATTTTGGAAATTTAAAAAATTATATATAACCGGAACATTTCTAATAATTGAGAAAGTAATATAGGCCCATATAAACTAAGTCTTTAAAACACACATATAGTCTATGGTATAACAACTGTCCTTCTATAAGCATTTTTTTTAATTTGAAAAGAAAAAGCAATACTTGGCAGCAAATTATTGAAAAGTTTTCCAGAAACTAAATGGTTTGATAAACACTATAAGCATTTATAATGTATACATTTGTTAGTAATATTTGCCATATGTGTCAGTAATGCAAAAAAGTCTGTCCTAAAGCCCCTGCTGCTGCTGCTGCTAAGTCGCTTCAGTCGTGCCCGACTCTGTGCGACCCCATAGACGGCAGCCCACCAGGCTCCCCTGTCCCTGGGATTCTCCGGGCAAGAACACTGGAGTGGGTTGCCATTTCCTTCTCCAATGCATGAAAGTGAAAAGTGAAATGAAGTCGTTCAGCCATGTCCGACTCTAGTGACCCCATGGACTGCAGCCCACCAGGCTCCTCCGTCCATGGGATTTTCCAGGCAAGAGTACTGGAGTGGGGTGCCATGCCTAAACCCCCTGCTAAACTATAAAAACACTTGAGTGTTTTTTTTCATTGGTCCTAATTACCAGTTTATACTTAGCTCATGTTGCCTCAAACAGTATCTGAAAAGAGCCACTGTCCTTATGACTGTATTTTCCTGTAACTGCTATTCACTTTAAATCATTTAATTTGCTAAATTTTTTAGCAAATGGCTAAAATTTTTTTAAATTCTAGCTAATGGTCAAACGTAAAATAATAACAAAAGAAAAAATGTTGGTTATTAAAGAATACCAGAGTATCTTCTTTCATGATATAAGTTCTGAAAGTTTAGTAATTCTACTGTCCTTGGATCTTAAAGGGGCTGTAACTTTTGAAAAGGATTATGTTTTTCCTTTGCTCTGGCCACTAGAAACTTAGAGCCAAATATTCTGTCTTCCTTTATTACATGGGTTCATACTGTTTCCATTTATCTGTATAAATATTATCTCTATCTCTGTTTCTTTATCCTGATTTCTCTATTATTTTAAATAATTTGACCCTTTGGATTTTATCTACAGTTTTAAATGTTTAAGTTGCATTCTAATTCTTTGTGTGAATTAAGTAGACCATCATTAAATGGGAACAAAAAAATTCTATCAACTTCCAAACAGAATATATTGGGTTGGCCAAAAAGTTCATTTAAATTTTCCTATAACATCTTATGGAAAAACTCAAACAGACTTTTTTTTTTTTTACCAACCCAATAATTTACAGCAAAATTTCATTAATTTTGATAATTTATGTTGATTCATCTAGTAGTTTGGCTTGTGAAACTTGTTTTTAATTCACAAATGCTATATTATAAAGGGATAGAGCATATTTTAAAATATATTTTAAGGGTTTAACAGGGCTAACTGCCATTAATGAAACTGAGATATAAAGAGTAAAATATTTTATAGAGAAAGGTTTAGGCAATGCATCAGTGGATATTAAGAAAAATGTTCCAGAGGGACACACACCACCTTAAGCAGATAGGTAATATTTTATCCTTACTATTGAGGTAGGAGAGCTGTAGACTGAGAAAAGAGAGAATAAAAGATAGAGAGAGAGAAGGTAGGCCACTGGTTTTGTTTTTGGTGTACAAAATAAACTGCTCCCATGAGCTCTGTCCTCTGGGTCTTGTCTTCCTCTGGTTTAGGAAGCTTTGATTTCATGTAATTTTATGTTCTGTATTGTCTTGATCAATTGAAGTGAGGCAGAATGGCAAGCTGACCATGTTTGGTCTTGGAATATGGTTATTAATAATCAATCTAACAAACTGGTTTGTAAGATCTTAGTAATTTTGATCCTAGTAGTTGATTGAAGTATTACAAATTCATTGCCAGGCTCCTGTGTCCATGGAATTCTCCAGGCAAGAATACTGGAGTGGGTTGCCATTCCCTTCTCCAGGGAATCTTCCCGACCCAGGGATAGAACCCCAGTCTCCTGTACTGCAGGCAGATTCTTTACCATCTGAGGGACCAGGAATCCCCTCTTTATCTTCAGGGGATAGGATTAGTTTCTATGCTATCATTATCACTACTATTAAAAACAGTTCAAAGTGATGGACATGTTTCTATGAGTTGGAAATATATTAAATAGCTTATATATTGTAGCACCTTCCATTCTTTGAACCACCCTCCTCAGTAGATATAGTTCCTCTTCTTACTGTTATTATTTTTATTGCTGTATTCCAGATGATATAGTTTAGGATGTGAGAGGGCAAACGACTTACTCAAGACTCTCCAGTCAGTATAAACTTGGACTGAGAATGAATTCAGGAGGTAGATTCATTAAGCTCACTTCAAAAACAGCTTTATATAAACACTATGTTGGACTGCTTTACTCTAATATGATCAGATAACTAAACACAGAGCATAACTGCCATACGACCCAGCAACCCCACTGCTGGGCATACACACCGAGGAAACCAGGACTGAAAGAGACACGTGTACCCCAATGTTCATCGCAGCACTGTTTATAACAGCCAGGACACGGAAGCAACCTAGGTGTCCATCAGCAGATGAATGGATAAGAAAGCTGTGATACATTTACACAATGGAGTATTACTCAGCCATTAAAAAGAATACATTTGAATCAGTTCTAATGAGGTGGATGAAACTGGAGCCTATTATACAGAGTGAAGTAAGCCAGAAAGAAAAACACCAATACAGTATACTAACGCATATATATGGAATTTAGAAAGATGGTAACGACAACCCTGTATGCGAGACAGCAAAAGAGACACAGATGTATAGAACAGTCTATTGGACTCTGTGGGAGAGGGAGGGGAGGGATGATTTGGGAGAATGGGATTGAAACATGTATAATATCATATAAGAAACGAATCGCCAGTCCAGGTTCGATGCAGGATACAGGAAGCTTGGGGCTGGTGCACTGGGATGACCCAGAGGGATGGTACAGGGAGGGAGGTGGGAGGGGGGTTCAGGATGGGGAACACGTGTACACCCATGGCAGATGCATGTTGATGTATGGCAAAACAAATACAATATTGTAAAGTAAAAAAAAATAATAATAATAAAAAATAAAATAAAATATATAATTACAAAAAAACCCCACAATCTGCCCATAGTGTTTTATTTGTAATCTTCTCACTCTATTCTTTTATTACCTTCAGTCAACCATTAACAAAAGTTAATTAAAAACCATTAATTTTATTTTTCATGTAATTATTAGGGTTTTTATGTCAAAAACATACATATTAGTAAACACACACACTCACACATATAATATGTCTTGCCAAATCAATTTTCATTAGCAATTGTTCTTGTATCTGATGAGCAGTGATGGTTATAAAAGTCATTAATTATCTCTTGCCAAAGTGCTATATACTATTACCTACGGATGCAACTAAATTTAAATATAAATGCCTATTAATTAATAAATAACACGTATAAATATATCTCCTTGTTAATTCTAAAAGGACATAAACAAGTAACAGCTGCATGTCTTTATGAATTGTGAAACAAATATTCCATTTCACCAATTAGATTGTGCCATGACGTGCTAACTTGCTTCAGTCGTGTCAGACTCTGTGTGGCCCTACAGACTGTAGCCCACCAGGCTCCTCTGTCCATGGGATCCTCCAGGCAAGAGGGTTGCCATTTCCTTCTCCAGGGGATCCTCCCGACCCAGGGATTGAACCAGTCAGTGTCTCTTAAGTCTCCTGCAGGAGACTGGCAGAGCTGGCAGGCGGGTTCTTTACCACTAGCAGTTGGTTTTCACAAATTAGTAAATTTAGGTCAGCATAATTGTATATTCCCTCCTGTAAATGAGAAACTGGTGACTCAGAAGTGCAGAGTGAAGTGTCCCCAGATCTTTCTGGATAATTAAGAGTGCTTATGATAGCAGATGGACATCATGTGTCAGTTCATCTCTGTCTCTCCACCTTACATTCACTCTGTGTCGATTCCATGCTGACAGGACTTACGTGAGTTATTCATCTTTGCAGTTCCAGGGCTTAGCAGTCTCCGTCATGGGGGATGCAGAATATAATTGGGCCCTGAGCTTAAAAGTGCCAAGTAGTTGGAAACATATAGTACCTTTTACTCAGAAAATATATTTAAAATCCTTGAGAGAATATACTAACATTCACAAGCTTAAATAAGTGAAATGACTACCAAAACAGCATGGGCAGTTTATTGGTAGGAACAATTTCTCAATTTAAAAATATTTAATTTCATGTAAAGTACGTCGCTTTGAGTATAAATGCTATCATAGGATTTTGGACTAGAATTCACCTGTTTTCTTAGAATTAATGATTTAAATCACATAATAGCAAAACAGTCAAGGGATTTTTTTTGTTGTTGTTTTCAAGGAAAATAGATCTTATTTAATAGACAGATGGGTTCTCAGGTGGTGCTAGTGGTAAAGAACCCATCTGCTAATGCAGGAGACATAAGAGACACAGGTTCAATCCCTGGGTCGGGAAGATCCCCTGGAGGAGGAAATGGCAACCCACTCTAGTATTCTTGCCTGCAGAATCTCATGGGCAAAGGAGCCTGGTGGGCTACAGTCCATGGGGTCGCCAAGAGTTGGACAAGACTGAAGTGACTAAACACAACAGACAGAGGGTAAAAAAACATTTTACTCTATCTTATAAGAAAACAAAGTGTATGAATCTTTTTTTCCCCAAATCATTACTTATTCTGTCCAAATACTCCATTATTCAAACACTTAAACAAGAGCAGAGGTTTTCAAGGTTATTTATGCAGTTATAATTTATTTCTTAAGAAAGGAAATGCAATTGGTTTTATTTATAAATGCCAGGGGTTTTCTGTAGATTAATTACATGTTGATTATTACATTTTTACATTATTTAACAAAAGACTGGCTTCCTAATTTTTACATGTTTGGAATTTGAATGTATTAGCAATCATGTGCATTACTATTGTTGTTGTGTAATCATTAACTGAACTCATGTTGGGCATACATATAAAACATTTATTTTTTTCCTTCAAGTAATTAGTCTTAATCTCAAGTATGTTTACAATTTCTCTGAATTTGCAAATATTCACATTTGCAAGTTCTAAACTCAAACAATGTGACTTCGATGACCACTTTTGGCCAACTTTTAAAATAACTTAATGGAAACATACTGACAAAAATGAATATATAATATTTTTGCCATTTATATAAGAGATAAGGAAATTTGATAACATAACCATTCCATTTGTTCCACTGATATATTGTAATTAATGGAAGGAAATTAGCCAATTCTTGGCAAATATCTTATCTTTTTAACTTACTGTCTTCTATTGTGGGAGAGACACCTCAGATCGCCCCCCATACCCATGTCACCAGTCCTCCAAACACACAGGAGTATTACAATCATCTGTAGTTCATAAAGAACATGTGATTGGTCATGGATGGTGACAAATGAGGAGTGCCTATTTCAGGCCAAAGAATGGACTTTCCAGCAGGTTCTTCAGTCTTTCTTCTTTTCCTAATGCCTCATCCAAGGGAGCCCAGTGTCCTGAATCTGTCTCCTCTCTCACCCTTGATCACCTGGGGAACAGCTGCCCTGGTGCTGAACGTCAGTTCAAAAACAAACGTTTGATGCTTTCGATCACTGAGACTTTGCTTATTCATTTGCGGTAACACAAACTAGTCCGATCCTGACACATGCAGACACATACAGCCTGTGCACCCTCAAATCATAAAACATACACGTTTCAGTCACCTTAAAAAATAATCCTAAAACTGCAACTCATTTAGGAAAATAAAAGAACCTTTTATGATTTGAATAGAGTATTTTATTGGTCAGTAATGCCCCTCTGCTGTAAGTCCCCTCCTGCCATAAATGTTTAAATCTTCAGAGTAACCTCAGAAAGATAGTGGAAGAGGAAGTCAGTGCTGCGCTCTCTTCCCTCCACAGAAACATGGATGAAAAGACACCTGGGCCAAAATGCTTTATGGGAACTCTAGAATCCAGGTAAGAATCTGCAGGACACCAAGGGAGCACAAAACTGAGGGGGGGGGGCGGGGAATGCTGTATAATGGGTAAGAGGAGCAGCTTATCTGTTACAGCCCTGCGTCCAAACCTCCATAGCTCAGTACTCAGACCACTCAGCCCCTGATTTCCCCTACATGAGAAGGAATCACTGAAGCATCCATCCAACACACCAGCCTTTTGGGGTTGCTACCCAAAGACCGACTTCCACGTCGTCTCACTCAGAACATTGAGGCGCCTGACACAGTGGGAATGCTTGGTGGGGGGAGGGGAGATGAGGATCAGGAAAGGGGGTGATAGCATTTCAGCAACCTCAAGCACTGCAAGATTGGAGGAGGTATGCAATCCTGAGACTCACCCTTCAAAAAAGGAAGAGTATTTGCCCTCAGCCCACAGAATTCCAGAGTATTTCTTCAGGGAAAGGGGTCAGGGGGATTATCGCAGCCAGCTGCATTAGACACTTAGCAAGTACTGGGAAGACAGGAGGAAAATAGAGATGGTTGATGTCTTCAATATCATACTGTAAAGTAAGTGTCCAGCTTGTCCACTGTTCCCAACATCACATTTTATAAAAACTCCTAAGAGCAACCTAACCCCATGCCCGAAGGGAGGCAGCCCCACCTCCGAAGTCAGGGGCAGCGGCCGAGAGTGCCAGGCTGCCACGGTGCAGGAAAGGCCGAGAGGAGCTACCCCGCGTCTGAGGTCGGGGGGGGGGGGGGGGGGGGGGCGGCCGAGAGTAGTTACCCCAGGTCGGAGGTCAGGGGCAGCGGCCAGGAGGAGCTACCCCATGCCCCCAAGCCCGAGGCCAGGGGCGGCGGCCGGGAAGACCAACCCCACGCCGGAGGCCAGGGATGGCGGCCGGGAGGACCAACCCCACGTCCAAGGAGCCCTGGCTGCGCGGGGAGGGCCTAGAGGAGCTATCCCACATTGAAGGTCAGGAAGGGAGGCTGTGAGGAGATACCCCTTGTCCAAGGTAAGGGGCAGCAGCTGCACTTTGCTGGAGCAGCCGTGAAGAGACACCCCCAGCCCAAGGTAAGAGAAAAGTAAGACAGTAGGTGTTGCAAGAGGGCATCAGAGGGCAGACACACTGAAACCATACTCACAGAAAACTAGTCAATCTAATCACACTAGGACCACAGCCTTGTCTAACTCAATGAAACTAAGCCATGCCCGTGGGGCAACCCAAGATGGGCAGGTCATGGTGGAGAGATCTGACAGAATGTGGTCCACCGGAGAAGGGAATGGCAAACCACTTCAGTATTCTTGCCTTGAGAACCCCATGAACAGTATGAAAAGGCAAAATGATAGGATACTGAATGAGGAACTCCCCAGGTCAGTAGGTGCCCAATATGCTACTGGAGATCAGTGGAGAAATAACTCCAGAAAGAATGAAGGGATGGAGCCAAAGCAAAAAGAATACCCAGCTGTGTATGTGACTGGTGAGAGAAGCAAGGTCGGATGCTGTAAAGAGCAATATTGCATAGGAACCTGGAATGTCAGGTCCATGAATCAAGGCAAATTGGAAGTGGTCAAACAGGAGATGGCAAGAGTGAATGTTGACATTCTAGGAATCAGCAAACTAAAATGGACTGGAATGGGTGAATTTAACTCAGATGACCATTATATCTACTACTGCAGGCAGGAATCCCTCAGAAGAAATGGAGTAGCCATCATAGTCAACAAGAGAGTCCGAAATGCAGTACTTGGATGCAATCTCAAAAATGACAGAATGATCTCTGTTCGTTTCCAAGGCAATCCATTCAATATCACAGTAATCCAAGTCTATGCCCCAACCAGTAACGCTGAAGAAGCTGAAGTTGAATGGTTCTATGAAGACCTACAAGACCTTTTAGAACTAACACCCAAAAAAGATGTCCTTTTCATTATAGGAGACTGGAATGCAAAAGTGGGAAGTCAAGAAACACCTGGAGTAACAGGAAAATTTGGCCTTGGAATATGGAATGAAGCAGGACAAAGACTAATAGAGTTTTGCCAAGAAAGTGTACTGGTCATAGCAAACACCCTTTTCCAACAACGCAAGAGAAGACTGCATACACGGACATCACCAGATGGTCAACACCGAAAACAAATTGATTATATTCTTTGCAGCCAAAGATGGAGAAGCTCTATACAGTCAGCAAAAACAAGACCAGGATCTGACTGTGGCTCAGATCATGAACTCCTTATTGCCAAATTCAGACTTCAATTGAAGAAAGTAGGGAAAACCACTAGACCATCCAGGTATGACCTAAATCAAATCCTTTATGATTATACAGTGGAAGTGAGAAATAGATTTAAGGGCCTAGATCTGATAGATAGACTGATGAACTATGGAATGAGGTTCATGACATTGTACAGGAGACAGGGATCAAGACCATCCCCATGGAAGAGAAATGCAAAAAAGCAAAATGGCTGTCTGGGGAGGCCTTACAAATAGCTGTGAAAAGAAGAGAAGCGAAAAGCAAAGGAGAAAAGGAAAGATATAAGCATCTGAATGCAGAGTTCCAAAGAATAGCAAGAAGAGATAAGAAAGCCTTCCTCAGCGATCAATGCAAAGAAATAGAGGAAAACAACAGAATGGGAAAGACTAGAGATCTCTTCAAGAAAATTAGAGATACCAAGGGAACATTTCATGCAAAGATGGGCTCAATAAAGGACAGAAATGGTATGAACCTAACAGAAGCAGAAGATATTAAGAAGAGGTGGCAAGAATACACAGAAGAACTGTCTAAAAAAGATCTTCACAACCCAGATAATCACAATGATGTGATCACTGACCTAGAGCCAGACATCCTGGAATGCGAACTCAAGTGGGCCTTAGAAAGCATCACTACAAACAAAGCTGGTGGAGGTGATGGCATTCCAGTGGAGCTATTTCAAATCCTGAAAAATGATGCTGTGAAAGTGCTGCACTTTATATGCCAGCACATTTGGAAAACTCAGCAGTGGCCACAGGACTGGAAAAGGTCAGTTTTCATTCCAATCCCAAAGAAAGGCAATGCCAAAGAATGCTCAAACTACCACACAATTGCACTCATCTCATGCGCTAGTAAACTAATGCTCAAAATTCTCCAAGCCAGGCTTCAGCAGTATGTGAACTGTGAACTTCCTGATGTTCAAGCTGGTTTAAGAAAAGGCAGAGGAACCAGAGATCAAATTGCCAACATCCGCTGGTTCATGGACAAAGCAAGAGAGTTCCAGAAAAACATCTATTTCTGCTTTATTGACTATGCCAAAGCCTTTGACTGTGTGGATCACAATAAACTGTGGAAAATTCTGAAAGAGATGGGAATACCAGACCACCTGACCTGCCTCTTGAGAAACCTATATGCAGGTTAGGAAGCAACAGTTAGAACTGGACATGGAACAACAGACTGGTTCCAAATAGGAAAAGGAGTTCATCAAGGCTGTATATTGTCACCCTGCTTATTTAACTTATATGCAGAGTACATCATGAGAAACGCTGGACTGAAGAAGCACAAGCTGGAATCAAGTTTGCTGGGAGAAATATCAAAAACCTTAGATATGCAGATGATACCACCCTTATGGCAGAAAGTGAAGAGGAGCTAAAAAGCCTCTTGATGAAAGTGAAAGAGGAGAGTGAAAAAGTTGGCTTAAAGCTCAACATTCAGAAAACAAAGATCATGGCATCCGATCCCATCACTTCATGGGAAATAGATGGGGAAACAGTGGAAACAGTGTCAGACTTTCTTTTTCTGGGCTCCAAAATCACTGCAGATGGTGACTGCAGCCATGAAATTAAAAGACGCTTACTCCTTGGAAGGAAAGTTATGACCAACCTAGATAGCATATTCAAAAGCAGAGACATTACTTTGCCAACAAAGGTCCATCTAGTCAAGGCTATGGTTTTCCTTGGTCATGTATGGATGTGAGAGTTGGACTGTGAAGAAGGCTGAGCGCTGAAGAATTGATGCTTTGAAGTGTGGTGTTAGAGAAGACTCTTGCGAGTCCCTTGGACTGCAAGGAGATCCAACCAGTCCATTCTGAAGGAGATCAGTCCTGGGTGTTCTTTAGAAGGAATGATGCTGAAGTTGAAACTCCAGTACTTTGGCCACCTCTTGCTAGAGTTGACTCATTGAAAAGACTCTGATGCTAGGATGGATTTGGGAGAGGAGGAGAAGGGGATGACAGAGGATGAGATGGCTGGATGGCATCACTGACTCGATGGACATGAGTCTGAGTGAACTCCGGGAGTTGATGATGGACAGAGAGGCCTGGCGTGCTGCGATTCATGGGGACGCAAAGAGTCGGACACGACTGAGTGACTGAACTGAACTTAAAAGCAACCTAAGTGTCCATCAGCAAATAAATGGATTATATATACAAACGCACACACACTGGGATATTACTCAGCCATAAATTTATTTCATAAATGAAATTCTGCCATTTACAGCAATGGAGATTGACCCAGGGGCTTCCCTGGTAGCTTAGTGGTAAAGAAACCCCGTGCCAAAGCAGGAGATGTGGGTTCAATCCCTGATTCTGGAAGATCCTCTGGAGAAGATGACAATCCACTACAGTATTCTTGCCTGGGAAACCCCATGAACAGAAGAACCTGGAGGGCTAGAGTCTGTGGAGTTGCAAAAGAGTTTTATATGACTTAGTGACTAAACAACAATTGATTGACCCAGGGGACATTATGCTTAGTAAAACAAAACAGAAAAAACACACCATGTCTGCTATAACTTATATGTGCAATCTAAAAAATAAACCAAACAAATACAACCAAAAGAAACAGGCTCACAGATGTGGAACGCAAACTAGTGGTTACCAGTGGAAGAGAGAAGTGGGGAAGGGCATGACAGGAGTAGTGGATTAAGACATACAAAATTCTATGTATAAAGTAGATAAGCAACAAGGATACATTGTATAGCACAGGGAAATACAGCCATTATTTTGCAATAACTTCAACTGGAGTATAATCTATAGAAATACTGAATCACTATGTTGTATACCTGAAAGTAAAATAATATTATAAATCAACTACCTTCAATTAAAAGAAAAAACAGTCTCTGGTTTACTTTTACTCATAATCTGTCATTAACTATTCCTACATATTACTCAACTAAAATTCAGAAGATTGTAATCACTGATCCTAGAACAAATATAAAGACAAATTGAGATATATTCCTCAAGACTTATTAGAATATACTAATGTATTAAATCCTACAGATTTTGATGTGCCATTTACACCTGTGACTTGGTGTGTTTTTATCTTTACTTAGAATTAAATATATGCAATTTATCCTTCTGAAACCATATGCATATAATCAAAAACTTATCCTTGGTATTATAATTTTTCAGCATTAAATTCCTGCAATTAAGACAACCAAAATATTATATATATCCATGGTCTGGGATTAGAATAGTATTTTTCAATTCACAATATAACCAAGTAATTAAATCCGTATCTTTTGTGCCTAAGAAAGTTTTTAAAGTTGAAATTAAAAACTGAAAGCTGGGTAGTACTCTAAAACTGCAAAACTAGACAATGTATGATAAGAAAATCAGCCTATGAATTGCTGGCAGTTCATCTTACAAATTCATCTAAATGTTAACCTGAAAAAAGACATTTTCCTGCGATGTTCTCTGGTTGTTTTGAAAAGAGGGCCAATACTCAATGTGTTGTACATCACTGATCCACTCAGTCACTTTAACTTAACTGAGTATAGGGGATTACAGAATTTACTACTGATTGTAGAAAAATAGCAGGATTCAATTAATCCCTGGATTCGCTATTTTTAAATTGTTTTATAAAACATGGTGCAGTGCATAATTAAAAACTAACACTTGCTATCATTGCACACATGAAGCATTCCAGTAGATATATACCAGTAGGTAGCCCTGTTTTTAACCGATTTTCCTGAGTTACCCCTGTTGCCACCACAACTGTCCCCTAAAAGCATATGTATTCAAGTAACCTCGGCTAAAGGACTTTATCTCTTTGGTACAAATATTCTGTTCTAAAGTTGTTTCACCAATAAAACTAAGAATCAATGCATGATAATTCTTTTTTTGCAAAAAAAAAAACAAAAACAAAAAAACTTACTTGAGTAAATATACACTCTGATGCTTTAGAAGTTAAAATCAGCACCTCTGTTTGAGCCTGTTAGACATTTACTTGGTGCAGTCATTATTCATGGTTACAAAGGTGAACTTGTTCATTGGATCCATTGACTATATGGTTATTTTATCCTCTATATCAACATCATTTTCTATTATAATTTATTAAATTAAAATAACTCTTTCCTAAGATCAAGCTGAAAGAACTCTAAATGGCCCAATAATTTGAGCAAAAAATAAATAATTATAGGTTTATACTCTTAACAAGAAAAGTCCATGAATCCATACTGATATAAATAATACATTAACAAATAAATTGGAGGTAAGGGGGCCATCTTCCCTACAGAAGATTACTAAGTAATAAATTAAAAGGAATGAGGGGAATAGGAAATTACCATTGGGACACTGGGGTACTAATTGCTGCAGGCAGGTTCCATGGATCAATGGGACAATTTTTAATTTAGTAGGGAAATCTTTTGGAATGCATATTTGTATATCTTCAAGGTTTCTCCTCCCACACAGTATTAACTACTATGGTTACATGTGTCCACAGAGTTCTTGATATTTCTCTCTCCAGGAGGTAGTTCTGAATTCCTCTCAGAGTATCCTGGGTCTAGCAACTGACTTGCAACAAAGAGGATATGGGAAAAGTGAAATAGTAACTTTTTGGTGGGGAAATCTGGTAGACACCACCTTAACCAAGTGATTAGTATCTCATAACAGATAAAGTTGATATCTTGTACTTCCTGACAGAATGGTAGAATAAGAACACTCACGTCTGTGGTAATTTCTAAAAAGCTCAAAACCATGAGAAAACATCAGTTAAACCTATGTTTAACCTATGTTGAGGAACAAATACTCCAAAATACTAGATCAATACTCCTCAAAAGTATCAAGATCAATAAACACAAGGAAAGACCAAGAAATGAATATATATTAGACAAAAATAAGGATATGTGATGAAAGAGAATGCAATGTTTGTGTCCTATATTGGATCTCAGGTTTGAAGAACATTAGTGAAAAATCTGGTGGAAAATGAAGGCTTGTTCAATTGATAATGTTGTGTCAGTATTACATTCTTCATTTTAATACATACATGATGATTATTTAAAATGATAACTATTGGAAGCTGGGGGATGGATATACAGGAACCTTCTGTACTACCTTTACAATTCTTCTGTAAATCCAAAGTTATTTTGAAATAAAGTTTTTAAAGAATGGACTTTTGAATAAAAAGAAATACTTTATTTTAATGTATCTGACAAATTACATGAGGGAAGGTTGCATGTGGAGGTCACTTGCCAACTCTCAAAAAGTATTATTGGTCAAGAATTTTAAACATTTTCTTCATGAAAAATGTTTTCTTTATGTCTCAGAAAAAGTTTCAGAGGTAAGATAACACAGCATTGATATGGCACCCCACTCCAGTACTCTTGTCTGGAAAACCCCATGGATGGAGGAGCCTGGTGGGCTGCAGTCCATGGAGTCGCTGGGAGTCAGACACGACTGAGCGATTTCACTTTCACTTTTTACTTTCCTGCATTGGAGAAGGAAATGGCAACCCACTCCAGTGTTCTTGCCTGGAGAATCCCAGGGACGGGGGAGCCTGTTGGGCTGCCATCTATGGGGTCCCACAGAGTCGGACACGACTGAAGCGACTTAGCAGCAGCAGCAGCATAGACCTATTACATATGTTTGTGTCTATATGCATGGAAGCAGAATGGCTAAATATCTCAAGAAAATATACCTTACTAATTAAAGAAAATACTGTCTCTCTAGCCAACATTTATTATTTCAAAAATTCATGATTTGTCTTTATAAAACTTACTATATTAGCATTTTATTATGGTATAACCTATTTTCTTCAAAAGTATTTGGGTTTGTTTTCCTTCCTCTCACCCTGGTTTAAACCAAGCAGTCACCACTGCCTCATAAATCATTAATTCAAGGCTACAAAACTGGTTTATCTTATCCAGATTAATCAGGTCAGCCTCATCAGCTTGCCCATCATCCCTGACAGGCAGCCTAACATTCTCTGACTTTATGCTGAAGTGCTGTCCATTTGTTCTGCCTAGAGGCAGACCCTGGGAATGACCTTGCCCCACGCCTCATCTTCACAAATCTAAATGTACCCACCAAATCTTTACTCAAGGGAATGCACAAACAAGAATGGTAAGTAATAGAGACATATACACATACACATTTAACATTTATACACACATATAAAGACACACGGTGCTTCCCTGATGGCTCAGTGATAAAGAATCCACCTGCCAATGCAGGAAACACAGGTTCTACCCCTGGGGTGGGAAGATTCCTCTGGAGGAGGGAATGACAACCCACTCTAGTATTCTTGCCTAGAAAATTCCATAGACAGAGGAGCCTGGTGGGCTACAGTTCATAAGGTCATAAAAGACAGACATGATTCAGCAATTAAACAATGTCAATAAAACATACTCACAAGGCTAAATGTATAAAAGAATATATATCATAGCTTTGGTTGAAATTTCATCTCAATGCTCAATATTTACCCTAGAAATATTTCATTTCAATGATTAATTACATTTCTAATTACCATTATCAATAGAGCTATTATTCTATAATTTAAAAGAGGAAAAATATTTTCAAAATGTGTTAAAAAACCAATTGTTTTGTTACACTTTTGGCTGATTTAATTGTACATTTATATCCTTCATGATTTATAGAGCTGTCAGACCATTAGTTATATCCTATTTTAGCACAAATAGCCTTTACTATCTATTAATTCCATGTAAGCCTTTACCTAATTTGAGCCAAATAATGAGATGGGAAAGAGGAGACTGAGAAGGAAGCAGAGAAACCATCAGAGAGAGGGGGTGAGGGAGCAGGCGTGCACTTGCAGAGGAGTCAGAGAGAAAGTTGAAGACACGGGGGAGAAAGGCCAAGAAGAGATGGAGGGCCGGGACGAGGGCAATCTGCTGTTAGGCCACGCTGGGCTCTGGCGCTTGAAAAATGGTGGTATCAGCAAAACCTACTGAAGTAGAAAGGAAACACTTCTCAGAGATAATGAAGTTAAAATGAGGTCACTGTGGGGAGAGGGGGGCTCCAACCCAATATAACCAGTGTCGTGAGAGGATGAAATCAGGACACAGACAGGAACAGAGGGAAGACCACGTGACGACAAAGAGAGACTACCATCTGCAAGCCAAGGAGACAAGCCTCAGAAAGAACAGATTCTGCCAATACTTCCATCTCAAACTTCCCCACCTCCAAAAGAGCAAGAGAATACACTTCTGTTGTGTAAACTACCCAGCCTGCTGTACTTTCATATCATAGCCCTAGCAACCACACCTCTTAATATCGACACTGTATCTCATCGCAACTTCAACCGCAGAGCTTTTGACTGGTGACTGAAACTTTCCAAGCAGCCACTGAGGTGCAAACATTGCAGCCATATGCTACCCCTGCAGCTGCTCTTTTTTTTTCGTTTTTCTTCATTCATTTACACCAGGATATACCCCAGAGAAGAGGTGTGATGTCATATGAATCATTACAACAGCAGCTGCTGAAGCCCCTTCCTACGAATGGCCAACTTGACTTGGTATTTTTCTTTAAAAGTTCTCTGGGATGCTTTCAATTATTAATTAAAACTGAGAATTTTATAGAAGATAAAGGGTCTTTTAGACTTTAATGGAGTCACGGGTGTTGATGACTCGGAGAAGTAAACACCATTGAACGCCCCCAGATCCAGAAAGCATGAAAGGTTTTGTTAAGAATTTGTATTACAACATAGGAAATAAGACATTAGGGAAACTTTGGAAAATAAAAAAGAAAAACGTTAGAATGTTCTGACACTGGCAATTATTTCCACTATCCTCCTGAGAGATGTTATTATTTATATTCTTAATTAAAAGCTGCTTCTCTGGTGGCAGATTATCATGAGAAATCATACGCTGTTTTACTTAGAAGCCACTGAAGCACTGAACTTCCATGACTTAGATTTTCAAAAGCAAACTAACTATCCTTCTTGAATCCCACTTGATAGTGGTCGGTAAGACAGATCCTGATCTCAACTAACCCTTGCATGCCCAAAAATGTATGGGACTTTTCTTTGACTCTGTCTCCTCTTTGATCAAAGGTTTATAAGGTAATAAACTCTGAATCCAAATAATAATTTAAACTTTGTGTGTTTTTGGCCAAAGAGACCCTGGATCTAAATTTCATAGATTTTCTTCTGACAAAGGAATGAAAAGATTAAGAACTCTTTCTAGAAGGGCAGTGATGAACTGTGTGATTATCATGTGTGGCAATAAACAGTTTACAAAATAATATCTACTTTTGAAGTGCAGGTAATAGTCACTCGGTGTCTGACTCTTTGAGACCCAGTGGGCTGAAGCCCACCAGGCACCTCTGTCCATGGACTTTCTCAAGCAAGAATACTGGAGTAGGTTGCCATGCTCTTCTCGAGGGGCTCTTCCATATCCAGCAATTGAACCCAGGTCTCCTGCATTGCAAGTATATTCTTTATCATCTGAGCCACCAGGGAAGCCCAGTATCAAATTTTAAATCAGTGCAAATATACATATTACAAAAACCTCACAAACAAACCAGGAGACTCAGCAGGAATATTCAGAACATTTCTATGACTAGAAAAATCCGTACATTTACAGTCTCATTTTCTAGCATGTTTGTATCTGACGATAATAAAGCACATATAGTTGAACTATGCAAGCTTTCCAATTAAAAAAAAAATCAATATCCAAAGTGCTGTGTCTCTCCACCACATAACTTGTTTTTGTATTATCTCTACATGCTAAAATTATCAAAATTATATGAAATAAAATGCTATTGGAACAGAGCTTTTCCCCTCAATGACTACTTAGCACATCTTCAGTTCATTCGCTCAGTCATGTCCAACTCTTTGCGATCCCATGAACTGTAGCATGCCAGGCCTTCCTGTCCGTCACCAACTCCCGGGGTTTACCCAAACTCATGTCCATTGAGTCGGTGATGCCATCCAGCCATCTCATCCTCTGTAGTCCCCTTCTTCTCCTGCCCCCAATCTCTCCCAGCATCAGGGTATTTTCCAATGAGTCAACTCTTCACGTGAGGTGGCCAAAGTCTAAGAAGATTTTAAAAATAATTTAGTACACCTTAACAGACAGATAATTTTTTTAATATTTATGATTTATTTACCTACTTATTTAGCAGTACCAGGTCTCAGTTGTGACATGTGGGATCCAGTTCCCTGACCAAGGATTGAACATAGGCCCCCTACACTGGGAGCAGAGATGCTTAGAGTCTAGACCACCTGGAAAGTCCTGCACAGATTGTTTCTTTTTTTTTTTTTGCTATTTTTATTTTTTTTAATTTTATTTTATTTTTAAACTTTACATAATTGTACTAGTTTTGCCAAACATCAAAATGAATCCACCACAGGTATACATGTGTTCCCCAACCTGAACCCTCCTCCCCCCTTCCTCCCCATACCATCCCTCTGGGTCGTCCCAGTGCACCAGCCCCAAGCATCCAGTATCGTGCAACGAACCTGGACTGGCAACTCGTTTCATAAATGATATTTTACATGTTTCAATGCCATTCTCCCAAATCTTCCCGCCCTCTCCCTCTCCCACAGAGTCCATAAGACTGTTCTATACATCAGTGTCTCTTTTGCTGTCTCGTACACAGGGTTACTGTTACCATCTTTCTAAATTCCATATATATGCATTAGTATACTGTATTGGTGTTTTTCTTTCTGGCTTACTTCACACTGTATAATAGGCTCCAGTTTCATCCACCTCATTAGAACTGATTCAAATGTATTCTTTTTAATGGCTGAGTAATACTCCATTGTGTATATGTACCACCACTTTCTTATCCATTCATCTGCTGATGGACATCTAGGTTGCTTCCATGTCCTGGCTATTATAAACAGTGCTGCGATGAACATTGGGGTACACGTGTATCTTTCCCTTCTGGTTTCCTCAGTGTGTATGCCCAGCAGTGGGATTGCTGGATCATAAGACGGTTCTATTTCCAGTTTTTTAAGGAATCTCCACACTGTTCTCCATAGTGGCTGTACTAGTTTGCATTCCCACCAACAGTGTCAGAGGGTTCCCTCTTCTCCACACCCTCTCCAGCATTTATTACTTGTAGACTTTTGGATCGCAGCCATTCTGTCTGGCGTGAAATGGTCCCTCATAGTGGTTTTGATTTGCATTTCTCTGATAATGAGTGATGTTGAGCATCTTTTCATGTGTTTGTTAGCCATCTGTATGTCTTCTTTGGAGAAATGTCTATTTAGTTCTTTGGCCCATCTTTTGATTGGGTCATTTATTTTTCTGGAGTTGAGCTGTAGGAGTTGCTTGTATATTTTTGAGATTAGTTGTTTGTCAGTTGCTTCATTTGCTATTATCTTCTCCCATTCTGAAAGCTGTCTTTTCACCTTGCTAATAGTTTCCTTTGATGTGCAGAAGCTGTTAAGGTTAATTAGGTCCCATTTGTTTATTTTTGCTTTTATTTCCAATATTCTGGGAGGTGGGTCATAGAGGATCCTGCTGTGATGTATGTCAGAGAGTTTTTTGCCTATGTTCTCCTCTAGGAGTTTTATAGTTTTTGGTCTTACATTTAGATCTTTAATCCATTTTGAGTTTATTTTTGTGTATGGTGTTAGAAAGTGTTCTAGTTTCATTCTTCTACAAGTGGTTGACCACTTTTCCCAGCACCACTTGTTAAAGAGATTGTCTTTTCTCCATTGTATATTCTTGCCTCCTTTGTCAAAGATAAGGTGTCCATATGTGCATGGATTTATCTCTGGGCTTTCTATTTTGTTCCATTGATCTATATTTCTGTCTTTGTGCCAGTACCATACTGTCTTGAGAACTGTGGCTTTGTAGTAGAGCCTGAAGTCAGGTAGGTGGATTCCTCCAGTTCCATTCTTCTTTCTCAAGATCGCTTTGGCTATTCAAGGTTTTTTGTATTTCCATACAAATTGTGAAATTATTTGTTCTAGCTCTGTGAAGAATACTGTTGGTAGCTTGATAGGGATTGCATTGAATCTATAAATTGCTTTGGGTAGTATACTCATTTTCACTATATTGATTCTTCCAATCCATGAACATGGTATATTTCTCTATCTGTTAGTGTCCTCTTTGATTTCTTTCACCAGTGTTTTATAGTTTTCTATATATAGGTCTTTAGTTTCTTTAGGTAGATATATTCCTAAGTATTTTATTCTTTCCGTTTCAATGGTGAATGGAATTGTTTCCTTAATTTCTCTTTCTGTTTTCTGATTATTAGTGTATAGGAATGCAAGGGATTTCTGTGTGTTGATTTTATATCCTGCAACTTTACTATAGTCATTGATTAGCCCTAGTAATTTTCTGGTGGAGTCTTTAGGGTTTTCTATGTAGAGGATCATGTCATCTGCAAATAGTGAGAGCTTTACTTCTTCTTTTCCAATTTGGATTCCTTTATTTCTTTTTCTGCTCTGATTGCTGTGGCCAAAACTTCCAAAACTATGTTGAATAGTAATGGTGAAAGTGGGCACCCTTGTCTTGTTCCTGACTTTAGAGGAAATGCTTTCAATTTTTCACCATTGAGGATAATGTTTGCTGTGGGTTTGTCATATATAGCTTTTATTATGTTGAGGTATGTTCCTTCTATTCCTGCTTTCTGGAGAGTTTTTATCATAAATAGATGTTGAATTTTGTCAAAGGCTTTCTCTGCATCTATTGAGATAATCATATGGTTTTTATTTTTCAATTTGTTAATGTGGTGTATTACATTGACTGATTTGGGGATATTGAAGAATCCTTGCATCCCTGGGATAAAGCCCACTTGGTCATGGTGTATGATCCTTTTATTGTGTTGTTGGATTCTGATTGCTAGAATTTTGTTAAGGATTTTTGCATCTATGTTCATCAGTGATATTGGCCTGTAGTTTTCTTTTTTGGTGGGATCTTTGTCAGGTTTTGGTATTAGGGTGATGGTGGCCTCATAGAATGAGTTTGGAAGTTTACCATCCTCTGCAATTTTCTGGAAGAGTTTGAGCAGGATAGGTATTAGATCTTCTCTAAATTTTTGGTAGAATTCAGCTGTGAAGCCCTCTGGACCTGGGCTTTTGTTTGCTGGAAGATTTTTTATTACAGTTTCAATTTCCATGCTTGTGATGGGTCTGTTAAGATTTTCTATTTCTTCCTGGTCGAGTTTTGGAAAGTTGTACTTTTCTAAGAATTTGTCCATTTCTTCCACATTGTCCATTTTATTGGCATATAATTGTTGATAGTACTCTCTTATGATCCTTTGTATTTCTGTGTTGTCAGTTGTGATCTCTCCATTTTCATTTCTAATTTTATTGATTTGATTTTTCTCCCTTTGTTTCTTGATGAGTCTGGCTAATGGTTTGTCAATTTTATTTATCCTTTCAAAGAACCAGCTTTTGGTTTTGTTGATTTTTTGCTATGATCTCTTTTGTTTCTTTTGCATTTATTTCTGCTCTAAGTTTTAAGATTTCTTTCCTTCTACTAACCCTGGGGTTCTTCATTTCTTCCTTTTCTAGTTGCTTTAGGTGTAGAGTTAGGTTATTTATTTGACTTTTTTCTTGTTTCTTGAGGTGTGCCTGTATTGCTATGAACTTTCCCCTTAGGACTGCTTTTACAGTGTCCCACAGGTTTTGGGTTGTTGTGTTTTCATTTTCGTTTCTATGCAAATTTTGATTTCCTTTTTTATTTCTTCTGTGATTTGTTGGTTATTCAGTAGCGTGTTGTTCAGCTTCCATATGTTGGAATTTTTAATAGTTTTTCTCCTGTAATTGAGATCTAATCTTACTGCATTGTGGTCAGAAAAGATGCTTGGAATGATTTCTATTTTTTTGAATTTACCAAGACTAGATTTATGGCCCAGGATGTGATCTATCCTGGAGAAGGTTCCATGTGCGCTTGAGAAAAAGGTGAAATTCATTGTTTTGGGATGAAATGTCCTATAGATATTAATTAGGTCTAACTGGTCTATTGTATCATTTAAAGTTTGTGTTTCCTTGTTAATTTTCTGTTTAGTTGATCTATCCATAGGTGTGAGTCGGGTATTAAAGTCTCCCACTATTATTGTGTTATTGTTAATTTCTCCTTTCATACTTGTTAGCATTTGTCTTACATACTGCGGTGCTCCCGTGGTGGGTGCATATATATTTATAATTGTTATATCTTCTTCTTGGATTGATCCTTTGATCATTATGTATGACCTTCTTTGTCTCTTTTCACAGCCTTTGTTTTAAAGTCTATTTTATCTGATATGAGTATTGCTACTCCTGCTTTCTTTTGGTCCCTATTTGCATGGAAAATCTTTTTCCAGCCCTTCACTTTCAGTCTGTATGTGTCCCCTGTTTTGAGGTGGGTCTCTTGTAGACAACATATGTAGGGGTCTTGTTTTTGTATCCATTCAGCCAGTCTTTGTCTTTTGGTTGGGGCATTCAACCCATTTACATTTAAGGTAATTACTGATAAGTATGATCCCGTTGCCATTTACTTTATTGTTTTGGGTTCAAATTTATACACCATTTTTGTGTTTCCTGTCTAGAGAATATCCTTTAGTATTTGTTGGAGAGCTGGTTTGGTGGTGCAGAATTCTCTCAGCTTTTGCTTGTCTGAAAAGCTTTTGATTTCTCCTTCATACTTGAATGAGATCCTTGCTGGGTACAATAATCTGGGCTGTGGGTTATTTTCTTTCATCATTTTAAGTATGTCTTGCCATTCCCTCCTGGCTTGAAGAGTTTCTATTGAAAGATCAGCTGTTATCCTTATGGGTATTCCCTTGTGTGTTATTTGTTGTTTTTCCCTTGCTGCTTTTAATATTTTTTCTTTGTGTTTGATCTTTGTTAACTTGATTAATATGTGTCTTGGGGTGTTTCACCTTGGGTTTATCCTGTTTGGGACTCTCTGGGTTTCTTGGACTTGGGTGATTATTTCCTTCCCCATTTTAGGGAAGATTTCAACTATTATCTCCTCTAGTATTTTCTCATGGTCTTTCTTTTTGTCTTCTTCTTCTGGGACCCCTATGATTCGAATGTTGTAGCGTTTAATATTGTCCTGGAGGTCTCTGAGATTGTCTTCATTTCTTTTAATTCGTTTTTCTTTTATCCTCTCTGATTCATTTATTTCTACCATTCTATGTTCTAATTCACTAATCCTATCTTCTGCCTCTGTTATTCTACTATTTGTTGCCTCCAGAGTGTTTTTAATTTCACTTATTGCATTATTCATTATATATTGACTCTTTTTTATTTCTTATCAGTCCTTGTTAAACCTTTCTTGCATCTTCTCAATCCTTGCCTCCAAGCTATTTATCTGTGATTCCATTTTAATTTCAAGGTTTTGGATCAATTTCACTATCATTATTCGGAATTCTTTATCAGGTAGATTCCCTATCTCTTCCTCTTTTGTTTGGTTTGGTGGGCATTTATCCTGTTCCTTTATCTGCTGGGTATTCCTCTGTCTCTTCATCTTGTTTAAATTGCTGAGTTTGGGGTGTCCTTTCTGTATTCTGGCAGTTTGTGGAGTTCTCTTTATTGTGGCGTTTCCTCGCTGTGTGTGGGTTTGTACAGGTGGCTTGTCAAGGTTTCCTGGTTAGGGAAGCTTGTGTCGATGTTCTAGTGGATGGAGCTGTATTTCTTCTCTCTGGAGTGTAATAAAATGTCCAGTAATGAGTTATGAGATGTCTATGGTTTTGGGGTGGCTTTGGGCAGCCTGTATCTTGAAGCTCAGGGCTGTGTTCCTTTGTTGCTGGAGAATTTGTTTGGTTTTGTCTTGCTCTGGAACTTGTTGGCCCTTGTGTGGTGCTTGGTTTCAGTGTAGGTATGGAGGCGTTTGATGAGCTCCTGTCAATTAATGTTCCTTGGAGTCAGGAGTTCCCTGGAGTCAGGGTTTGGACTTAAGCCTCCTACTTCCAGTTATCGGTCTTATTTTTACAGTAGTTTCAAAACTTCTCCTTCTATACAGCACCATTGATAAAACATCTACGTTAAAGATGAAAAGTTTCTCTACTGTGAGGGTCACTCAGAGAGGTTCACAGCGTTACATGGAGAAGAGAAGAGGGAGGAGGGAGTTAGAGGTGACCCAAATGAGATGAGGTGGAATCAATAGTGGAGAGAGTGGGCTAGCCAGTAGACACTTCCTTATGTGCACTCCACAACTGGACCACTCAGAGATGTTCACGGAGTTATACAGAGAAGAGAAGAAGGAGGAAGGAGACAGAGGTGGCCAGAAGGATAAAAGGGGGAGATGAAAAGGAGGGAGACAGATCCAGCCAGTAATCAGTTCCCTAAGTGTTCTTCACCGTCTGGAACACACAGAAATTCACAGAGTTGGGTAGAGTAGAGAGGGGTTGGGGAGGAGATACAGGCGACCTGGTGGAGAAAACAGAGAGTACAAAGGGAGAGAGAGCAGTCAAGCCAGTAATCTCTCTCTCTAGTGAAAAATGGGTCCTGAAGATTGGGTTCTTAAAGGTACAAAATTGGTAACAAATACATAAAAGCAAAAATTAAAAATCTAGAGTAGAGTTTGGAATTTCAAAAATACGATGGTAATGAAAAGAATAAGGAAAAGAAAGAGAGAAAAAACGAACAAAGGAAAACAAACAAGGTCGTGAAAATTATAAAGAAACTACAGGTACAAAATTGATAACTAATACCAAAAAGCAAAAATTAAAAATCTAGAGTAGAGTTTGGAATTTCAAAAATACAATGTTAAAAAAAAGAAGAAGAAAAATAAAGAGAGAAAACAAACAAACCAACAAAAACAATGTCGCAAAAATTATAAAGAAAATACAGGTACAAAATTGATATCAAATACCAAAAAGCATAAATTAAAAATCTTGAGTAGAGTTTGGAATTGCAGATATATGATGTTATACAAAAGAAGAAGAGAAAGAAACAGAGGGAAAAAAAAAAGTCACAGAAATTATAAAAAAAAAAACTATAGGTACAAAATTGATAACATATACAAAAAGGCTAAAATTAAAAATCTAGAGTAGAGTTTGGAATTTCAAAAATACAATGTTAAAGAAAAGAAGAAAAATAAAAAAAAAACAAAACACGGTCAAAAAGTTATAAAATATATATATGAAGTTTGCTGAAGAAGAAAAAAAATAGGGTTTTTTTTTTTTTTTTTTTTTTGAAAGTAATAGGTTATAAAAGTGAAAATTAAAGGACAATAGAGGACTTAAAAAAATTTTTTTTTAAATTTAAAAAAAAAAGAAAGAAAGATTGATCGTAAAAATACTAAAAATATATCTAGGTCTTTCTCTGGTTTTGTTGTGAGTATTGTGGGTTCAGTTCATTTTTGGCTAGTTCCTTGGTCTGACTCATATTTCTCAAGATCTATAGGCCCCTTCCTATGTAGTCTGTAGTAACCACAGGGTTTTAATCTATGGCCTGTAGCTTCCAAGGCGTTTCCCTCTGTTATAGCTTCTTCTGTTTGCTGGTCTCTTCAGTGTCTGGTTTCCGCCCTGACACAAAGGGGACGGTGGAGGACACTTTTTTTTTTTTTAGGCTCACTTGTTCAGCCGCGCTGTGGGGAGGGAGGGAGGGATGCTGCAAACAGATAACACTGGTGTGCGCTCGCAGTGCCTCAGCCACACTGGGTCTGCCCCCGCTCACGGCGCGTGTAGCCTCCCTGCCCACACTGCTCGGGCTCTAGGTTGTTCCGCCGGGAACAATCAGAGGCCAGCCCTGGGCTGAGCTCCCAGGTCCAAGCCGCTCAGGTTCAGGCACTCGGGTAGTCCTCAGAGGCGCAGACTCGGTTGGGCCTGCGTTTTGTGCTCCTCCCAGATCCGAGCAGCTCAGTTGATGAGGTGTTTGGCGAGCGCCAATGCTGCGACTTATCGCCTCCCCGCCACTCAGTTATCTGGGTGTAAAACCGGCGCACCTTCTCAGGCAGATGTTGACCGTCCAGACCCCCAAGAAGTTTTAGTTAGCAAAGAAGCCTGCCTACAGTTTTATAGATAGTGTCTCTCTGGGGCTGCAATTGCCCCCTTACAGCTCTGGCTGCCTGTCACCGGAGCAGGAAGGTCTGCAGCCGGCTATCTCTGTTCAGTCCTTTGTTCCGTGTGCGGGCCTGGCGGTGTCTTAGGTTAGGGCTGGCTTTTCGCGTGGTAGATATCCCACAGTCTGGTTTGCTAGCCCAAATTATTTCGCTCAGATAATGCTCAGGACATTCGGGCCAGATTCTTACTCTAAGCGACGCAGCCCGCGCCGCGCTTCCCTGCCCAGCCCACGCTTGCTAATGGCGTGTGCAGGCCTCTGCGCTGCTTCTCCGCTGGGGGAGTTACCGTAGGGCTCACAATCTGCGATTTTTAATTGTTTATTTTTTTTTCTCCCTGTTATGTTGCCCTCTGTGCTTCCAAAGCTCGGCACAGATTCGGCAGTGAGAAGGTTTCCTGGTGTTTGGAAACTTCTCTCTTTTTAAGACTCCCTTCCCGGGACGGAACTCCGTCCCTCCCTCTTTTGTCTCTTTTTTTGTCTTTTATATTTTTTTCCCTACCTCCTTTCGAAGAGTTGGGTTGCTTTTCTGGGTGCCTGATGTCCTCTGCCGGCATTCAGAAGTTGTTTTGTGGAATTTACTCGACGTTTAAATACTCTTTTGATGAATTTGTGGGGGAGAAAGTGTTCTCCCTGTCCTACTCCTCCGCCATCGTGGCTCCTCCCCAGATTGTTTCTTGATAGAAAATTTTTAAGAGTTTATGAGGAGGGGATATAAAAGTGATAGCCCAGAGTATATAATTTATCTTGCACATGGTTCCCAATCAACTTTTTCCTGAAACAGCTGACTTGGAAGTTATGCCTTGCTATGCTTTTCTCGTCTTTTGTTACTAATGCAGCTATAATCTTACTGTTTTCCTAACTTGGATTTTTGCATCAAGACAGGCACCTGTGCGTAATCAACTGACAAAGTGACCTTATCGAAATAGCTACAAAAACATAATACACAAAACAACATATTATGCTAAAACATTGGGAGGTTTTTTCAAAATGTAATAAAATAAAAAAATATAAAGTCAAAGAATTATATTTATGGCCTCACATTTATTTCCCAGATAGAGCTTTACTATTTTTCATATCCTGATACAAATTATTTCTTACTTTTCAATACTATACAATTTGCAAGATTGTTCTAAAAGTTATAGATCAGATCAGATTAGTCGCTCAATAGTGTCCAACTCTTTGCGACCCCATTAATCGCAGCACGCCAGGCCTCCCTCTCCATGACCAATCCCGGAGTTCACCCAGACTCACGTCCATCAAGTCAGTGATGCCATCCAGCCATCTCATCCTCTGTCGCCCCCTTCTCCTCTTGCCCCCAATACCTCCCAGCATCAGAGTCTTTTCCAATGAGTCAACTCTTCGCATGAGGTGGCCAAAGTACTGGAGTTTCAGCTTTAGCATCATTCCTTCCAAAGAAATCCCAGGGCTGATCTCCTTCAGAATGGACTGATTGGATCTCCTTGCAGTCCAAGGGACTCTCAAGAGTCTTCTCCAACACCACACTTCAAAAGCATCAATTCTTTGGCACTCAGCCTTCTTCACAGTCCAACTCTCACATCCATACATGACCACAGGAAAAACAATAGCCTTGACTAGATGGACCTTTGTTGGCAAAGTAATGTCTCTGCTTTTGAATATGCTACCTAGGTTGGTCATAACTTTCCTTCCAAGGAGTAAGCGTCTTTTAATTTCATGGCTGCAGTCACCATCTGTAGTGAATTTGGAGTCCAGAAAAATAAAGTCTGACACTGTTTCCACTGTTTTCCCATCTATTTCCCATGAAGTGGTGGGACAGGATGCCATGATCTTCGTTTTCTGAATGTTGAGCTTTAAGACAACTTTTTCACTCTCCACTTTCACTTTCATCAAGAGGCCTTTTAGTTCTTCTTCATTTTATGCCATTAGGGTGGTGTCATCTGCATATCTGAGGTTATTGATATTTCTCCCAGCAATCTTGATTCTAGCTTGTAGTTCTTCCAGTCCAGTGTTTCTCATGATGTACTCTGCATATAAGTTAAATAAGCAGGGTGACAATATACAGCCTTGATGTACTCCTTTTCCTATTTGGAACCAGTCTGTTGTTCCATGTCCAGTTCTAACTGTTGCTTCCTGACCTGCATACAAATTTCTCAAGAGGCAGGTCAGGTGGTCTGGTATTCCCATCTCTTTCAGAATTTTCCACAGTTTATTGTGATCCACACAGTCAAAGGCTTTGGCATAGTCAATAAAGCAGAAATAGATGTTTTTCTGGAACTCTCTTGCTTTTTCCATGATCCAGCAGATGTTGGTAATTTGATCTCTGGTTCCTCTGCCTTTTCTAAAACCAGCTTGAACATCAGGAAGTTCACGGTTCAATTATTGCTGAAGCCTGGCTTGGAGAATTTTGAGCATTACTTTACTAGCGTGTGAGATGAGTGCAATTGTGCGGTAGTTTGAGCATTCTTTGGCATTGCCTTTCTTTGGGACTGGAATGAAAACTGACCTTTTCCAGTCCTGTGGCCACTGCTGAGTTTTCTAAATTTGCTGGCATATTGAGTGCAACACTTTCACAGCATCATCTTTCAGGATTTGAAATAGCTCAACTGGAATTCCATGACCTCCACTAGCTTTGTTTGTAATGATGCTTTCTAAGGCCCACTTGACTTCACATTCCAGGATGTCTGGCTCTAGGTCAGTGATCACACTATCGTGATTATCTGGATCGTGAAAATTTTTTTGTACAGTTCTTCTGTGTATTCTTGCCATCTCTTCTTAATATCTTCTGCTTCTGTTAGGTTCATACCGTTTCTGTCCTTTATCGAGCCCATCTTTGCATGAAATGTTCCTTTGGTATCTCTGATTTTCTTGAAGAGATCCCTAGTCTTTCCCATTCTGTTGTTTTCCTCTATTTCTTTGCATTGATCGCTGAAGAAGGCTTTCTTATCTCTTCTTGCTATTCTTTGGAACTCTGCATTCAGATGCTTATATCTTTCCTTTTCTCCTTTGCTTTTCACTTCTCTTGTTTTCACAGCTATTTGTAAGTCCTCCCCTGACGCCATTTTGCTTTTTAGCATTTCTTTTCCATGGGGATGGTCCTGATCCCTGTCTCCTGTACAATGTCACGAACCTCATTCCATAGTTCATCAGTCTATCTATCAGATCTAGGCCCTTAAATGTATTTCTCACCTCCACAGCCTTGTCTAACTCAATGAAACTAAGCCATGCCCATGGGGCAACCCAAGACGGGCAGGTCATGGTGGAGAGTCTGACAGAATGTGGTCCACTGGAGAAGGGAATGGCAAACCACTTCAGTATTGTTGCCTTGAAAACCCCATGAACAGTATGAAAAGGCAAAATGATAGGATACTGAATGAGGAACTCCCCAGGTCAGTAGGTGCCCAATATGCTTCTGGAGATCAGTGGAGAAATAACTGCAGAAAGAATGAAGGGATGGAGCCAAAGCAAAAAGAATACCCAGCTGTGGATGTGACTGGTGAGAGAAGCAAGGTCGGATGCTGTAAAGAGCAATATTGCATAGGAACCTGGAATGTCAGGTCCATGAATCAAGGCAAATCGGAAGTGGCCAAACAAGAGATGGCAAGAGTGAATGTCGACATTCTAGTAATCAGCGAACTGAAATGGACTGGAATGGGTGAATTTAACTCAGATGACCATTATATCTATTACTGCGGGCAGGCATCCCTCAGAAGAAATGGAGTGGTCATCGTGGTCAACAAAACAGTCCAAAATGCAGTACTTGGATGCAATCTCAAAAACAACAGAATGATCTCTGTTCGTTTCCAAGGCAAACCATTCAATATCACAGTAATGCAAGTCTATGCCCCAACTAGTAATGCTGAAGGAGCTGAAGTTGAATGGTTCTATGAAGACCTACAAGACGTTTTAGAACTAACACCCAAAAAAGATATCCTTTTCATTATAGGGGACTGGAATGCAAAAGTAGGAAGTCAAGAAACACCTGGAGTAACAGGCAAATTTGGCCTTGGAATACTGAATGAAGCAGGGCAAAGACTAATAGAGTTTTGCCAAGAAAATGCACTGGTCATAACAAACACCCTCTTCCAACAACACAAGAGAAGACTCTATACATGGACATCACCAGATGGTCAACACCGAAATCAGATTGATTATATTCTTTGCAGCCAAAGATGGAGAAGCTCTATACAGTCAACAAAAACAAGACCAGGAGCTGACTGTGGCTCAGACCATGAACTCCTTATTGCCAAATTCAGACTTCAATTGAAGAAAGTAGGGAAAACCACTAGACCATTCAGGTATGTACTAAATCAAATGTTATATATAGGAGGTTGCAATAGTTAAAATATAAAGAGTAAACTGTCAAGTCACTTTATATCTTGGGGCATAATTACACATAAACTTGAAAAGGAAAAACTACTTTTTAGCTCAGGGGTTACATTTCAATTAAAGCCTAGGGTAAATTTGGCTTTCTAACTCTTTGAAGATGATTTTGTAAGGCTTCATCATAAAACTTTTCTATAGTTTTATACTTCCAGTGGTGAAATCTCGATTAATTAAACAGCAATGAAAAGGAGGCTACTAGCTTACTAAAGCAGCCTTCCAGAAAATTCATTTGCTAATGAAGAGCCTGTTATAACCAAGTTTCAATAGACTTATGTGACATCCTGCTGGGTCTGCAAACTTCCCCATCACCTGATTTCAAGAGGTGCTTTTGTCCATCCCTTCATTTAACTTGCTGATATCTTTCCTAGGCAAATAATACAAACATGAGATAAAGAAAGTATTAAAAAAAAAAAAAAGCTTCTGAGAACACATTATTGACTGTTACTTTATCTTCTTTATTTCTAAAATGATACAAAACTGCATTTTATCAAGTTTACAGAAAAAAGCACAGAAAGCAATTAAACATGTGCTCACTACCTAGATCTGAAGATGGCTGTCATCATCTCTGTATGGATGTATAGACTGAAAGTGAAGTTGCTCAGTCATGTCCAACTCTTTGCGACCCCATGGACTCCTCTCTACCAGGCTCCTCTGTCCATGAGATTTTCCAGGCAATAGTACTGGAGTGGATTGCCATTTCCTTCTCCAGGGGATCTTCCCAAACCAGGGATTGAACCCGGGTCTCCCGCATTGCAGACAGACACTTTACCGTCTGAGCCACCAGGAAGTCCGGACGTATAGACTGAATAATATGAAATCTCAATTTTCATCTTCACCTTTATTCCAAGGTATAACTATTACAAAATTTTTATAATTAAGTCTGAAGCTATTTAACATCTCTAAAGCTTTCCCCAAGTGAAAAAGTACCTGAGAATGTTTTAAGTAACTATTAGAAGTTACCCTGTCTTTACTGCTAGTTTATAGAGAGACTTTATATAATGTATGATAAAAACAAAGTCATGTTTATTATTTTCAGAGATGATATTAAAGTTACTGACATATTTTGTCAATTACCAAACTACTCTCATTTCTGTTATTCTACTTCTTTCTACTCCTTTCTGTTCTGTAAAACTAATTTTTAATGAACACAAGTTTTAATAATAATGATAAAATTTATTTTGGATATGCTAAAAACATATTGGTGATATCATAGTTTAAAACCATAAATATATTTAAAATATATACTTAAAATCTGACATACCACATAAAAGTATGTACAGAAATTTAAAATAACACTTACTTAATAATCTATGAAATATTCAAAATATTAGAAAAATATCTGACTTCAAACAGCATATTATTAATACATTATTAACGTAAAAATAAAATATAAATGTATATAGTCACCTACTTATATTTCTGACTACAGGATTTAAATCAGCATGTTAATAGTGCTAATCTTTATGGGGAGGGATTATAAATTGGTTTATTTTCTTTTTTTTGTATGTGTTTAACTGTGTTTGTTTATATATTCAGGATTGAGATACAGATTGTTTTTTAAGTTAATTGGTATATAATTCTGGTTTAATTACTTCATTAATTCGAAGCAGAAATTATATTGACAAGATTAATTTTTGTTTATAAAACACTTTCATGTGTACAATAATTTTGCAATTCATAATTGCCTTTATATTTGGCAATTCAATAAATACTGTACTCATAAATAGGCAAATACCAATTATTAAATAGTTATTTTTGAAAGGAACTTTAGGATAAGTAGCTGAATTGCTAAATAAAGGGTTTAGAGTTACCCATTTAAAGTTTTAACAGACTTCTAGTCTCACCTAAAAACTTTTAATTCTAGGAAGATTATTAAGGTAATTAAAGAAGACAACATAAAACTCCTATTTCAGAAAGCTTTGTGAATTCTTAGTATCATGATAAGCACGATTTCTACCTTCTTGGTGAAAACAGCTCAATATAGTTTATTTGAAAAACTGAAAATTTACTTATACACTAAACAGCCAAATAAATGTTCACTCCTAGGAGGGACTTAGGAGTGAGCCAATGCACAGGAAATAAGTTTTATTAAAATGTATTTGGCAAGGGGAGATCCTCTGGAATTTGAGCAAAATTAAACTCACAGTGAATATTCTTTTATTGTCTATTTATGTCCCCTGTAACTTCTCCTAAGGTTCCAGGGCTCAACAAGCTAATATCACCCACTGCATGTTACATCTGACTGTGTGACTATCACCTCCTAAACGGTAGCTTTCACAGGTTTTCCTGATCCTTGGAACTCCGTCTTCCAGAACACGGATGTGAGTAGCACCTAGTACAAAAAGACCCCACTCCTCTCTGTCATGGTGACTGAGTGTGGATGAACCTGCCAAGGTAGTTAGCGTCCCAAAGGTGCCAGAGCAAATACGGCACATTGTTCATTCCTTTCTTCTCTCATTGCTTTTGCTTCAAATCATATTTGCTGATTTTTGTGACACAACAAAATTTGGCTGGTATTTCTAAAGAAGTGGCCATGGAGCCATAAAAGAGCAAGTGTGATTCTATTATGTCTTGATCGTCATCAATCAATTTGTCATTTCAATCGTGATGACTGATCCCTCAATCCAAAGTCAGGCTGTAACAAGGAGAAAAATTCATGGTGTGAATGGCATGAATTCATGGTATAGAATTCCTTTAAAAGTTATACCTTGATAATCAGGCTTTGTTTCCTTAGCAAAATATGGAAGTTGCAGCAAATATAAAATACCCATTTTTATGAATGAATACTTTTAATGATATTATAGATGACGATTTACTCTTGAATTTATCCACTCAATCTCTTTTTATAATACAGGATTCAGCTCTTACAAACTCATTACCATAACGATAAACATAATTTAAAAAGAGCACAAATAGCACCAAACACAAGTGAATAATTGGGATGAAGATGTGACAAGACTTTCAAAAGCTAAAGGCATGTCTGCTTGTATGACTCACACCAAATGGAAAAACACTAGAATTTAAACCTTTATACATTAGCCTACTTAATAGGTAGATATTAGTGTACGTAAATATAGAGTAAGTAAGAAGAAACATGGGTTTAAGCATAGATTTAACAAATACTAGGTTTGTTTGTTGATTATGTTGCTGATCAGATGTTGTATGTCAAAAATATATGTCATTTGATTCGCCAGTTTGACAAAATCAGTCACCTTCTCTCCTTAAAAGAAGGAGGTATTTTTACATAAATGTGATCATTTTTCTATTATATCCATGTAAAATGCACTAAATTCAAAGAGGAAAAGTCAAAATACATAATAACTGTCATAAAAAGCAACTATAAATGAAGAAACTTTATAAATAAAGAAAACAAAGAAATAAGCTAATAAAAGATATCTATCATAAATTTATGGGTTGACACTTTAGGTATGTCATAATGCTTATACATTATCCATGTGCTTATAATATTTTGCAGGCCAAGAATATGTAAAGAACTGAATATTCTATAAAGGGGGACCAGAATGACCAGAATACTGTTTTCTTACTCTAAAGCAAAGTTCACTGGCAATACATCAAGGAAGCAAAATTGTTTAGTGTTCTGAGACAAAGCGTTCTGCAAATTACAAAGTCATAATCTGGTAGAATTTGGTTGTCTTGCCTACTGCTGAACACCTTCAAGAAACATAATTGACTGAATTACTCTCTTAATTAAATATAACCAACCAAACAAAAAGAATCTGAGGATTGCACTTGGAGTATATAATTTACAAACAACACACATATGTACACACACATACCCCAATCAAATGTCCTTTTACTTAAAAGGATAATCTAACAGAAGCGTGTCCAGTATGTAAAATTTGTCTGATGAATTTTTGGAACAGAAGGTTGTTCTTAGTCTCAGATTAAATTTTGAAATTAACATGTTGCCTTGATTCCAGACTCCTAATGTAATCATCAAGATAAATGACAGATTACAAGTTAATTTTTGTAGTTAAAATACCTAGTAAGCCTACTTCACAGTTTTAGAAACTTGGAAATAAAGGTTGAGATATTCTCAACCAATGCTTAATTAATCCCTGAGTATAGGCATTACAGATGTAAGGTAATAACTAGGGGGAAAATAGCATTTTCTTTGAAGATTTACATAACTAGGAGAATTTAAAGCTAGCTATTTTACTCTGAGTATTGATTTTAATTTGCCATTTTGTTAAGACACAAAATATTAAGATGGGTTTACTCTGGTGTGATACCAAGAATGAGAGGAAACGGTGTCTACATCTGACTCTTCGATATGTTATGACATGAAAGAATGCCAGGTCCAATGGCATAAACTTCCTTGTAGCAGGAACAAAGACTACCATATTCAGACTCTTTATAGTTGCTTTTAGACTTTTTAGGCTCCTCACATTTCATTTGAAATATATCCTTCTATTTGTATCCCCAGTAACCGAGGTATAGCTTTTTGTCAATTAAATATCTAATAAATACAGATTGCATCATTCTGAAAGTAAGGAAGAGGTATGGTTACAGTTTTTATTTTTAGTAGTTTGTGATGTGTCCAAATGTAAAATTATCCAAACACATTGCTGCTGCTGCTAAGTCGCTTCAGTCGTGTCCGACTCTGTGCGACCCCATAGAGGGCAGCCCACCAGTCTGCCCCATCCCCAGGATTCTCCAGGCAAGAACACTGGAGTGGGTTGCCATTTCCTTCTCCAATGCATGAAAGTGAAAAGTCAAAGTGAAGTCACTCAGTCGTGTCCGACTCTTCGTGACCTCATGGATTGCAGCCTACCAGGCTCCTCTGTCCATGGGATTTTCCAGGCAAGAGTACTGGAGTGGGGCGCCATTGCCTTCTCCTCCAAACACATTGCTTGCACTTAAATGAGCTTAATTTTGTGAATGTTAATATTTTACCAGACTTTACTAGAAGTTTTTGGCCATTATTCCTTCAAATGTTTTTCTGCCATATTCTACCTTTCTAATTAATTCTTTGTAGGTTATTCCTATGTTAGGTCTTTAGTTTTTGATAGGTCCTACTGCTGCTGCTGCTAAGTCGCTTCAGTCATATCCGACTCTGTGAGACTCCATAGATGGCAGCCCACCAGGCTCCCCCGTCCCTGGGATTCTCCAGGCAAGAACACTGGAGTGGGTTGCCATTGCCTTCTCCGATTGATAGGTCCTAGTGGTGATTTTCCATACTTTTAAATTTATTTTCTTTAACTTCTGATTGAATGCTCTTTATTGATTCATTCCTTCCTTTTTCTTTTTTTTTTTTTTCTGTTATTAAGCCTATTCAGCATTTTTCACTTCAAATACTATTTTCTAAATTTTCTACTTAATTATTCTTCATCTATTTTCTGGAGAAGGAAATGGCAACCCACTCCAGTATTCTTGCCTGGAGAATCCCATGGACAGAGGAACCTGGTGGGCTGCTGTCTATGGGGTTGCACAGAGCCGGACACAACTGAACCAACTTAGCAGCAGCAGCAGCATCTATTTTCATTTTCTCTGCTAATATATATCATCTCTTCTTTCTTCACAGAAGTATTTTCCTTCACCTCACTGAGCATAATTATAGTGGCTACTACAAAGTCTGTGATAATTTCAATATCTTGAACATTTCAAGGTTAGAATTTATTGGTAGTTTGTCAGTTTGTGTACATTGTGTTTTTTATTTTCCCTGCTTGCTTTTAATATATATTTTTACTGGTATTAAACAATGTGATGTTACGGTGTGTTTTTCCTAATTGGGTCAGTTGCATTTCCTTAATCTGTTGGTTTATAGTTTTCATCGTATGTAGAAAATACTTAGCTATTATTTCCCCAAATGTTTGTCTGCCTGCCTTTTCTTCCTATCCTTATGATTTTAATTAAACATATATATTTCCCCATAAGTCATGGAGATTGTGGTCTTCACTGTGAAAATTCTCTATAGGTAATAAAATTCTCAACAGGTATGTCTTCATATTCATTTAATATTATTTCAGTAATATCTAAATTCCGATAAATTCTAGCTAGTAGGTTTCTTTGCTTTTGAATACACTGTCTAGGTTTGTCATAGCTTTTCTGGATTAGGAAATATTGGTTGTCTACCACGTGCAGCCCTGTTCCAGCCATTGCACACCAAGAGGAGGGTGAGGGAGTGAGCGGGATACGGGAGCACTAGTGTGGACACAAGCAGCAGGGGAAGGGAGTGTCTCAAGCTTCCGCCATTGAGATAAACAGGAAGGGAGCTGGGGATTCCAGGGTGGGAGTGGGCATCAATGAGCGAAAGACACTAGAGCTCACCTCTTGCTCTGGAACTCCTGCTCCTGTCTGCCCATCAGATCAGCATCACAGAGTCCTGTCTGGCCAGGTGCTGTACGTGACATACCTCTCGTCCTCCCCCGGTCAGCACTTCCAAGCCCACGCTTTGCAGCTGAGGAAACAGTTTCAGGAAGTTGGAGAGAGGGACTTACTTGGATTATTATTATAGTCCATTTCTCTCTTCACAAGTTTTTAAACAAAGTTTTACACAGTTTAGGAACTACAGAATGTCCACTATAAATCCATTATCTCTATCATTTTTGAGTCTGTTCTACTGAATTATTTTTACTCTGTTTATATGTCACATTTTCCAAAGTTTTGCACCTATGAATTTTAATTACATCCTGAGAATTGTTTATTTTACATTGTTGAGTATGTGGATTTTGTTGGTGTTACTTGAGATTTGGTTTGAACTTTTTGAAATGTTCTTTAACTTGTTTCCTGCATTCCTCTATTGGCTCTAAATTAGATGAAAGGTGCCCTCACTACTGAAGGCCATCTCCTCTGCAGTGTCTACTGCGTTTTCTACGGGATTTTTGCAGACTCTCCACTCTGAACAGTGGAGATGTGAACCATCCCCATCTCTCTGAGAACTCAAGTGTTCTTCACCTCAGAGCTGCCTGCTTACTCTTTGCCCAGCCACTTGGATTTTTACTTTATGCATATGGTTCTCAACAGTTAGCAAAGAATCAAGGAGCTCCCTAGATAAACTCTGAAGTCTTTTTTTTTTCCCCTGAGTAGTTTATTCCTCTCCAAAACTCTGTTCTGAAACTGCTAGTGCCTTCAGGATCTCTAGGTTCTGTATTCTGTCATCTCAACTCAGCAAGGTAACTGCTAATATTCTGCCTGATGGATGATCCAGAAGTATCCTTAAGAAACCCTGAATGACAGGAAGCCTCCGCTTCTTTCCTCCTCTGAGGGATTTCAGTCATGAGCTGCCTAGCTTACAGGACTTCAATTGTGTCATTTCACATGACTGGTCAATTTTTTTTTTTTTAATTGTTTGGCAGTGGTGAAGTTAAATCCAGCTTTTAAGAAACCGTTATTCCTGGAAAAGACAGCCTCAGCATTGAGCTTTAATTGGAGTGAAGCTAAGGCTTTGGTGAAGGTTTCACTGAAGAGAATCGACTGGAGAACATCTGGGCAAAATGTGGGCAAGACCAATGAAAAGCATGCATGAAGCAACTGGGAAATATTGAACCATGCAATGTTTATATTCAGTATATTAACCTGGTTACCAAAGTCTTCTAGAACACACATTCTCATTGATTCACAAAGTGGACTAACAACACTACCTTACAGGATGTTTGACAAATCAGTGATTATACCTAATAAACATTCAAACATTCTGTAAAATAATTATCCCAGTTGAATTATTTTCTCCAGCTTAACTGACCCAGTGTTGGAGTATTTCACAGTGGCTTTTATGTATATATACTGTTTCCAGAGTTGCTTTCATTATCCTATCCAGAGATCTGGTGTTTCTTTATAGCTTTTCCTCTGCAAAGGCATTTAATTTAACAGAATTCCCATCGATGAGCTCAGAAGCAAACAATTTTCTCTGACAGTAAGACCCAGCATTATGAATTAAACCAAAAAGTTAAATAAGATAACTGTGATCACCTAATTTTCACATCAATCCTGTTATACAACCTATAATTCTCTTAAATTAAGTGCCATTATATTGGCTGAGAGAGATAAAGCAAAACCATACACTGGGTGGGATAGGGGCTATGCTTCTAATTAAGCATTGTAGTTTGCTTACACTGAGCACTAATACATTAAAATTAGTTATGTATTTTTAAAAATGAGTTATTTTGTAATTAAATACCCAAGTGGGATCTCTTTTCAAGAGTGTTAATCAAATCCCAGGACTGAAGAAGCATACTCATTGATTTTAGGTCAAGAGCAGAAACTTTCCACTTTTAGCCCCATTCAATTCAATTATTAAAAAAAATCAAGTCTGAGGAATAAAAAAACTGATCAGAATCCCCATGGTCAGGTTCAACAGATTTTTCTTAACATTCTGCTAGATAGATCCCTTAATAATTTAGTTTATCATGTTTAGTACCGATTTTATTAAATTTATAAAAGTCTCAAAGTCTCTACTGAGTATGTCATTATATATCTATTGACTATGATTTATGTTGTATGCATGAATTGTACAAATATAATATTCAAGGGGTAGGAATTTCTGAGCATTCATTTTTACTCATATTTGCATTTTAAAATTGACAAATGACTTGAAATTTATCTCATGTAAGTAAACACGGGAAACAAAAAAATGTAAATAAATGAATTTAGAGCCTTAAAATGCTATTTTATTTCTAAATTATAGAGTAATTAGACTCCCTACATAATTGTAATGATATGGATGAATAAAGAACACAAGGAGCAGATGTTTTGTGAATGTTGCTGTTATTTCATTGTGGATACTCTGTCTTTCTTGGGCAAATTCAACTTCTGCCTCTCTGTTGGTGCACTGATTTGATATTAGAATACATGTCAATGTTCTTCTATGACTAAAAGAGTACATCAACAAATCAAAAGGCAGATAAATGAACAACAAAAAAAATATTTCTTTAATGTTGAGTGGCTCAGACAGTAAAGCGTCTGCCCACAATGCGGGAGACCCAGGTTCAATTCCTGGGTCAGGAAGATCCCCTGGAGAAGGAAATGGCAATCCACTCCAGCACTCTTGCCTGGAAAATCCCATGGATGGAGGAGCCTGATAGGCTACAGTCCATGGGGTCACAAAGAGTCGGACACGACTGAGCGACTTCACTTATACCCCTTAGGACCTTATCTACTTTTCCCTAGCAACAAAATGAACCATTGTTGTCTCCTTGAAAGCATGTTCACTTATTTTTCTGAGCAATTCCAGTGTACCTTTCAGTCTGCATATATTATACATTTCTGGATTTTTCTTATCTTCTATTAATCCTCCCTCATAATTTCTGTGTGTGGTGGGGCAGTGGTTGTGTGTGTATAATTTCTATTAATCAGACCCTGGGTTTGCAGAGTTGTTTCATTATTTCTCATTACTTGATTACTTCTAATGTCTAAGCTATATTTTCAACACTGCCATTGAATACTTTTCATTATTTTTTATTTTACCTTTAACATTTTTCATTTTCAAGAGATTTTTCTTATTGGAATTTTTTTTAAACAGTAACTGTTTTTGCAATATGCACATGGTATCTTTTCTAATTTAGTACTTTTCCTCTCTTTATTGCCTCTGCTTATTATGAGCTCCTTTTTTTTTTGTAATTTGTTTGGATTCAGCTCTTTCCTTGACTGTGAAGGAAATAAAACATGGGAAGGTAAAAAGTCGACTGTTCAATTTTACTTAACAGATATTCACATCAGGCCATTTTCTAGGCTTTGGGAACACAGCAGTAAACAAACAAACAAACAAACAAAAAACTAATACAGGACTCATATCTACATGAACAATATTGCAAAGGGTGAAAGGGTGAAAAATTCTGAGAAAAGAAAGGACACTAGGGAGTAATTAGTTACAAGGCACCCGTGGATGTACCAGCCCCACGGTAAGGTTGGCAGGGACCCAGCGGTTCTTTGAAGGACACATATATACTATTGGGATAGCTATTTTTAAAAATCAGGCATATTCCACAGAAAGGAACACTCCAATCACGTGGTAGAAGAGCATCAGCTTGGCTGCTGGAATTCCAGAGGCCCAGAGGGGAAGGGCTCTCACAGTTCTGCAGGTGAGCCTTTATACACACGCCCTCTCACAGTCCAGCCCTTCACTCCCAGCCCAGAGGTGTCTGCTTTCCATTCTTTCAGCCGCAGCCTTTCTTAAGACTCAGCCTCATGCTTTGCTTCGGTAGACTCAGCAAGGGCAAAAATGATTAACTGATAAGCTTCTCTTCTCTTTTCTGCTTCTCCTTGAACACTAGGAGGTGTTTTTAGAGGATCACGATACCTCAGTTTTCTGAGCCTTTCCAAATCTTCATCACAAAGAGGCTCACTCCATATCTGTGGTCTCCAGTAAAGACCTCCACCCTGCTCCATCAACACCAAGGGTCTCACCAGGTTCCAAAATGTTGCTGACATTTCTCCTCTGGCATCATCTCTCCGCTCCTGTGTTCTTTGTCTGTTTATGCATTTTTATTCACTCGCTTTCATTTAAGTTCTGGGCAGCAGGACCAGTAAGGTGAATGTTTCCAACATGTTATCTGCAGTGATTATTGCAGAATACAAATTGGATCATTTACTTTTTGTGAAGAAACGCTCTTGCTTCCCTACACTCGGCATGTAAAGCTCAAATTCTTTACCAAGGCTTTCAATGTCTTTCTGAGCTGATATCCAAAGTAGTTATGATAATAGTAATTTATTCTTTCACAGTTCTACAGTAGGCTTGCAATCTGAAAGCAGCTTATCCACAAGTTCAGGTTCCCTCCGAAATCTGTCAGGGAAACCCCATCCATGCCTCTCCTTCGGCCCTCTAGCTCCTGGCGTTTTGTGAGCAATCCTTGAAATTCCTGGACTTACAGCTCCAGCACCCCAATTTCTACCTCTGTCCTCATAAGGCATTCTCCCTTTAGGGGTCTGTGTCTCTCCTCTTCTCCGAAGGACACCGATCAGGTTAGATTATCATCCCAGTCTAGTATGACCTCATCTTAACTAATTATATCCACACTGAACCTATTTCCAAGTAAATTCCCCCTCTGAGGTCCTGGTGATTCAAAATGTGACATACCTTTGGGGAGGATGCAATTAAACCCATAACAGATACTTAATAATTAACAGTTAGATGAATGATGTATCAGTATATAAAAGGCTGTTTAAAATACTATCACAATACATGCAGACACAAAAAGTTTGCCACCTCCGTCTTTGAACTACTGAAAGGCAGAATGAACCCGTGCTGTGCGCCAAGAGTGGACCTTTAAGAAGAAAAGACACACAACGCAGAGACAGCAGGGAGTGTCAAATTAAAAAGTAAAGAGAGGAGATTTGTTGCTCCCTGGACCTCCTCTGCTCTTTAGATGATATTTTAGTGATAACGGCCTCAGCCTCAGTCTGGGAAAGCCATCGGTGAGCTGATGGCCACGGCCAATCCTTGAATCTGCTTGCTGCTCCAAGGCCAGCCAATTGCTGACTTCACCATTCCTGCCACTCTTGCTAATAACTGAGGAGCAATTATATTATGTACAGAGGGAGATTTACTGTAAAGCTAATGAAGATGAAGCTTCGGGGCCCTCCAATTGCACGGGTTCCTTCCAGGGCCTTATACCTAATTTAGTTTCAGGAACATTGCCTGCATACTTAAAAGATGACTGCCCCTACTGTATCAGCTGCAGGCCTCACAAAACCTGGACCTGCCTTTGAACACACTCTAGGGATTGCCAATTCATTATCTTATATTTTGACTGGCAGATTTTTAGTTCTCCAGAAATGGTAAAATGAAAAATCACATATTTTCAGCAGGCATCATTGGTGACCCACCAGCAGAGCACCAGCCTCCTAATTTCAAGGCCCTTTATTTTTGTGGATGTGTGATCAGAGTTATTTTTTTTTTCAGTGAACACGGAAAGAGGAAATGCGATCCTCTTTCTGAAGGGGAGGGGTACACATCAAACAAAGAAAAAGAAACCAAAACAACTTCACCAAAGTCAACCTTTAGGGCACTGCTGCTGAAGAGTTCTACTCTTAGGGCCACAATGGACATGCATTGTTAAACCATGGATCAGGTAGCGCAGATGAGGAAAGAGTTAACCAGTTAGGCTGTGCTCAGTTCCTCAGTCATGTCTGATACTTTGCAACCCCACAGACTGTAGCCACCAGGCTTCTCTGTCCATCCCAGGCAAGAATACTGGAGTAGGTTGTCATTTCCTCCTCCAGGGGATCTTGCTAACCCAGGGATCGAACCTGTGTCTCTTGTATCTCCTGCACTGGCAAATGGATTCTTTATCACTGTGCTACCTGGGACTCAGATTAAAGATTTTTTTTTTTTTTTTAAGAACTAAATTTTTAGGAGCCAAAATAACAAATGTTAAATCGCGGGATTTCAAATGTCATGATACTCTTAGGGACAAAAATATTATTTTTGTGTATTTTTAAAAAATATTATTTTTGTGTATTTTTATCTTTGGCCACACCATGAAGCAGATGAGATCTTAGTTCCCCAGCCAGGGATCAAACCCATGCCCCCTGCAGTGGAAACTCACAGTCTTAACCCCTGGACCACCGGGAAGCTCTCAAGACAAAAACATTCTTGATAGAAGATTGTGATAGGTACTTTTTGGATCCTAACACACAGGTGTGATCAGCCTCACTGTGATATTTTGTTCCTAGAGCTTATTCCCTATCACCCAACCATTCATCTCTGTATATTTTATTGCCCATTCTCCCATCTGTTTCTTTTCTGCCTTGACTGAGGACTGACCCTGATCACTTATTTCTGGTTTAGTGTCATTTAAAATACCATTGACATTCATCCTTAACTTTATTAGGTCTTTGTTCTTATTCCAGCTTCATGTTGAACTTACTCTTTCATGCAGCTAACTGTATCTCAAACCTACCTCTGGAAATCCCATATTCTACTTTTTCTTTCCATTTTAACCTTCCAACCTGCCGGTATATAAAATATTACATGATTTGTTTAGCAACACTTGCAAAAGTAAAGCAAAACATAGAACCAACTCACTTACTTATCTGCCCTATTTTTTCTTTCCAACTTTAATGTCTTATGTAGACTCTCTACTTTATGCATTAAATAATTTTCATAAATCTTTTACATTTTTCCAGAGGATAGCCATTTCATGAAAGATCCAGAATAGAAACTGCTTATTCCAATAGGGACCAATATTTACAGTACTGCTTAATTCAGCTGCCACAGAGGGCAAAAATATATTTTGCAAAGCAATATGCTCATTAGTTATTACATGAATTAAACTGTCTACCTAGCATCAATATTATTACCTAATTGGAGGCAGAACTTTTATCCTCAGTTCCTTTCAGACAGCATCTGTTTAAATGTGCCCCTTAATTTTCACTGTACTAAATATATTTTTGGAATCCAATGACACTCATTTGAATGCACTTGATTATTCATATCATATGTCCATATTTACATTGAGTAGGGAATTTTTAAAAAATTGCTAGTTTTTGGTTGAATACTTCTAAAATATATTTATAACTGAAATTATTTCCTAAATTCTGCTTTAATTTTGTATTCACCATCTATTAAAATAGATTTATTCAATTTTAGATTGCCAGTTGCCACCAACACTAATAATGTGTCTTCTCTTTATGATTAGGCATCATTTCAGTCTCTGTTTTACGAATACCCGCAGCATTATCTTGTCAGATGTCTATAATTTTACTTCGCTATTGCATTTTATATGTTTGTAAAACTTTGAGTGACAACTACAAGGAAAATGTGCATTTTTCTCTAAAATTGCGACCAGGTTCTTAGTGTTGAGTTCCTTGGGCTGCATGGGGAAAGGAATTTTTGCAGATTTTTTTCCACTGTTCACCTAGATTCCAGAACAATGTCTGGTACATGGTTCAGTTCAGTTCAGTTGCTCAGTCGTGTCCGACTCTTTGCGACCCCATGAATCACAGCACGCCAGGCCTCCCTGTCCATCACCAACTCCCAGAGTTCACTCAAACTCATGTCCATCGAGTCAGTGATGCCATCCGGCCATCTCATCCTCTGTCGTCCCCTTCTCCTCCTGCTCCCAATCCCTCCCAGCATCAGAGTCTTTTCCAATGAGTCAACTCTTTGCATGAGGTGGCCAAAGTACTGAAGTTTCAGCTTTAGCATCATTCCTTCCAAAGAACACCCAGGGCTGATAGATATCCTTTAGGATAGACTGTTTGGATCTCCTTGCAGTCCAAGGGACTCTCAAGAGTCTTTTCCAACACCACAGTTCAAAAGCATCAATTATTCGGCGCTCAGCTTTCTTCACAGTCTAACTCTCACATCCATACATGACCACTGGAAAAACCATAGGTGCCCAGTAAATTTGCTGAATGATTGAAAATGAAAGATGCAAGATGCATACCAAACAAATAGTGATGGGGAGAGTCCCTTGAACAGAAAGGAGATCAAACCAGTCAATCCTAAAGGAAATCAACCCTGAATATTTATTAGAAGGACTGATGCTGAAGCTCCAATACTTTGGACACCTGATGTGAAGAGCTCACTCATTGGGAAAAAACTCTGATGCTGGGCAAGTCTGGGGGCAGGAGGAAAAGGGGGTGACAGAGGATAAGATGGTTGTATGGCATCACTGACTCAATGGACATGAGTTTGAGCAAACTCCTGGAGATAGCGAAGGATAGGCAAAACTGGCATTCTGCCATCCATGGAGTCACAGAGTCAGATATGACTTAGTGACTGAATAACAACAAATAATTCAGACTGAGTAGTTCTATGCATTAAACTTGAAGCAAATAAGCTCCTTACTTTGAGACTAAAGTACAAGTGAAGTAACAGACTTCAGGACAGGACTGGCTTTTTAAAAAAAACATAATTAGATGACAGGGAGATGTTTAGAGGCCATGAAGACTTGAAAAGTCTAGACAGTATAACCAGGAAGCCTAATCTTGAAAAAGAAAACTGTATACTTTCAATTATTCTCAATTTCAACATAGTATATAAGTCTTAATACTTGATATAGTACTATACAGTAGTTTTTAATTAAAAGTAAAAAAAAAATTGTTTATTTTTTTAGACTACTTTCTATTTTCTAGGCATGTTTTTTTAGGACTAATCTTTCTAGGATCATAAAAGAGGGATATTTGTAATACTTAAAATCTGATGTCCATGTCAACTTCACACACCAGAAAACTTAGAGGTATCACTGGTCTCCTTGGCTGCTGTGAAATAAAAACCGACCCTAGAAAAAAATGCATCCTTCTTCAGCCTAATGCATTGATTCCCATATACTGGCTCAGCATTAATCACTATTGTACTAAGCCCATTTTTTCCCCATTTAAGTCATCCTGAATTGGTGGTCCTTTTCTATCATATGTGTATCTTGATGCCCAGATTTTTACCCTGTTTTATATATGTACAGGTTTTTACAAGATCCTTCCTTATAACACAATATTCTCTCATTAATTCTCAATATATATGTTATATAAACACAAAATTGTTTATTCTGTAAGTCAAATGTCCATGATAAACATTCCCCAGATTCCATTTGTAAGAAATAATTATTCTTGTGTATCAATTTGTGCTGTATTTCATGTAAAGTTATATTTAGCACTGAATTATTTGCATTTTGTGATACTTATCATTTTTCTGACAAGCCTTTCTACTAGGGTGAAATATTTTGTGACTGAAAACTGAGCACTACTCATCTTTTTTTTTTTTTTTAATTTTCCCTTAGAGTACCATCATATTTTTTGACAAATCTTAGGCTTAGGTTTATTGGTATTGTGAGATACTCCAAAAGCCTTGGTTCTAAATCAGAAGATGCCATGATTCAGCCTGATCAAACTCAGTTTGGAGAAATGATCCAATAAATGTATTACAGAGAACCGACCAGGTTATAACACTGGAATTAGAAAGATAAACTATGTAAGTATGTCTGACATTGTGCCAACTGGCCTAACAACCTCAGTAACAATTTAAGGAAAATTTAGCAAATGAAAGTCAGATGACAGAACAAGACATAGATTTGGAGAATTTAATACTGAGGTCCCAAATATACAGGGCCTATTCCATAGATATCTGTACATAATAATGTTTATGCTAAACAAAGACTGGAAACAGGAATGTGCCTGCCCAAAGGATGATGAAACATAAAACTGAGTCCCATGTAGGCAGGACTGGAATTGCGGCAGTTCTCCAGGCTTCAAAATGGAGACTCCAAGAGAACAACGGAAGACGTCGACCAGGACACAAGTCAGACAGTCTTCCTACTGGTTGAGCCAACAGTGACTGGAGGCAGAGGACGTGCCCTTACTTAAGAGCAAGATGAAACCCAGGACTTCATTCATTCCAGGTCAAAGCCACACAAAAAAGACTTTCTACAAGTACAAGATTTCCTCCTGTCTTGATGAGTAAATTGACTATAATCTACCCATGACGATGAGGACAAGTTGCAAAATGCCTGTCGGGAAAGGTTCAGTGATGTGAGTGTCACTGAACTGTTCACATCCCTGGAGGGAGCAGGACCATTCTGGGAGGCAGAGCAGGGGCAGCCAAAGACTTACGCAGTGGCAACAGGATTAGTGTGGATTAGTATTTCATAATTAAGCTATTGTAGAAATTACACTACTTTCAAAAAACCATTTTTACTATGTTGGAGAGTGTTACGATCAATATTATAATTACAAACGATGAGCATTAGCTGCTATTTTATTAAATTATGATGGGATTTGCACTGCTAACAAAAAGACTGTAGAACTCTAATTGCATGTCAAGTGAACATACCTAGAATAGTGTAGCTTCCTACCTGAATGATTAACAAGCCAAAACAGTAATTCCTCAGCATGAACAAGGATCCCATCCCATGGAAAGTTAATTCTTCATTGTAAGTGGAAGCTAACACGACTATCATTAGAGCTACATTCCTTATATCATGTACCATATGAACTCCATAGGCCACATTCAGGATAAAATGATGTGTGTTCAAATAGAATCCGGCAATGTTAAGTCATAATTGGATAAGAGATGATGTTTATTTGATATCCTCAATTAGGTATTTTAAATAATTCTGTTATTTACTCACTAAATATTAACTATGAACCTGCCACATGAAAGAGAATGTTTTGGAGGATTCAATAATTATATTGGTAAGGAACAGTCTCAATCTTAAAGTTTCATGACATGCAAAAAGTATAGTTTTATAATGACAATAATAGTATAAAGTCTAGGTGAAGAAGGTATAGTCAAGCTATGGTTTTTCCAGTAGTCACATACAAATGTCAGAGTTGGACCATAAAGAAGGTTGAGCACTGAAGAACTGGTGCTTTTGAATTAGGCTGCTGGAGAAGACTCTTGAGAGTCCCTTGGACTGCAAGGAGATCAAACCAGTCAATCCTAAAGGAAATCAGTCCTGAATATTCACTGTAAGGACTGATGCTGAAGCTGAAGCTCGAATACTTTGGCCCCCTGTTGCGAAGAACAGCTCATTAGAAAAGACCATGTTAGGAAAGATTGAAGGCAGCAGCAGAAAGGGATGACAGTGGATGAAGTTGTTGGCTGGCATCACTGACTCAATGGACATGAGTTTGAGCAAACTCCGGGAGATGGTGATGGACAGGGAAGCCTGGAGTGCTGCAGTCCATGGGGTCACAAAGAGTCGGACATGACTGAGTGACTGAACAACAGGTTAAGAAGTGAAGCAGGAATGAAATTAATAAATCTATTTACTTGGGATCAAGGAAGACTTTGTGAAAGATGTCGTGATTGGATGCATTTTTAGGGATAATGTGGTGCTACAGTTAGACAAGATTAGAAGAGTGTGCTTGGAGTCAAATGGAGCAGACAGCACATGCTACTTGAAAGGCTTATGAAATATCATTTCACTCTACTCTGTCCTACCAGATTCTACAAGTTCACTCAATTCTGAATGCTATTTCACAAGCATTATGTAGGGCAGGTGTCAACAGGCTTTCTCGGTAAAGGGCAACTCCTCAACTCTGCTCTTACAAACCAATACAAATTGTAAAGTTAAAAAAAATAAAATAAAAAAATAAAAAAAGCAGCCATAGATAATGTGTAATGAATGTCGAGACTTTCCCAAAAAAACTTCACTTACCAAAACAAGCATTAAGATGGATTTAATCCATAGGCTGTAGTTTGTCATCTCCTCCTAGAAAGAATCAGGAGTCACCGAATGTAGGAAAATGACCAGACTTGTTATTGAAAGAATACCTTGGTGGTTTTACAGTGGATGGACAGAAAGATACCAGAATGAGTCAGAGAAACCCTTCTTCTAATAATACACTTACATTTTTGATAGTTCAAGACATTGCAATAGTGAAAGGAAAAATGGGTTATAATAAAAATAATATTTAGGAATCATAATCAATATGACTTGATGTTTAATGATATGGGAGGAACAAAATGTGCTGAAATAATGGAATTAAAATAGAAAGTAAATTAAAATGCAAGAAAAAATTTCGAATGAAGAGCAAATGACAAAGTCAGGACTGGATCCTGTAGAGACTGCAATAACAGATGAGTTTGTGTTATACCATAATGGCTCAGATCTTAGCAGACAAATCTTGCTTATTGACTGATAATAGAGGCCATTAGCCAGACATTGATAGTTCAAACCTAACAATAATAACAGCAAATAACAAACATAAATTTCCTAATAGAAATTTATTCTCCTGAACTCAGAGCCATGATCTTAGGTCAGGTAGATGTCATATCATTCAGAGGTGGGTCTCATTTGGTCTAAACCAGCAGTTCTCCATTCTGAGTGGCATTCTTGGCATTGCTGGATGTGTTTGGCTTTTTCATACTGTTTATGGGGTTCTTGCAGCAAAAACACTGAAGCAGTTTGCCATTCCCTCCTCCATAAAGAAGGCTGAACACCAAAGAATTGATGCTTTCAAATTGCGGTGCTGGAGAAGACTGTTGAGAATCCCTTGGGGGGCAAGGAGATACAAGCAGTCAACCCTAATGGAAATCAACCCTGAATATTCATTGGAAGGACAGATGCTGAAACTGAAGCTTAAATACTTTGGCCACCTGATACAAAGAACCAACTCATTGGTAAAGACCCTGATGCTGGAAAACATTGAAGGCCAAAGGAAAAGGGGGCAGGAGAGGGTGAGACGTTTAGATAGCATCACTGACTCAACGAACATGAGCTTGAGTAAACTCCAGGAGATAATGAAGGACAAGGGAAGCCTTGTGTCCTGCAGTCCACAGAGTCACAAGGAGTTGGACGTGACTCAGTGACTGAGCAACAACAAAACCAAGATGTGTTTGAAGGAGGGGATGTTAATGCTATTATTTCCCAAGGGTAAGAGATATAAACACCATCCAAGAGCCAGACATTTCTGCACAAAGAACAGTCCTGCACAAAATGTCCACTGACCTATGGTAATCAGGATACCTCTCTCATGGTCATTGTTCTCTGGACAGGACTTTGAACCGTCAGAGCCATCGTGTTGCTCAGCATTGACACTGGGGCTTCACAGAAAGCAACCAGGGAGATTTCCCTTAGACTTACGTTTGCAAGCTGGCGGCTTCGCTCTTCTCCTGTCTGCCTTTGTGCCCGCTTATTTTCATAAAGCTGAATCCTACACATGGTAGAGAATTGAGTTGATCCTGGAGAGAGGGCATAACTGCATTTTGGTGACATATTTGTGAGTATCAAAGTGAAACCCAGCCTACCCTTAGTCTATTCTGTGATTTGAGTCAGTAAATTATCTTTTTGTACAAGCCAGTTGAAAAGCCATTTTCAACTGAAAGAAAATTCTATCTGAAAAAGAGTCATGAATAGAGAATCCTGGGGAATATAAAAATTTAAAGTAAAATCAGAATAAATAGGTGAGAGAGGGAGGAAGATCTAGAAATGGCCAGTAACATAGAAGAACCAGGATAAGTGATTTTACAAAACCCAACAAAGAAAAAACAATTTAAAGAAATGGTTAGTGGTGTTATGTGCTCAAGGATAATGAGACTCTATGAAAAGTTTTTTTTTTTTTTTTTAATGGCAATAGAGAAACCAATGTCCAAGTCTGCCAACTTAATAGCAGGTGCAGAAACCAGATGGCAACTTTACAACCCCAATTGCTTTTTGGACCATCTAGTCATATATTTTGGTTTATCAAGGTGTGATGAGATTATTTATATAGTACACTACAAGGATATAAAAAGAAAAGAGAATTATTGATATTAATATTCTGATTTAAACCTATACAGTCCACAAAATAGTTACTTGAATCGTAAATCTCCATATTTTCTGTGGTTGTTAGTCACTCAGCTGGGTCTCACTTTTGGGGACCCCATGGATGATAGCCTGCCTGGCTCCTCTGTCCAGGGGACTTCCCAGGCAAGAATACCAGAGTGGGTTGCTATTCCCTTCCTCAGGGGATTTTCCCAAAGTAGGGATTGAACCCAGGTCTCCCGCCTTGCAGGCAGATTCTTTACCATCTGAGCCACAAGGGAAGCCCACATCTACATCCACACACACATATATACACACGAGACATAAAATATTACAACATTCACAGTACTAGTGATGTGGTAGGTTACTGACAAACTGCCCTTATTAGAAAATTAACATAACCCTGAGTCAGCTTGGGAAAAGCCTTTATTTCGGTTGCATAGGGAGCCTCCTCTGTTTCCATTGTCAACACTGGTATCATTTATTGCTTCTACATTAATGCTCCAGCTCACTCAGGCAGTGTGGTAATTAATGTCAAGTTGTCACTTATATAACCTCACAGTAAAGAATGAATAGCTGATGATATATTCTGGAAGATGGAAAGGAAGACAATCCTGGCAATTGGTTGAAGCGAAATAATGTTTCTACAGGAGTCCAGAAGAATACTCTGCCTGTACTGAAGGGAGAGAGTGTGAGACATCATGCGGGGAATTGGGTGGGGGAAGACTTTAAGAAAACAGAATGAAAAAGGGTATGACTACAAGTGATAAGAAAAACATTTTCTTCCCCTACTGATTGATCTGTGAGTGAACCATAGGTTTCTGAGCAAGACACACCAAGTAATTGCTAAGACAACCCATGGCTGGTGCTGTGGTCCAGGATAAGGGAGAATTCCCCAGGAGTTGGTAGTTTGAGCATCTCAGAAGTCAGAAGAATGCTGTGGGAGTCAAAATGGTGTGATTTTCCAGTCCTAAGCAATTGTAAACTAGGTCAAACCCACACAAAATCAGGAACTTTGTAATAACAGGGGAGAAATATGCTGAATTCCCATACTAACTAGGGAGTTAATGATGAATTACATTAATTAAACTTATTAATATAACCCTGGGGCATCTTGGAAAATCAATATCTGGGGAAAGTTATGCAAGAATGCACCATTATTACTTGAATCTGAAATGATGTTCTAACAGCAGAGACATATCTGTAGCTTCCTGTACAGTTACTCAAAATTTAACTGCTTGTTCATCCACAATAGACTCACTTTCTTATCATGTGAACATTGTTGAATATACAGCAACCCCACATTTTTTCTCTACTATCCAATTCAAAACTGTTGTTGAAATTGCTCATGAATACTTTCCCCCACCCCCATTTAGTCTTTAACTTGTGTTCGATTCTTTTGCAACCCCATGGACTTAGCCCACCTGACTCTTCTGTCCATGGGATTTCCCAGACAAGAATTCTGGAGTGGGCTGCCATTTCCTTCTCCAGGGAATCTTCCTGACCCAGGGATCAAACCCATGTCACATGCTTTAGCAGACAAATTCTTTACCATTGAGTCACCAGGGAAGCCTCATGAATACTTGGGATTGACATGATTTTTAACTCTGTGTTATGAAAAGTGCTGCATACACTCCCCAGGCTGAGGCTGATAACAGATAATTTCTAAGAAGCTCATTACTTAAAATCAACCTATCACAAAAGTCCTATAACCTTTGATTGTTTCTTCCATTGCCCTATTTTTACCAGTCCCTCCCACCTACATCCATGGCTAAAAGGACGTATTACACAATTGGTCTATATCAGATCCACAGGCTCTCAGCCTTCAAGTCTCCCCACTCACTTAAACCCTGACAAAATTTTAGCATCATTTCAAGCCTTTCTTTCAATAATGGAAGCTTGTTATAAAATCGATGTGATGTATATTTTCGCAGAACCCTTCTTTAGAACTATGCATGCAAGCACATATACACACACATCACACACAAATGCGGATCAAATTTTAATGCATAAAACTCTACTAAACATGGTACCTGAACAATGTAAATAAGTACGCAGTTACGGAAGTTAAAGGAACTTTTTCTGCTATTCTGACTCTAGTTGATGCAGCTGATGTACAGTGTGTAGTCTTCACTACTCCGCTCATGGAATGAATGTATTCCCTCCATACCTATGAGTCTGCTCAACTTCTAAGGAAGTTTCAAGATATAAACCTTTGGTATCACCTGTTGAACCAGGAACACACAAACCAGATGACCTGAATTCAGTTTCATGTAGGGCTCCCCCATCTCCATGTTTCCCTTAAATCTCATACAAGGGTAAATTGCCATTTCATTATGGTGCAACAGAATGGACTTCCTCTAGACCAAAACTTGACCCACAGTCGAATCCACAGCTGAATGACTGCTGAATGGCTCCTGTTTATGGAATCGTGAAGTGAAATTCTGTGCTAAGACTTTAATACTGGGTTCTGTCACTTTCCGTGTCACAGCCCATTTCTTTTATGGACTCATTGCTTTCTGTCAGGTACTGCTCTTGTAAAGGCATAGGCATGTGATAAAAAAAAATTTTTTCTTATTTCGGATTCTCTCAAAGCCAGACACTGAGCTGAGAATTCAAGCGCAAGGTGATTTATGAAGGAAGGGCTCCGAGGAGGCACTAGCAAGTGGCCAGACAACGGGATAAGGAAGTTGGAGGCGCCCAGCCTGCCTGAGGCTGTGCAGAGCTCCGGGCTGTAAATCATGCCTTGGAGTTTGCTCTGCTTTGAGACAAATGAGCGTGGGGTTTATGCTCCAATCACAGACCATCAGTTACAGGCTGCCTCAGGAGCAAGGAGGTGACATCCAATCCCTCCAGACAGATGAGGCTCTCTGGTGACTCAAATTTATCCCCAAAAGAAGGTTACAGGTGCAAATGCAGTTAGGAAAACCACAGGAGCCTGGTGGCGAGGCTCAGAGCAGGTAGAAAGAATGACCTGGTGAGTCAGGGCTTAGGGAATGGGGGATGGGAAGAGCTTCTAGAAATCTCTCCCCCAGAAGGATTCTATTTGACTGGTTGATACTAGGAAAGAAACCCATTTGAAATCCCTGGAGGCTGGCCAAAAGGTTTGCTGACAACAAACAGAGAGGCACTTTTCCACCAAAATCTGCAGAACTAAGGAGCATGGGAAGCCAGCATTCGGGCCGGGTCAGGCACCCACCCCCACAGCTGCTGGTGGAAAGCTGTGTCTGCAGCCTCAGCAGCTCAGAGTCCCCTGAGGACCCCTCAGGACCCCATGGCCTATGGCCTCAGAGGGTACGGGAAGCTTTGGGGAGCGGCTTTAGCAGCTAAGGGAACACTGGCTTATGTATATATCGTTTGGTTCTGCCCTGCGGAAGGTCCAAGCTATAGTGAACAGAGCAGAGGGGATGCATAAGCTTGTGCAATCAGCAAGTCCCCTGCATACAAACGTTCTGGGAACATATTTGTAAATCCTATTTGTTCCTAAGCTCAGCAAAGTTAGCCGAGGTTCCCAACCAACACACTGTCATATAGCCTTTGCCGTATTGTTTATAGGGGCTTCCCTGGTGGCGCTAGTGTTAAAGAACCTGCCTGCCAACGCTGAAGATGTAAGAGATGAGGGCTCAATCTCTGGGTCAGGAAGATCCCCTGGAGAAGGGCCTGGCAACCCACTCCAATATTCTTGCCTGGAGCATCCCGTGGACAAAGGAGACTGGCGGGCTACAGTCCATGGGGTTGCAAAGAATTGGACACAAATGAAGTGACTTAGCATGCAGGTAATGTTTATAACACTTTTCACACAGATAATACATAAACTATAAACACAAAAAATGAACATTTTTAATCATACAGTTTAGTACCTTGAAAAGTACAGAAGTACAGAACAACAGTTGGCACACAGGCACTGGCACTGAGCGAACAGGCAAGGAGAGTGTCGGACTGGAAAAGGGAGAGGAGGTGGGAGATGGCAGAGCTGAAGGATGCTCAGCAGCAGGAGATGGACAGCAGGCTGCACTCTCACTCACTCCCGACACTGATATAACATTCACATCTTCGAGAGTTCACAGCTTGAAGGGCCATATGTAGAGGACTTAATGTTTCTTTGGCATTTGAGGGGGATAAACCACTTACTTGGCTTCCCGGTGGCTCAGTGGTAAAGAAGCCACCTGCCAGTGCAAGAGATGCAAGTTTGACCCCTGGGTCAGGAAGATCTCCTCGAAAAGGAAATGGCAACCTACTCCAGTATTCTTGCCTGGAGAATTCCATGGACACAGGAGCCTAGCGGGCTACAGTCCACGGGGTCACGAAAGAGTTGGACACGACCAAGCACACACAGCAGGATAGACTCTCTGTCTTTCAGAGAGGCAGAATAGAAAAGAAAGCAGAAAGATGACTGCCCAGAATGCGCCTTTAAACTGTTATCACCACACTGCAATAGGAACAGAGGTATATCTCAAATAAAGCTCTTTCTCAGGGTGGTCTCAGATCTTATCTCACTGTGGCCAATCTCTTGGGGATGCCTAAATTCTGTGAGAGGTAAAGACTGGTTTTGAAGCTGGGAAAAATGTTTGAGTGTGTTTTCATTGTAATCAGTTTAAATACAGTGAATTTTATTATATTAATCCAAAAAATGCTAGACATTCAATGAATAAAAAATTCCATCTTTATTTTTGCTGTTAAAAAACTCTGTTACTCTATATAAAGCACTATAATTGGCATCAGTGAGTGGCACATTTTGTAACAATAACTTCAGCTATCTATTTTGACAATTGCTCTGCACAGAACGCTTTGCTAAAATCTTAATAAGCAGTTTTTCAGACATAAAATTCATTTTCTCTCTATGATATAATGGTCAGCCATTCGTGATACAAATGGCATGACAGACACTGACATAAAATTTTTAATTGTAAATATGAAATTTTATCTTTCCTGTTTCTTTGTAATCAGTGGAATGTGCATGTCATTCTTGTCAATGTCTTAATCTATTTACGCTTCTTAGTTGCTGAATCACGTCCAGCTCTGCAAGATTCCATGGACTGTAGCCCACCAGGCTCCTCTGTCCATGGGACTTTCCAGACAAGAATACTGGAGTGGGTTGCCATTTCCTTCTCCAATCTCTTTATAATCATTTTAAAGTATCTTTCTTACTGTGTTAAGCAGCTTGTATGTGCAAGTCTTCTGCAATTCATTTTATAAAAGACAGAAACTATCCTCAGAGTGAAAAAGAGATTGATTGGCAAATATGCTTGAGGTTTTAACTGATAAATTTCACCATCAGTCATGGAAGTAAAGATAATTCAATATTTATATCCTTCCACACAATTCTTTCCCCTTGGACACCAAGGAGATCAAACCAGTCAGTCCTAAAGGATATCAACCCTGAATATTCATTGGAAGGACTGATGCTGAAGCTCAAATACTTTGGCCACCTAATGCAAAGAACTGACTCATTGGAAAAGACTTGATGCTGGAAAAGACGGGAAGGAGAAGAGGGCAACAGAGGATACGATGACTGGATTGGCATCACCGACTCAGTGGACATGACTTTGAGCAAACTCTGGGAGATGGTGAAAGACAGGGAAGCCTGATGCGCTGCAGTCCACGGGGTTACAAACAGTCAGACATGACTGAGCAACTGAACAACAACGAAAATACAATTCTCATTCATCTATAAAGAATAACATTTTCTATAAAATAACAGTACTTTATGAAAAATGTTAAAAATAACTGAAGTGACTCCAACTAGGTATCATGGTTATCTGACGCTAAATTTTTAAGTACAATTTGAGGAATTTATTTTATAATAAAACTGCTTTCCATATATGATAATCTTGTGTGCTATTGGTATTTTTTGTTTCATTACTCTTTGTCTGTGCCAATGAGTTTTTTATATAAAATACAGGCATACCACTTTTTATTGTGCTTCTCTTTATTCTCTTCATATATTGCCTTTTTTAAAATACAAATTAAAGGTCTGTGTCAACCCTACATCAAGCAAGTTTACTGAAATCATTTTTCCAACAGCATCTGCTTACTTGGTCTCTCCCTGTTGATTATATTCTTTGCAGCCAAAAATGGAGAAGCTCTATACAGTCAGCAAAAACAAGACTAGGAGCTGACTGTGGCTCAGACCATGAACTCCTTATTGCCAAATTAAGACTTAAATTGAAGAAAGTGGGGAAAACCACTAGACCATTCAGGTATGACCTAAATCAAATCCCTTATAATTATACAGTGGAAGTGAGAAATAGATTTAAGGGCCTAGATCTGATAGATAGAGTGCCTGATGAACTATGGAATGAGGTTTGTGACATTGTACAGGAGACAGGGATCAAGACCATCCCCATGGAAAAGAAATGCAAAATGGCTGTCTGGGGAGGCCTTACAAATAGCTGTGAAAAGAGGAGAAGTGAAGGGCAAAGGAGAAAGGAAAAGATATAAACATCTGAATGCAGAGTTCCAAAGAATAGCAAGAAGAGATAAGAACACCTTCTTCAGCGATCAATGCAAAGAAATAGAGGAAAACAACAGAATGGGAAAGACTAGAGATCTCTTCAAAAAAATCAGAGATACCAAAGGAGCATTTCATGCAAAGATGAGCTCGATAAAGGACAGAAATGGTATGGACCTAACAGAAGCAGAAGATATTAAGAAGAGGTGGCAAGAATACACAGAAGAACTGTACAAAAAAGATCTTCATGACCCAGATAATCACGATGGTGTGATCACTCACCTAGAGCCAGACATCCTGGAATGTGAAGTCAAGTGGGCCTTAGAAAGCATCACTACGAACAAAGCTAGTGGAGGTGATGGAATTCCAGTTGAGCTATTTCAAATCCTGAAAGATGATGCTGTGAAAGTGCTGCACTCAATATGCCAGCAAATGTGGAAAACTCAGCAGTGGCCACAGGACTGGAAAAGGTCAGTTTTTATTCCAATCCCAAAGAAAGGCAATGCCAAAGAATGCTCAAACTACCGCACAATTGTACTCATCTCACACACTAGTAAAGTAATGCTCAAAATTTTCCAATCCAGGCTTCAGCAATATGTGAACCGTGAACTTCCTGATGTTCAAGTTGGTTTTAGAAAAGGCAGAGGAACCAGAGATCAAATTGCCAACATCTGCTGGATCATAGAAAAAGCAAGAGAGTTCCAGAAAAACATCTATTTCTGCTTCATTGACTATGCCAAAGCCTTTGACTGTGTGGATCACAATAAACTGTGGAAAATTCTGAAAGAGATGGGAATACCATACCACCTGATCTGCCTCTTGAGAAATTTGTATGCAGGTCAGGAAGCAACAGTTAGAACTGGACATGGAACAACAGACTGGTTCCAAATAGGAAGAGGAGTTCATCAAGGCTGTATATTGTCACCCTCTTTATTTAACTTATATGCAGAGTACATCATGAGAAATGCTGGACTGGAAGAAACACAAGCTGGAATCAAGATTGCCAGGAGAAATATCAATAACCTCAGATATGCAGATGACACCACGCTTATAGCAGAAAGTGAAGAGGAGCTAAAAAGCCTCTTGATGAAAGTGAAAGTGGAGAGTCAAAAACTTGGCTTAAAGCTCAACATTCAAAAAACGAAGATCATGGCATCCGGTCCCACCACTTCATGGGAAATAGATGGGGAAACAGTGGAAACAGTGTCAGACTTTCTTTTTCTGGGCTCCAAAATCACTGCAGATGGTGACTGCAGCCATGAAATTAAAAGATGCTTACTCCTTGGAAGGAAAGTTATGACCAACCTAGATAGCATATTCAAAAGCAGAGACATTACTTTGCCAACAAAGGTTCATCTAGTCAAGGCTATGGTTTTTCCTGTGGTCATGTATGGATGTGAGAGTTGGACTGTGAAGAAGGCTGAGCGCCGAAGAATTGATGTTTTTGGACTGTGGTGTTGGAGAAGACTCTTGAGAGTCCCTTGGACTGCAAGGAGATCCAACCAGTCCATTCTGAAGGAGATCAGCCCTGGGATTTCTTTGGAAGGAATGATGCTAAGCTGAAACTCCAGTACTTTGGCCACCTCATGTGAAGCGTTGATTCATTGGAAAAGACCCTGATGCTGGGAGGGATTGGGGACAGGAGCAGAAGGGGACGACAGAGGATGAGATGGCTGGATGGCATCACTGACTCGATGGACATGAGTCTGAGTGAACTCCTGGAGTTGGTGATGGACAGGGAGGCCTGGCGTGCTGTGATTCATGGGGTCGTAAAGACTTGGACACGACTGAGCGACTGATCTGATCTGATCTGATAATATTTCAAAATTTTCACAATCATATTTGTTATGGTGATCTGTGATCAGAGATCTTTGATGTTACTATTGAAATTGCATGGGGTGCCATGAGCTGCACCCATAGGAGACAGGGAACTTAACTGATAAATATTGTGTATGTTCTGACCAGTCCACTGACCAGCAGTGACCCCTCATCTGTCTCTTTCCCTTATAGCCTCCCTATTCTCTGAGACACAATCACATTTGAATTAGGAAGATTAATAACCCCACAATGGCCTATATATATTCAAAGAAAAGAGTTTCATGTCTCTCACTTTAAATCAAAAGCTGGGAATGATAAAGCTTAGTGAGCAGCACATGTCAAAAGCCCAGATCATCCAAAAGGCCTCTTGCAGCAAACAGTTAGCAAAGTTTTGATACCAAGGAAAAGTTCTTGAAGAAATTAAAAGTGTTACTGCAGTGAACACATAAATTATAAGAAAGCAAAACAGCTTTATTGCTGATATGGAGAAATTGTGAGTGGTTTGGATAGAAGGTAAAACCAGCCACAGTATTTCCTTAAGCCAACACCAAACCCAGGAAAGGCCCTAACTCTCTTCAATTCTGCAGAGGCTGAGAGGTGAGGAAGCTGCATAAGAAAAGTGGAAGAGGTTGATTCATAACATTTAAGAAAAGAAGCCTTCTCCATTGAATAAACGTTTAAGATAATAAAGCAAGGCTTCCCAGGTGGCTCAGTGGTAAAGAATCCACTGGCCAAATCAGAAGACGCAGGTTCGATCCCTGGGTTGGGAAGATCCCCTGGAGAAGGAAATGGTAACCTGCTCTAGTATTCCTGTCTGGGAAAGCCCATAGATAGAGGAGCCTGACAGGCTACAGTCCATGGGGTCACAAAATATTCAGACATGACTTAGTGACTAAACAACAAAAATAAAGCAACAAGTGTTGATGTAAAAGCTGCAGAAAGTTAGACAGAAAATCTAATTGAGATCATTAATAAAGGTAGTTACAGTAAACAATAGGTTTTCAATGTAGATGAAACAACTTTTATTGGAAGAAGATGCTATCTAAGAATTTCATGGTTAGAGAGGAGAAGCCAATGTCTGGCTTCAAAGTTTCAAAGGTCAAGCTGACTCTCTTGTTACAGGCTAATGCAGCTGATGATTTGACCTTGAAGCTAATGCTCATGTCCCATTGCAAAAATTCTATGGCTTTTAAGAATTATGCTGTGTGTGTTAGTTGCTCAGTCATGTCTGACTCTTTGCAACCCATAGACTGTAGCCCGCCAGGCTCCTCTGTCCATGGAATTATCCAGGCAAGAATACTGGAGTGGGTTGCCATTCCCTTCTCCAAGGGATCTTCTCGACCCAGAGATCGAACCCAGGTCTCCTGCACTGCAGGCAGATTCTTTACCATCTGAGCTACCTGGGAAGCCAACACAGCTAAATCTACTCTACTTATACTCCATCAATGGAATAACAACAGAGCCAGGATAACAGCATGTCTTTTTACAACATAGTTTTCTAGATATTTTAAGCCCACTGTTGAGATCCACTACTCAGCCGCAAGGTTTCCTTTCAAAACATCACTGCTCATTGTCAATGTACCAGGTCACCCAAGGGCTCTGCTGGGGATTTCCAGTGAAGTTTAGTTTAGTCTCAGAACTTACAGCTCTGAGAACTGCCTCAACCTATGCCATCTGTGGATTATCTAGTCCCCTGCACCTGGCAAGTCACACGTTCTTTTCTTCTTCCACGTTTTCCTCATAGAGCTCCTGTACAGCGAATGTGAAAGAAACAGCAAAACAGAGAAACAGTTTGACTATACTCCTCGACCAAATGCTCAGAGTCCCAGTACTCAAACTTTAAACTGTCCAGATTTTGCCCAAATGCTGACTCTAACCTTAAACAAAACTTAACCATTCTTCATGTCAGCATGAATTCATAGCTTCCTAACTCATCAGCTTCAAAAAAGTAAGTGATACAATGAAAAGGGATGTAAGGTTCTGACAATCAGTCATGATGGAAACCAGTGTGCTTGCTCTGAAGTATACACACACCAAGAATAACATGTGGGAAGCTTCTTTTTTGTTAGCATGGACAATGTAAATTGTTCAAACTATTAGACAGTTTTGACTTGTACTCTCTATTTTAACAATGGCAAAGTGTGTCACTGGCAAAGAGTTACAGTTCAGCTAAATATAAAGCTCCCAAACACATCATGCAGTCATCCCGAGACACAGATTTCAGTAAGATTACTGGCAAAACGCTCATCATACACACAATCACCTCGCTCTTGAGCGCATGCCTATGCTTCTTCTTATTGCCGTCACCTCCCTGGGGCAGGCTGAGCCCACCCTGAGAGGCTGCACTCTTGCAACTGGTACAATTCCTCTGTGCTTTGAACAGAGAACAAGCGATGAAACAAGAGAAAACTCATAAGAACATTGTAATCATGCTTCCAACACTGTCCACCAATTTTCTACCCTGAGACCACGAGAAAGGAACACTGCATGTAGTGAAAGGATGTCTACTATCAGCGCAAGACAGGGCTTAGCTGGGAGAAGCAACTCATCCCTCAGCAGATGATGCTTCATAAACTGAGCTATGCTGCTGAAAGCTGAACTCCTGACCACTCTCCACTGAGGTCTTCCTGTTCATGAACCACATGTTTCTCGTTCAATAAAATATTCGTATCAAGTAAAGCTCTCTGAATTTTCTCTTGACAGAAGCAGTAGCCATAGTAAACTGATAGCATTTCTATGCGCACTTAGAGTTGAAGCGTGTGTGTATGTGTGGGTGTGTGTTAGTTGCTCAGTTGTGTCCCAAGCTTTACAAGCCCATGGATTATAACCCGCCAGGCTCCTCTGTCCATGGGATTCCCCAGGTAAGAATAGTGGAGTGGTTGCCATTCCTTTTCCAAGGAATCTTCCTGACTCAGGGATCAAACCTGGGTCTCCTGCACTTCAGGCAGATTCTTTACCATCTGAGCCATCAAGGAAGCCCCTAGAGTTGAAGGAATATAATCAATTATTTCCAAATGCTTGCCTTTGCTGATGAGATAAATAATTCACAGAGAACAGGAGCAATGCAATCCTAAACTCAGGCACTTGGAATCTTACATGAGTGAGTCAGGTGTCCTGAACCCTCATCTAATTCTTTGGGCATCAGGCCAGCTGCCTGCTGACAACCAAACAATCAGCTGTAGTGCCAACAGGCGGTGGAGACAGCTTTAAACATGGTAAATAAAAATTATGTTGACATCTTTATCCAACCATTAACAAGAAGGGGGAGGGAATTTCAAACTCCTTCCTGGAATGTTATAAAGCTAGGCATGAAATACTGCACAGAAAAATCTGGACAAGGAGAAAGATACTGAGAGGAAGGAGTGGAGATCAAGACATCAGTTGGAAATACTTGACAAATGAATAAACTTCAGAATTATGAATATAAAACACAAATACTCTTGGGTTGCTTACATTACAGAACATACCTAAAAGTGACCAAAGATTTCATTTCTTATTTCTTCAGATTTTCTGAAAATGTATTTATATAAAATGCATAAAACAAATGTTAAAGGCAAATGTTTAAAATACAAGGGGAAAAAAAACCCTACACAGTAAAAAACCGAAACAAACCATAAAACCCACATAGCAATAGTGGCCACTGGTTCCTGTATCATCACAGAATAACTCAATTCAGAAAATGAATCAAGAAATTCAACAATTACATACAAGAACAGTTTATAGTTAATATGAATGTGTTCTCAGTCACACAGTTGTGGCTGACTCTTTGTGACACCATGGTCTAGCCCGCCAGGCTCCTCTGTCCTTGGGATTCTCCAGGCAAGAATACTGGAGTGGGTAGCCGTTTCCTGTTCAGGTGATATTCCTGACCGAGCAATTGAGCCCATGTCTCTTACGTGTCTTGCATTGGCAGATGGATTCTTTACCAGTAAGCGCCACCATATCTAAGATCAAATACACAAAACTCAAGATCTCCTATGATAAGGAGGTGGAGCTCCCAATAGTGCAGCTAACACAAAGCCTTTGAAAGTTAGCAGATGTCTCCTATTCTCTAAAAATTTTAACTGCACCAACTATGATAGAAACTCAATTAAATAATATGCTTTTTTAGAAAATAGAGGGCACCCACTGTAATATGAAAAACAAATTTGGAGAAATTTTATTGAATATGTAACAAAGATTATAGAACATTAATCAAAATAAATTTGCTGTGGGAATAACCCTATGGTAAGTTAGTGGACAATTTGCCTCATTTGTCAATAAGAAAACTCAGTTATAGTTGTACTTAATTTTGCTAAGATCCTAGATTAAATCAGTGGGAGAGCCTTACATGAAATTTCAGCCTACCAAGAGCCAAACAACTGTTTTTTTGTAACATAATGATTTGTTGGCAGCTACATTTTGCCCTCAGTAATTTTTAAGCCTGTTTAATAATGATGCAAAATTTCCAACATGTATATACTATATATAATACAAATATTAATTCCAAGTCACTCCAATGCTCAAGTCAAGCCTGTATTTCACAAGGTTATGGATTAATGTAAAGCAGAAACACGTGTAAACACATATGCACATAGAAAAACTATGGATGCAATGTCTCATGTCCAAAAGTACAACTTGTTCTTAAGGTTCCATGCAAACTTACTTTTCGAAGAGCTGAGTATTTTGTCACAATGATTACAAACAACTATGTGGGGAAAATACAGTAAAGTTGTCAAAAACAAGAACAAAGAATAATGTTTGATGTCCAAAATGTATTCGCTTGAGATAATGGAGTATATGTGACAATAAGACCCTCACCAGCCTTCTCTGTCTACAGCAACTGAGTTCCAGAAACAGAAAGCTGTACCACCCATATGTCGGCAAAGGATTTTATTGCTAGTGTCATTATAGTCAAAAGTTTTGAAACTCTGCTCATTACGTGAAGAAAGAGCTTAACAAGCAAGCATGAAACACTATAGCTCCTCTAACTAGCTCCTCTTTCTGGATTGACTGAGTTTAATGAATCATTTAACAAAAACAGCTTAACTAGCCAGGCATGTAAAAGTCAGGTTCATTCATCACCCGGAAGCCTTGACCACAGGGATGAGGCAGGGATGTCGTACAAATTGAAAGGAGAATTCAACCATCTCTTACAAGCAGAGTCTCCCACAGTCCAAGTATTGTTAACGGCTACATCATGAAATTTTTTCCCCCTTGTCTTTTCATTTTGAAACCACTTTTTTCCCATCTCAGTTTTATTTCAGAAAATTTTAAAAAAAAGGAAAATCTTCTTCTTTGGTGGCAAATCCTGCTGAAATCCAGGACACTGCATTACTATGTATTAGCTGGCTTGGGAATGCTGGTCTGCCATAGAGCAAGAAGCAGTAGCTTAACAAAGACATTTAAATGAGTAAATGTATGCATGAGTGAATAAAAAGGGGAAAGTATTAAGTACAGTGGGCATTTAAAAAACTGTTTTGGCCATGCCACATGGCATGTGGGACCTTGGTTCGTCAACCAGGGATCAAACTGGCATTTCCTGCAGTGGAAGTACAGAGTCCTAACCACTGGACCAGTAGGGAAGTCCTGAAATATACTAGGCATTGATTTCATCGCGGCTAAGTTTCTCTGAGCACCTCGAAGAGATCTTAGGTTATACAGTTTATGAATGAAATTGTTGGTCCCCTTCATGGCTGGAGTCCTTTTCCAACAGACGTTCCTGCTGTAAATTGAACTCTTCTGTGTGGAAAGAGAGAGAATATCATCTCTAGCAGGACTTGAGGCATAATTGTAGCAGGGCTCATAAACCTAGAGGATTCCCACGCATTTGCAGAGGGGAAGGAAAGGTTAGAAAGACCTTGCTTCCCTGCCCACCCCCACCCTCACCCCACTGCGAGGATGCTTGTCTTGCAAAGTGAAAAGCTAAACAAAGGAGCCATAGCTTTCATTCCTCAAACATAGGCATCAGGAAATTCCAGTATCAATCTTATTTCTACTACCACCAGTCCAGGAAACCCGGGAAAAGCCAATCTCTTAAGCTTCAGTTCCTTTGTCTCAAAATTGGGATATTAATTTTGACATCCGAGGGCTTGCTTGAGAATGAAGTGAAACTTTATTCCTTAAATCGACTTGAAAACACCTAAGTGCTATACAAATCTCAGTTATTAAACTTTTAAAGATATGAGACAGGTTGAAGCTGACAACTGAAGGAGGCGGAAATAGGTATTGCATATTTATGTTAAAACTAGAAATTTCTATCGCTAGAAGTGCAAGTCAGAATAAATTATAAAGTATGCTCATAAGTAAAGTACTAAGACTGTTCAAAATGACATTTCTTTCTGACAGCTACAGGGCAACCCGCTGTTAGTTGGTTCTAGAGGGAATGACGTACCCTGGGCTCCACTTCTAGAAGGTGAGGAAACAATTTAGAAAGAGAAAAAACAGGCAGAAATACAGTGAATGATTCTATTCCTTCTGTCTATCTTTCTGGCTCTCATGCCAGGATCTGGATCCATCTTCTAATTGAATCAGTTGCCCTTTCAATCCATGGATACTGTGTTTATACATACATATATAATACTTTATAATAAATATTATTTCATTTATAATAGGTAAAAACACCTACATGCATATTTATTTTAATTTCGAAGAAATTAGGAAAAAGAAGATTGATATTTGCTTCACCTCTCTTGAACTCTCTAGAAAGCTAGTGGCTTGGTCTACCTTAGAGTTTTCTTTTTTATAGAATTAGCTCTGATACAGACAAAAGTGAATGAAGAAGCTACAGCAGTCCCGTTTGCTAACACACTAAATGGTTTCTACTTCAAGGAATTCAAGAGCGCCTCTGTTGGTGCCCATCGCCTGCACAGGAAACAGTTTCAGGCTGAAGTAAGAAGTGCACAGAGTGGTCCAAGTGCTTCTTCATGCTGTTTCTGCTGTGGTCAGAATCACTAACGCAAGTCGGTAAGAGCTACGTGGCTGCGCAGCCTTTGTCATGATGGACGAGAATCACAACCTCCCTTGTTTAAAATAACATTAAATAGAAATGCTCATAAGCATCTGTAGATGGAAGTAAATGTGTTCTCATTACTGAAAAACGAGTTCATTTCACAAGGGTGATCTTAGTGAATAAAGTTTTCTTACTACAGCATCAGGTTCTAGAAGGTGGTAAAGAAAATTTTTTTTTGAAAATTCAAGGTATACAGAAGAGAGGTATAGAAAAGAAATCTTGGTATCAGGAATGGAAAACAACTTGAATTGTATCTAATTAATAACAGAAAATCTAATAAATGTTCTTACTGTGCATGGACCCTATGAAGCACATTATGGTTGCAGAGCATGAAAGTAGGAACAGAATGTGATTATTATCTAAAACT